>NW_028146774.1:0-349268 GCF_055883805.1 Amblyomma maculatum | reverse complement strand
TCTGCAAAAACGGAGCAGTTGCGGCATGCAGTGGGAGGTGATGTGTGGTAGATTTTCACTCCGCAAAAACGGAGCAGTTGCAGCATGCAGTGGGAGGTGATGTGGTGTAGATTTTCATTCTGCAAAAACGGAGCAGTTACGGCATGCAGCAGGAGGTGATGTAGGGTAGATTTTCACTCTCCGAAAACGGAGCAGTTACGGCATGCAGCGGGAGGTGAGGTAGGGTATTTTTTCACTCTGCAAAAACGGAGCAGTTGCGGCGTGCAGTGGGAGGTGATGTACGGTATATTTTCACTCTGCAAAACGGAGCAGTTGCGGCATGCAGTGGGAGGTGACGTGGGGTAGATCTTCACTCTGCAAAAACGGAGCAGTTACGGCATGCAGCTGGAGTTGATGTAGGGTAGATTTTCACTCTCCAAAAACGGAGCAGTTGCGGCATGCAGTGGGAGGTGATGTGGTGTAGATTTTCACTCTGCAAAAACAGAGCAGTTGCGGCGTGCAGTGGGAGGTGACGTGGGGTAGATTTTCACTCTGCAAAAACGGAGCAGTTACGGCATGCAGCGGGAGGTGAGGTAGGGTATTTTTTCACTCTGCAAAAACGGAGCAGTTGCGGCATGCAGTGGAAAGTGATGTGGGTAGATTTTCACTCTGCAAAACCGGAGCAGTTGCGGCATGCAGTGGGAGGTGATGTGGTGTAGATTTTCGCTCTGCAAAAACGGAGCAGTTAGGCATGCAGCAGGAGGTGATGTGGTGTAGATTTTCATTCTGCAAAAACGGAGCAGTTACGGCATGCAGCAGGAGGTGATGTAGGGTAGATTTTCACTCTCCAAAAAAGGAGCAGTTACGGCATGCAGCGGGAGGTGATGTGGTGTAGATTTTCATTCTGCAAAAACGGAGCAGTTACGGCATGCAGCAGGAGGTGATGTAGGGTAGATTTTCACTCTCCGAAAACGGAGCAGTTACGGCATGCAGCAGGAGGTGATGTAGGGTAGATTTTCACTCTGCAAAAACGGAGCAGTTGCGGCATGTAGTGGGAGGTTATGTAGGGTAGATTTTCACTCTGCAAAAACGGAGAAGTTACGGCATGCAGCTGGAATTGATGTAGGGTAGATTTTCACTCTCCAAAAACGGAGCAGTTGCGGCATGCAGTGGGAGGTGATGTAGGTTAGATTTTCACTCTGCAAAAATGGAGCAGTTGCGGCATGCAGTGGGAGGTGATGTGGGGTAGATTTTCACTCTGCAAAAACGGAGCAGTTACGGCATGCAGCTGGAGTTGATGTAGGGTAGATTTTCACTCTCCAAAAACGGAGCAGTTGCGGCATGCAGTGGGAGGTGATGTAGGCTTGATTTTCAGTCTGCAGAAACAGAGCAGTTGCGGCATGCAGTGGGAGGTGATGTGGGGTAGATTTTCACTCTGCAAAAACGGAGCAGTTGCGGCATGCAGTGGGAGGTGATGTGGGGTATATTTTCACACTGCAAAAACGGAGCAGTTGCGGCATGCAGTGGTAGGTGATGTGGGGTAGATTTTCACTCTGCAAAAACGGAGAAATTGCGGCATGCAGTGGGAGGTGATGTGTGGTAGATTTTCACTCTGCAAAAACGAAGCAGTTGCGGCGTGCAGTGGGAGGTGATGTACGGTATATTTTCACTCTGCAAAACGGAGCAGTTGCGGCATGCAGTGGGAGGTGACGTGGGGTAGATCTTCACTCTGCAAAAACGGAGCAGTTACAGCGTGCAGCTGGAGTTGATGTAGGGTAGATTTTCACTCTCCAAAAACGGAGCAGTTGCGGCATGCAGTGGGAGGTGATGTAGGGTTGATTTTCACTCTGCAAAAACAGAGCAGTTGCGGCATGCAGTGGGAGGTGATGTGTGGTAGATTTTCACTCTGCAAAAACAGAGCAGTTGCGGCGTGCAGTGGGAGGTGACGTGGGGTAGATTTTCACTCTGCAAAAACGGAGCAGTTACGGCATGCAGCGGGAGGTGAGGTAGGGTATTTTTTCACTCTGCGAAAACGGAGCAGTTGCGGCATGCAGTGGAAAGTGATGTGGGTAGATTTTCACTCTGCAAAACCGGAGCAGTTGCGGCATGCAGTGGGAGGTGATGTGGTGTAGATTTTCGCTCTGCAAAAACGGAGCAGTTACGGCATGCAGCAGGAGGTGATGTGGTGTAGATTTTCATTCTGCAAAAACGGAGCAGTTACGGCATGCAGCAGGAGGTGATGTGGTGTAGATTTTCATTCTGCAAAAACGGAGCAGTTACGGCATGCAGCAGGAGGTGATGTAGGGTAGATTTTCACTCTCCGAAAACGGAGCAGTTACGGTATGCAGCAGGAGGTGATGTAGGGTAGATTTTCACTCTGCAAAAACGGAGCAGTTACGGCATGCAGCTGGATTTGATGTAGGGTAGATTTTCACTCTCCAAAAACGGAGCAGTTGCGGCATGCAGTGGGAGGTGATGTAGGGTAGATTTTCACTCTGCAAAAACGGAGCAGTTGCGGCATGCAGTGGGAGGTGATGTGGGGTAGATTTTCACTCTGCAAAAACGGAGCAGTTACGGCATGCAGCTGGTGTTGATGTAGGGTAGATTTTCACTCTCCAAAAACGGAGCAGTTGCGGCATGCAGTGGGAGGTGATGTAGGGTTGATTTTCAGTCTGCAAAAACAAAGCAGTTGTGGCATGCAGTGGGAGGTGATGTGGGGTAGATTTTCACTCTGCAAAAACGGAGCAGTTGCGGCATGCAGTGGAAAGTGATGTGGGTAGATTTTCACTCTGCAAAACCGGAGCAGTTGCGGCATGCAGTGGGAGGTGATGTGGTGTAGATTTTCGCTCTGCAAAAACGGAGCAGTTAGGCATGCAGCAGGAGGTGATGTGGTGTAGATTTTCATTCTGCAAAAACGGAGCAGTTACGGCATGCAGCAGGAGGTGATGTAGGGTAGATTTTCACTCTCCAAAAAAGGAGCAGTTACGGCATGCAGCGGGAGGTGATGTGGTGTAGATTTTCATTCTGCAAAAACGGAGCAGTTACGGCATGCAGCAGGAGGTGATGTAGGGTAGATTTTCACTCTCCGAAAACGGAGCAGTTACGGCATGCAGCAGGAGGTGATGTAGGGTAGATTTTCACTCTGCAAAAACGGAGCAGTTGCGGCATGTAGTGGGAGGTTATGTAGGGTAGATTTTCACTCTGCAAAAACGGAGAAGTTACGGCATGCAGCTGGAATTGATGTAGGGTAGATTTTCACTCTCCAAAAACGGAGCAGTTGCGGCATGCAGTGGGAGGTGATGTAGGTTAGATTTTCACTCTGCAAAAATGGAGCAGTTGCGGCATGCAGTGGGAGGTGATGTGGGGTAGATTTTCACTCTGCAAAAACGGAGCAGTTACGGCATGCAGCTGGAGTTGATGTAGGGTAGATTTTCACCCTCCAAAAACGGAGCAGTTGCGGCATGCAGTGGGAGGTGATGTAGGCTTGATTTTCAGTCTGCAGAAACAGAGCAGTTGCGGCATGCAGTGGGAGGTGATGTGGGGTAGATTTTCACTCTGCAAAAACGGAGCAGTTGCGGCATGCAGTGGGAGGTGATGTGGGGTATATTTTCACACTGCAAAAACGGAGCAGTTGCGGCATGCAGTGGTAGGTGATGTGGGGTAGATTTTCACTCTGCAAAAACGGAGAAATTGCGGCATGCAGTGGGAGGTGATGTGTGGTAGATTTTCACTCTGCAAAAACGAAGCAGTTGCGGCGTGCAGTGGGAGGTGATGTACGGTATATTTTCACTCTGCAAAACGGAGCAGTTGCGGCATGCAGTGGGAGGTGACGTGGGGTAGATCTTCACTCTGCAAAAACGGAGCAGTTACAGCGTGCAGCTGGAGTTGATGTAGGGTAGATTTTCACTCTCCAAAAACGGAGCAGTTGCGGCATGCAGTGGGAGGTGATGTAGGGTTGATTTTCACTCTGCAAAAACAGAGCAGTTGCGGCATGCAGTGGGAGGTGATGTGTGGTAGATTTTCACTCTGCAAAAACAGAGCAGTTGCGGCGTGCAGTGGGAGGTGACGTGGGGTAGATTTTCACTCTGCAAAAACGGAGCAGTTACGGCATGCAGCGGGAGGTGAGGTAGGGTATTTTTTCACTCTGCGAAAACGGAGCAGTTGCGGCATGCAGTGGAAAGTGATGTGGGTAGATTTTCACTCTGCAAAACCGGAGCAGTTGCGGCATGCAGTGGGAGGTGATGTGGTGTAGATTTTCGCTCTGCAAAAACGGAGCAGTTACGGCATGCAGCAGGAGGTGATGTGGTGTAGATTTTCATTCTGCAAAAACGGAGCAGTTACGGCATGCAGCAGGAGGTGATGTAGGGTAGATTTTCACTCTCCAAAAAAGGAGCAGTTACGGCATGCAGCGGGAGGTGATGTGGTGTAGATTTTCATTCTGCAAAAACGGAGCAGTTACGGCATGCAGCAGGAGGTGATGTAGGGTAGATTTTCACTCTCCGAAAACGGAGCAGTTACGGTATGCAGCAGGAGGTGATGTAGGGTAGATTTTCACTCTGCAAAAACGGAGCAGTTGCGGCATGTAGTGGGAGGTGATGTAGGGTAGATTTTCACTCTGCAAAAACGGAGCAGTTACGGCATGCAGCTGGATTTGATGTAGGGTAGATTTTCACTCTCCAAAAACGGAGCAGTTGCGGCATGCAGTGGGAGGTGATGTAGGGTAGATTTTCACTCTGCAAAAACGGAGCAGTTGCGGCATGCAGTGGGAGGTGATGTGGGGTAGATTTTCACTCTGCAAAAACGGAGCAGTTACGGCATGCAGCTGGTGTTGATGTAGGGTAGATTTTCACTCTCCAAAAACGGAGCAGTTGCGGCATGCAGTGGGAGGTGATGTAGGGTTGATTTTCAGTCTGCAAAAACAAAGCAGTTGTGGCATGCAGTGGGAGGTGATGTGGGGTAGATTTTCACTCTGCAAAAACGGAGCAGTTGCGGCATGCAGTGGGAGGTGATGTGGGGTAGATTTTCACTCTGCAAAAACGGAGCAGTTGCGGCATGCAGTGGGAGGTGATGTGGGGTATATTTTCACACTGCAAAAACGGAGCAGTTGTGGCATGCAGTGGTAGGTGATGTGGGGTAGATTTTCACTCTGCAAAAACGGAGCAATTGCGGCATGCAGTGGGAGGTGATGTGTGGTAGATTTTCACTCTGCAAAAACGAAGCAGTTGCGGCGTGCAGTGGGAGGTGATGTACGGTATATTTTCACTCTGCAAAACGGAGCAGTTGCGGCATGCAGTGGGAGGTGACGTGGGGTAGATCTTCACTCTGCAAAAACGGAGCAGTTACGGCATGCAGCTGGAGTTGATGTAGGGTGGATTTTCACTCTCCAAAAACGGAGCAGTTGCGGCATGCAGTGGGAGGTGATGTAGGGTTGATTTTCACTCTGCAAAAACAGAGCAGTTGCGGCATGCAGTGGGAGGTGATGTGTGGTAGATTTTCACTCGGCAAAAACGGAGCAGTTGCGGCATGCAGTGGGAGGTGATGTGGTGTAGATTTTAATTCTGCAAAAACGGAGCAGTTACGGCATGCAGCAGGAGGTGATGTAGGGTAGATTTTCACTCTGCAAAAATGGAGCAGTTGTGGCATGTAGTGGGAGGTGATGTAGGGTAGATTTTCACTATGCAAAAACGGAGCAGTTACGGCATGCAGCTGGAGTTGATGTAGGGTAGATTTTCACTCTCCAAAAACGGAGCAGTTGCGGCATGCAGTGGGAGGTGATGTAGGGTAGATTTTCACTCTGCAAAAACGGAGCAGTTGCGGCATGCAGTGGGAGGTGATGTGGGGTAGATTTTCACTCTGCAAAAACGGAGCAGTTACGGCATGCAGCTGGTGTTGATGTAGGGTAGATTTTCACTCTCCAAAAACGGAGCAGTTGCGGCATGCAGTGGGAGGTGATGTAGGGTTGATTTTCAGTCTGCAAAAACAGAGCAGTTGTGGCATGCAGTGGGAGGTGATGTGGGGTAGATTTTCACTCTGCAAAAACGGAGCAGTTGCGGCATGCAGTGGGAGGTGATGTGGGGTAGATTTTCACTCTGCAAAAACGGAGCAGTTGCGGCATGCAGTGGGAGGTGATGTGGGGTATATTTTCACACTGCAAAAACGGAGCAGTTGCGGCATGCAGTGGTAGGTGATGTGGGGTAGATTTTCACTCTGCAAAAACGGAGCAATTGCGGCATGCAGTGGGAGGTGATGTGTGGTAGATTTTCACTCTGCAAAAACGAAGCAGTTGCGGCGTGCAGTGGGAGGTGATGTACGGTATATTTTCACTCTGCAAAACGGAGCAGTTGCGGCATGCAGTGGGAGGTGACGTGGGGTAGATCTTCACTCTGCAAAAACGGAGCAGTTACGGCATGCAGCTGGAGTTGATGTAGGGTGGATTTTCACTCTCCAAAAACGGAGCAGTTGCGGCATGCAGTGGGAGGTGATGTAGGGTTGATTTTCACTCTGCAAAAACAGAGCAGTTGCGGCATGCAGTGGGAGGTGATGTGTGGTAGATTTTCACTCGGCAAAAACGGAGCAGTTGCGGCATGCAGTGGGAGGTGATGTGGTGTAGATTTTAATTCTGCAAAAACGGAGCAGTTACGGCATGCAGCAGGAGGTGATGTAGGGTAGATTTTCACTCTCCGAAAACGGAGCAGTTACGGCATGGAGCAGGAGGTGATGTAGGGTAGATTTTCACTCTGCAAAAATGGAGCAGTTGCGGCATGTAGTGGGAGGTGATGTAGGGTAGATTTTCACTATGCAAAAACGGAGCAGTTACGGCATGCAGCTGGAGTTGATGCAGGGTAGATTTTCACTATCCAAAAACGGATCAGTTGCGGCATGCAGTGGGAGGTGATGTAGGGTAGATTTTCACTCGGCGAAAACGGAGCAGTTGCGGCATGCAGTGGGAGGTGATGTGGGGTAGATTTTCACTCTGCAAAAACGGAGCAGTTACGGCATGCAGCGGGAGGTGAGGTAGGGTATTTTTTCACTCTGCAAAAACGGAGCAGTTGCGGCATGCAGTGGAAAGTGATGTGGGTAGATTTTCACTCTGCAAAACCGGAGCAGTTGCGGCATGCAGTGGGAGGTGATGTGGTGTAGATTTTCGCTCTGCAAAAATGGAGCAGTTACGGCATGCAGCAGGAGGTGATGTGGTGTAGATTTTCATTCTGCAAAAACGGAGCAGTTACGGCATGCAGCAGGAGGTGATGTAGGGTAGATTTTCACTCTCCAAAAAAGGAGCAGTTACGGCATGCAGCGGGAGGTGATGTGGTGTAGATTTTCATTCTGCAAAAACGGAGCAGTTACGGCATGCAGCAGGAGGTGATGTAGGGTAGATTTTCACTCTCCGAAAACGGAGCAGTTACGGCATGCAGCAGGAGGTGATGTAGGGTAGATTTTCACTCTGCAAAAACGGAGCAGTTGCGGCATGTAGTGGGAGGTGATGTAGGGTAGATTTTCACTCTGCAAAAACGGAGCAGTTACGGCATGCAGCTGGAGTTGATGTAGGGTAGATTTTTACTCTCCAAAAACGGAGAAGTTGCGGCATGCAGTGGGAGGTGATGTAGGGTAGATTTTCACTCTGCAAAAACGGAGCAGTTGCGGCATGCAGTGGGAGGTGATGTGGGGTAGATTTTCACTCTGCAAAAACGGAGCAGTTACGGCATGCAGCTGGAGTTGATGTAGGGTAGATTTTCACTCTCCAAAAACGGAGCAGTTGCGGCATGCAGTGGGAGGTGATGTAGGGTTGATTTTCAGCCTGCAAAAACAGAGCAATTGCGGCATGTAGTGGGAGGTGATGTGGGGTAGATTTTCACTCTGCAAAAACGGAGCAGTTGCGGCATGCAGTGGGAGGTGATGTGGGGTATATTTTCACACTGCAAAAACGGAGCAGTTGCGGCATGCAGTGGTAGGTGATGTGGGGTAGATTTTCACTCTGCAAAAACGGAGCAATTGCGGCATGCAGTGGGAGGTGATGTGTGGTAGATTTTCACTCTGCAAAAACGAAGCAGTTGCGGCGTGCAGTGGGAGGTGATGTACGGTATATTTTCACTCTGCAAAACGGAGCAGTTGCGGCATGCAGTGGGAGGTGACGTGGGGTAGATCTTCACTCTGCAAAAACGGAGCAGTTACGGCATGCAGCTGGAGTTGATGTAGGGTAGATTTTCACTCTCCAAAAACGGAGCAGTTGCGGCATGCAGTGGGAGGTGATGTAGGGTTGATTTTCAGTCTGCAAAAACAGAGCAATTGCGGCATGCAGTGGGAGGTGATGTGGGGTAGATTTTCACTCTGCAAAAACGGAGCTGTTGCGGCATGCAGTGGGAGGTGATGTGGGGTATATTTTCACACTGCAAAAACGGAGCAGTTGCGGCATGCAGTGGTAGGTGATGTGGGGTAGATTTTCACTCTGCAAAAACGGAGCAATTGCGGCATGCAGTGGGAGGTGATGTGTGGTAGATTTTCGCTCTGCAAAAACGAAGCAGTTGCGGCGTGCAGTGGGAGGTGATGTACGGTATATTTTCACTCTGCAAAACGGAGCAGTTGCGGCATGCAGTGGGAGGTGACGTGGGGTAGATCTTCACTCTGCAAAAACGGAGCAGTTACGGCATGCAGCTGGAGTTGATGTAGGGTAGATTTTCACTCTCCAAAAACGGAGCAGTTGCGGCATGCAGTGGGAGGTGATGTAGGGTTGATTTTCACTCTGCAAAAACAGAGCAGTTGCGGCATGCAGTGGGAGGTGACGTGGGGTAGATCTTCACTCTGCAAAAGCGGAGCAGTTACGGCATGCAGCGGGAGGTGAGGTAGGGTATTTTTTCACTCTGCAAAAACGGAGCAGTTGCGGCATGCAGTGGAAAGTGATGTGGATAGATTTTCACTCTGCAAAACCGGAGCAGTTGCGGCATGCAGTGGGAGGTGATGTGGTGTAGATTTTCACTCTGCAAAACCGGAGCAGTTGCGGCATGCAGTGGGAGGTGATGTAGGGTAGATTTTCACTCTCCGAAAACGGAGCAGTTACGGCATGCAGTGGGAGGTGATGTAGGGTAGATTTTCACTCTGCAAAAACGGAGCAGTTGCGGCATGCAGTGGGAGGTGATCTGTGGTAGATTTTCACTCTGCAAAAACGGAGCAGTTGCAGCATGCAGTGGGAGGTGATGTGGTGTAGATTTTCATTCTGCAAAAACGGAGCAGTTACGGCATGCAGCAGGAGGTGATGTAGGGTAGATTTTCACTCTCCGAAAACGGAGCAGTTATGGCATGCAGCAGGAGGTGATGTAGGGTAGATTTTCACTCTGCAAAAACGGAGCAGTTGCAGCATGTAGTGGGAGGTGATGTAGGGTAGATTTTCACTCTGCTAAACGGAGCAGTTACGGCATGCAGCTGGAGTTGATGTAGGGTAGATTTTCACTCTCTAAAAACGGAGAAGTTGCGGCATGCAGTGGGAGGTGATGTAGGGTAGATTTTCACTCTGCAAAACCGGAGCAGCTATGGCATGCAGCGGGAGGTGAAGTAGGGTAGATTTTCACTCTCCAAAAAAGGAGCAGTTACGGCATGCAGCGGGAGGTGATGTGGTGTAGATTTTCATTCTGCAAAAACGGAGCAGTTACGGCATGCAGCAGGAGGTGATGTAGGGTAGATTTTCACTCTCCGAAAACGGAGCAGTTACGGCATGCAGCAGGAGGTGATGTAGGGTAGATTTTCACTCTGCAAAAACGGAGCAGTTGCGGCATGTAGTGGGAGGTGATGTAGGGTAGATTTTCACTCTGCAAAAACGGAGCAGTTACGGCATGCAGCTGGAGTTGATGTAGGGTAGATTTTCACTCTCCAAAAACGGAGAAGTTGCGGCATGCAGTGGGAGGTGATGTAGGGTAGATTTTCACTCTGCAAAAACGGAGCAGTTGCGGCATGCAGTGGGAGGTGATGTGGGGTAGATTTTCACTTTGCAAAAACGGAGCAGTTACGGCATGCAGCTGGAGTTGATGTAGGGTAGATTTTCACTCTCCAAAAACGGAGCAGTTGCGGCATGCAGTGGGAGGTGATGTAGGGTTGATTTTCAGTCTGCAAAAACAGAGCAATTGCGGCATGCAGTGGGAGGTGATGTGGGGTAGATTTTCACTCTGCAAAAACGGAGCAGTTGCGGCATGCAGTGGGAGGTGATGTGGGGTATATTTTCACACTGTAAAAACGGAGCAGTTGCGGCATGCAGTGGTAGGTGAAGTGGGGTAGATTTTCACTCTGCAAAAACGGAGCAATTGCGGCATGCAGTGGGAGGTGATGTGTGGTAGATTTTCACTCTGCAAAAACGAAGCAGTTGCGGCGTGCAGTGGGAGGTGATGTACGGTATATTTTCACTCTGCAAAACGGAGCAGTTGCGGCATGCAGTGGGAGGTGACGTGGGGTAGATCTTCACTCTGCAAAAACGGAGCAGTTACGGCATGCAGCTGGAGTTGATGTAGGGTAGATTTTCACTCTCCAAAAACGGAGCAGTTGCGGCATGCAGTGGGAGGTGATGTAGGGTTGATTTTCACTCTGCAAAAACAGAGCAGTTGCGGCATGCAGTGGGAGGTGATGTGTGGTAGATTTTCACTCTGCAAAAACAGAGCAGTTGCGGCGTGCAGTGGGAGGTGACGTGGGGTAGATTTTCACTCTGCAAAAACGGAGCAGTTACGGCATGCAGCGGGAGGTGAGGTAGGGTATTTTTTCACTCTGCAAAAACGGAGCAGTTGCGGCATGCAGTGGAAAGTGATGTGGGTAGATTTTCACTCTGCAAAACCGGAGCAGTTGCGGCATGCAGTGGGAGGTGATGTGGTGTAGATTTTCACTCTGCAAAAACAGAGCAGTTGCGGCGTGCAGTGGGAGGTGACGTGGGGTAGATTTTCACTCTGCAAAAACGGAGCAGTTACGGCATGCAGCGGGAGGTGAGGTAGGGTATTTTTTCACTCTGCAAAAACGGAGCAGTTGCGGCATGCAGTGGAAAGTGATGTGGGTAGATTTTCACTCTGCAAAACCGGAGCAGTTGCGGCATGCAGTGGGAGGTGATGTGGTGTAGATTTTCGCTCTGCAAAAACGGAGCAGTTACGGCATGCAGCAGGAGGTGATGTGGTGTAGATTTTCATTCTGCAAAAACGGAGCAGTTACGGCATGCAGCAGGAGGTGATGTAGGGTAGATTTTCACTCTCCAAAAAAGGAGCAGTTACGGCATGCAGCGGGAGGTGATGTGGTGTAGATTTTCATTCTGCAAAAACGGAGCAGTTACGGCATGCAGCAGGAGGTGATGTAGGGTAGATTTTCACTCTCCGAAAACGGAGCAGTTACGGCATGCAGCAGGAGGTGATGTAGGGTAGATTTTCACTCTGCAAAAACGGAGCAGTTGCGGCATGTAGTGGGAGGTTATGTAGGGTAGATTTTCACTCTGCAAAAACGGAGCAGTTACGGCATGCAGCTGGAATTGATGTAGGGTAGATTTTCACTCTCCAAAAACGGAGCAGTTGCGGCATGCAGTGGGAGGTGATGTAGGTTAGATTTTCACTCTGCAAAAATGGAGCAGTTGCGGCATGCAGTGGGAGGTGATGTGGGGTAGATTTTCACTCTGCAAAAACGGAGCTGTTACGGCATGCAGCTGGAGTTGATGTAGGGTAGATTTTCACTCTCCAAAAACGGAGCAGTTGCGGCATGCAGTGGGAGGTGATGTAGGGTTGATTTTCAGTCTGCAGAAACAGAGCAGTTGCGGCATGCAGTGGGAGGTGATGTGGGGTAGATTTTCACTCTGCAAAAACGGAGCAGTTGCGGCATGCAGTGGGAGGTGATGTGGGGTATATTTTCACACTGCAAAAACGGAGCAGTTGCGGCATGCAGTGGTAGGTGATGTGGGGTAGATTTTCACTCTGCAAAAACGGAGAAATTGCGGCATGCAGTGGGCGGTGATGTGTGGTAGATTTTCACTCTGCAAAAACGAAGCAGTTGCGGCGTGCAGTGGGAGGTGATGTACGGTATATTTTCACTCTGCAAAACGGAGCAGTTGCGGCATGCAGTGGGAGTTGATGTGTGGTAGATTTTCACTCTGCAAAAACAGAGCAGTTGCGGCGTGCAGTGGGAGGTGACGTGGGGTAGATTTTCACTCTGCAAAAACGGAGCAGTTACGGCATGCAGCGGGAGGTGAGGTAGGGTATTTTTTCACTCTGCAAAAACGGAGCAGTTGCGGCATGCAGTGGAAAGTGATGTGGGTAGATTTTCACTCTGCAAAACCGGAGCAGTTGCGGCATGCAGTGGGAGGTGATGTGGTGTAGATTTTCGCTCTGCAAAAACGGAGCAGTTACGGCATGCAGCAGGAGGTGATGTGGTGTAGATTTTCATTCTGCAAAAACGGAGCAGTTACGGCATGCAGCAGGAGGTGATGTAGGGTAGATTTTCACTCTCCAAAAAAGGAGCAGTTACGGCATGCAGCGGGAGGTGATGTGGTGTAGATTTTCATTCTGCAAAAACGGAGCAGTTACGGCATGCAGCAGGAGGTGATGTAGGGTAGATTTTCACTCTCCGAAAACGGAGCAGTTACGGCATGCAGCAGGAGGTGATGTAGGGTAGATTTTCACTCTGCAAAAACGGAGCAGTTGCGGCATGTATTGGGAGGTGATGTAGGGTAGATTTTCACTCTGCAAAAACGGAGCAGTTACGGCATGCAGCTGGAGTTGATGTAGGGTAGATTTTCACTCTCCAAAAACGGAGCAGTTGCGGCATGCAGTGGGAGGTGATGTAGGGTAGATTTTCACTCTGCAAAAACGGAGCAGTTGCGGCATGCAGTGGGAGGTGATGTGGGGTAGATTTTCACTCTGCAAAAACGGAGCAGTTACGGCATGCAGCTGGTGTTGATGTAGGGTAGATTTTCACTCTCCAAAAACGGAGCAGTTGCGGCATGCAGTGGGAGGTGATGTAGGGTTGATTTTCAGTCTGCAAAAACAGAGCAGTTGTGGCATGCAGTGGGAGGTGATGTGGGGTAGATTTTCACTCTGCAAAAACGGAGCAGTTGCGGCATGCAGTGGGAGGTGATGTGGGGTAGATTTTCACTCTGCAAAAACGGAGCAGTTGCGGCATGCAGTGGGAGGTGATGTGGGGTATATTTTCACACTGCAAAAACGGAGCAGTTGCGGCATGCAGTGGTAGGTGATGTGGGGTAGATTTTCACTCTGCAAAAACGGAGCAATTGCGGCATGCAGTGGGAGGTGATGTGTGGTAGATTTTCACTCTGCAAAAACGAAGCAGTTGCGGCGTGCAGTGGGAGGTGATCTACGGTATATTTTCACTCTGCAAAACGGAGCAGTTGCGGCATGCAGTGGGAGGTGACGTGGGGTAGATCTTCACTCTGCAAAAACGGAGCAGTTACGGCATGCAGCTGGAGTTGATGTAGGGTGGATTTTCACTCTCCAAAAACGGAGCAGTTACGGCATGCAGCTGGAGTTGATGCAGGGTAGATTTTCACTATCCAAAAACGGATCAGTTGCGGCATGCAGTGGGAGGTGATGTAGGGTAGATTTTCACTCTGCGAAAACGGAGCAGTTGCGGCATGCAGTGGGAGGTGATGTGGGGTAGATTTTCACTCTGCAAAAACGGAGCAGTTACGGCATGCAGCGGGAGGTGAGGTAGGGTATTTTTTCACTCTGCAAAAACGGAGCAGTTGCGGCATGCAGTGGAAAGTGATGTGGGTAGATTTTCACTCTGCAAAACCGGAGCAGTTGCGGCATGCAGTGGGAGGTGATGTGGTGTAGATTTTCGCTCTGCAAAAATGGAGCAGTTACGGCATGCAGCAGGAGGTGATGTGGTGTAGATTTTCATTCTGCAAAAACGGAGCAGTTACGGCATGCAGCAGGAGGTGATGTAGGGTAGATTTTCACTCTCCAAAAAAGGAGCAGTTACGGCATGCAGCGGGAGGTGATGTGGTGTAGATTTTCATTCTGCAAAAACGGAGCAGTTACGGCATGCAGCAGGAGGTGATGTAGGGTAGATTTTCACTCTCCGAAAACGGAGCAGTTACGGCATGCAGGAGGAGGTGATGTAGGGTAGATTTTCACTCTGCAAAAACGGAGCAGTTGCGGCATGTAGTGGGAGGTGATGTAGGGTAGATTTTCACTCTGCAAAAACGGAGCAGTTACGGCATGCAGCTGGAGTTGATGTAGGGTAGATTTTTACTCTCCAAAAACGGAGAAGTTGCGGCATGCAGTGGGAGGTGATGTAGGGTAGATTTTCACTCTGCAAAAACGGAGCAGTTGCGGCATGCAGTGGGAGGTGATGTGGGGTAGATTTTCACTCTGCAAAAACGGAGCAGTTACGGCATGCAGCTGGAGTTGATGTAGGGTAGATTTTCACTCTCCAAAAACGGAGCAGTTGCGGCATGCAGTGGGAGGTGATGTAGGGTTGATTTTCAGCCTGCAAAAACAGAGCAATTGCGGCATGTAGTGGGAGGTGATGTGGGGTAGATTTTCACTCTGCAAAAACGGAGCAGTTGCGGCATGCAGTGGGAGGTGATGTGGGGTATATTTTCACACTGCAAAAACGGAGCAGTTGCGGCATGCAGTGGTAGGTGATGTGGGGTAGATTTTCACTCTGCAAAAACGGAGCAATTGCGGCATGCAGTGGGAGGTGATGTGTGGTAGATTTTCACTCTGCAAAAACGAAGCAGTTGCGGCGTGCAGTGGGAGGTGATGTACGGTATATTTTCACTCTGCAAAACGGAGCAGTTGCGGCATGCAGTGGGAGGTGACGTGGGGTAGATCTTCACTCTGCAAAAACGGAGCAGTTACGGCATGCAGCTGGAGTTGATGTAGGGTAGATTTTCACTCTCCAAAAACGGAGCAGTTGCGGCATGCAGTGGGAGGTGATGTAGGGTTGATTTTCAGTCTGCAAAAACAGAGCAATTGCGGCATGCAGTGGGAGGTGATGTGGGGTAGATTTTCACTCTGCAAAAACGGAGCTGTTGCGGCATGCAGTGGGAGGTGATGTGGGGTATATTTTCACACTGCAAAAACGGAGCAGTTGCGGCATGCAGTGGTAGGTGATGTGGGGTAGATTTTCACTCTGCAAAAACGGAGCAATTGCGGCATGCAGTGGGAGGTGATGTGTGGTAGATTTTCGCTCTGCAAAAACGAAGCAGTTGCGGCGTGCAGTGGGAGGTGATGTACGGTATATTTTCACTCTGCAAAACGGAGCAGTTGCGGCATGCAGTGGGAGGTGACGTGGGGTAGATCTTCACTCTGCAAAAACGGAGCAGTTACGGCATGCAGCTGGAGTTGATGTAGGGTAGATTTTCACTCTCCAAAAACGGAGCAGTTGCGGCATGCAGTGGGAGGTGATGTAGGGTTGATTTTCACTCTGCAAAAACAGAGCAGTTGCGGCATGCAGTGGGAGGTGACGTGGGGTAGATCTTCACTCTGCAAAAACGGAGCAGTTACGGCATGCAGCGGGAGGTGAGGTAGGGTATTTTTTCACTCTGCAAAAACGGAGCAGTTGCGGCATGCAGTGGAAAGTGATGTGGATAGATTTTCACTCTGCAAAACCGGAGCAGTTGCGGCATGCAGTGGGAGGTGATGTGGTGTAGATTTTCACTCTGCAAAACCGGAGCAGTTGCGGCATGCAGTGGGAGGTGATGTAGGGTAGATTTTCACTCTCCGAAAACGGAGCAGTTACGGCATGCAGTGGGAGGTGATGTAGGGTAGATTTTCACTCTGCAAAAACGGAGCAGTTGCGGCATGCAGTGGGAGGTGATGTGTGGTAGATTTTCACTCTGCAAAAACGGAGCAGTTGCAGCATGCAGTGGGAGGTGATGTGGTGTAGATTTTCATTCTGCAAAAACGGAGCAGTTACGGCATGCAGCAGGAGGTGATGTAGGGTAGATTTTCACTCTCCGAAAACGGAGCAGTTATGGCATGCAGCAGGAGGTGATGTAGGGTAGATTTTCACTCTGCAAAAACGGAGCAGTTGCAGCATGTAGTGGGAGGTGATGTAGGGTAGATTTTCACTCTGCTAAACGGAGCAGTTACGGCATGCAGCTGGAGTTGATGTAGGGTAGATTTTCACTCTCTAAAAACGGAGAAGTTGCGGCATGCAGTGGGAGGTGATGTAGGGTAGATTTTCACTCTGCAAAACCGGAGCAGCTATGGCATGCAGCGGGAGGTGAAGTAGGGTAGATTTTCACTCTCCAAAAAAGGAGCAGTTACGGCATGCAGCGGGAGGTGATGTGGTGTAGATTTTCATTCTGCAAAAACGGAGCAGTTACGGCATGCAGCAGGAGGTGATGTAGGGTAGATTTTCACTCTCCGAAAACGGAGCAGTTACGGCATGCAGCAGGAGGTGATGTAGGGTAGATTTTCACTCTGCAAAAACGGAGCAGTTGCGGCATGTAGTGGGAGGTGATGTAGGGTAGATTTTCACTCTGCAAAAACGGAGCAGTTACGGCATGCAGCTGGAGTTGATGTAGGGTAGATTTTCACTCTCCAAAAACGGAGAAGTTGCGGCATGCAGTGGGAGGTGATGTAGGGTAGATTTTCACTCTGCAAAAACGGAGCAGTTGCGGCATGCAGTGGGAGGTGATGTGGGGTAGATTTTCACTTTGCAAAAACGGAGCAGTTACGGCATGCAGCTGGAGTTGATGTAGGGTAGATTTTCACTCTCCAAAAACGGAGCAGTTGCGGCATGCAGTGGGAGGTGATGTAGGGTTGATTTTCAGTCTGCAAAAACAGAGCAATTGCGGCATGCAGTGGGAGGTGATGTGGGGTAGATTTTCACTCTGCAAAAACGGAGCAGTTGCGGCATGCAGTGGGAGGTGATGTGGGGTATATTTTCACACTGCAAAAACGGAGCAGTTGCGGCATGCAGTGGTAGGTGAAGTGGGGTAGATTTTCACTCTGCAAAAACGGAGCAATTGCGGCATGCAGTGGGAGGTGATGTGTGGTAGATTTTCACTCTGCAAAAACGAAGCAGTTGCGGCGTGCAGTGGGAGGTGATGTACGGTATATTTTCACTCTGCAAAACGGAGCAGTTGCGGCATGCAGTGGGAGGTGACGTGGGGTAGATCTTCACTCTGCAAAAACGGAGCAGTTACGGCATGCAGCTGGAGTTGATGTAGGGTAGATTTTCACTCTCCAAAAACGGAGCAGTTGCGGCATGCAGTGGGAGGTGATGTAGGGTTGATTTTCACTCTGCAAAAACAGAGCAGTTGCGGCATGCAGTGGGAGGTGATGTGTGGTAGATTTTCACTCTGCAAAAACAGAGCAGTTGCGGCGTGCAGTGGGAGGTGACGTGGGGTAGATTTTCACTCTGCAAAAACGGAGCAGTTACGGCATGCAGCGGGAGGTGAGGTAGGGTATTTTTTCACTCTGCAAAAACGGAGCAGTTGCGGCATGCAGTGGAAAGTGATGTGGGTAGATTTTCACTCTGCAAAACCGGAGCAGTTGCGGCATGCAGTGGGAGGTGATGTGGTGTAGATTTTCACTCTGCAAAAACAGAGCAGTTGCGGCGTGCAGTGGGAGGTGACGTGGGGTAGATTTTCACTCTGCAAAAACGGAGCAGTTACGGCATGCAGCGGGAGGTGATGTAGGGTATTTTTTCACTCTGCAAAAACGGAGCAGTTGCGGCATGCAGTGGAAAGTGATGTGGGTAGATTTTCACTCTGCAAAACCGGAGCAGTTGCGGCATGCAGTGGGAGGTGATGTGGTGTAGATTTTCGCTCTGCAAAAACGGAGCAGTTACGGCATGCAGCAGGAGGTGATGTGGTGTAGATTTTCATTCTGCAAAAACGGAGCAGTTACGGCATGCAGCAGGAGGTGATGTAGGGTAGATTTTCACTCTCCAAAAAAGGAGCAGTTACGGCATGCAGCGGGAGGTGATGTGGTGTAGATTTTCATTCTGCAAAAACGGAGCAGTTACGGCATGCAGCAGGAGGTGATGTAGGGTAGATTTTCACTCTCCGAAAACGGAGCAGTTACGGCATGCAGCAGGAGGTGATGTAGGGTAGATTTTCACTCTGCAAAAACGGAGCAGTTGCGGCATGTAGTGGGAGGTTATGTAGGGTAGATTTTCACTCTGCAAAAACGGAGCAGTTACGGCATGCAGCTGGAATTGATGTAGGGTAGATTTTCACTCTCCAAAAACGGAGCAGTTGCGGCATGCAGTGGGAGGTGATGTAGGTTAGATTTTCACTCTGCAAAAATGGAGCAGTTGCGGCATGCAGTGGGAGGTGATGTGGGGTAGATTTTCACTCTGCAAAAACGGAGCTGTTACGGCATGCAGCTGGAGTTGATGTAGGGTAGATTTTCACTCTCCAAAAACGGAGCAGTTGCGGCATGCAGTGGGAGGTGATGTAGGGTTGATTTTCAGTCTGCAGAAACAGAGCAGTTGCGGCATGCAGTGGGAGGTGATGTGGGGTAGATTTTCACTCTGCAAAAACGGAGCAGTTGCGGCATGCAGTGGGAGGTGATGTGGGGTATATTTTCACACTGCAAAAACGGAGCAGTTGCGGCATGCAGTGGTAGGTGATGTGGGGTAGATTTTCACTCTGCAAAAACGGAGAAATTGCGGCATGCAGTGGGAGGTGATGTGTGGTAGATTTTCACTCTGCAAAAACGAAGCAGTTGCGGCGTGCAGTGGGAGGTGATGTACGGTATATTTTCACTCTGCAAAACGGAGCAGTTGCGGCATGCAGTGGGAGGTGACGTGGGGTAGATCTTCACTCTGCAAAAACGGAGCAGTTACAGTGTGCAGCTGGAGTTGATGTAGGGTAGATTTTCACTCTCCAAAAACGGAGCAGTTGCGGCATGCAGTGGGAGGTGATGTAGGGTTGATTTTCACTCTGCAAAAACAGAGCAGTTGCGGCATGCAGTGGGAGGTGATGTGGGGTAGATTTTCACTCTGCAAAAACGGAGCTGTTGCGGCATGCAGTGGGAGGTGATGTGGGGTATATTTTCACACTGCAAAAACGGAGCAGTTGCGGCATGCAGTGGTAGGTGATGTGGGGTAGATTTTCACTCTGCAAAAACGGAGAAATTGCGGCATGCAGTGGGCGGTGATGTGTGGTAGATTTTCACTCTGCAAAAACGAAGCAGTTGCGGCGTGCAGTGGGAGGTGATGTACGGTATATTTTCACTCTGCAAAACGGAGCAGTTGCGGCATGCAGTGGGAGTTGATGTGTGGTAGATTTTCACTCTGCAAAAACAGAGCAGTTGCGGCGTGCAGTGGGAGGTGACGTGGGGTAGATTTTCACTCTGCAAAAACGGAGCAGTTACGGCATGCAGCGGGAGGTGAGGTAGGGTATTTTTTCACTCTGCAAAAACGGAGCAGTTGCGGCATGCAGTGGAAAGTGATGTGGGTAGATTTTCACTCTGCAAAACCGGAGCAGTTGCGGCATGCAGTGGGAGGTGATGTGGTGTAGATTTTCGCTCTGCAAAAACGGAGCAGTTACGGCATGCAGCAGGAGGTGATGTGGTGTAGATTTTCATTCTGCAAAAACGGAGCAGTTACGGCATGCAGCAGGAGGTGATGTAGGGTAGATTTTCACTCTCCAAAAAAGGAGCAGTTACGGCATGCAGCGGGAGGTGATGTGGTGTAGATTTTCATTCTGCAAAAACGGAGCAGTTACGGCATGCAGCAGGAGGTGATGTAGGGTAGATTTTCACTCTCCGAAAACGGAGCAGTTACGGCATGCAGCAGGAGGTGATGTAGGGTAGATTTTCACTCTGCAAAAACGGAGCAGTTGCGGCATGTATTGGGAGGTGATGTAGGGTAGATTTTCACTCTGCAAAAACGGAGCAGTTACGGCATGCAGCTGGAGTTGATGTAGGGTAGATTTTCACTCTCCAAAAACGGAGCAGTTGCGGCATGCAGTGGGAGGTGATGTAGGGTAGATTTTCACTCTGCAAAAACGGAGCAGTTGCGGCATGCAGTGGGAGGTGATGTGGGGTAGATTTTCACTCTGCAAAAACGGAGCAGTTACGGCATGCAGCTGGTGTTGATGTAGGGTAGATTTTCACTCTCCAAAAACGGAGCAGTTGCGGCATGCAGTGGGAGGTGATGTAGGGTTGATTTTCAGTCTGCAAAAACAGAGCAGTTGTGGCATGCAGTGGGAGGTGATGTGGGGTAGATTTTCACTCTGCAAAAACGGAGCAGTTGCGGCATGCAGTGGGAGGTGATGTGGGGTAGATTTTCACTCTGCAAAAACGGAGCAGTTGCGGCATGCAGTGGGAGGTGATGTGGGGTATATTTTCACACTGCAAAAACGGAGCAGTTGCGGCATGCAGTGGTAGGTGATGTGGGGTAGATTTTCACTCTGCAAAAACGGAGCAATTGCGGCATGCAGTGGGAGGTGATGTGTGGTAGATTTTCACTCTGCAAAAACGAAGCAGTTGCGGCGTGCAGTGGGAGGTGATCTACGGTATATTTTCACTCTGCAAAACGGAGCAGTTGCGGCATGCAGTGGGAGGTGACGTGGGGTAGATCTTCACTCTGCAAAAACGGAGCAGTTACGGCATGCAGCTGGAGTTGATGTAGGGTGGATTTTCACTCTCCAAAAACGGAGCAGTTGCGGCATGCAGTGGGAGGTGATGTAGGGTTGATTTTCACTCTGCAAAAACAGAGCAGTTGCGGCATGCAGTGGGAGGTGATGTGTGGTAGATTTTCACTCGGCAAAAACGGAGCAGTTGCGGCATGCAGTGGGAGGTGATGTGGTGTAGATTTTAATTCTGCAAAAACGGAGCAGTTACGGCATGCAGCAGGAGGTGATGTAGGGTAGATTTTCACTCTCCGAAAACGGAGCAGTTACGGCATGGAGCAGGAGGTGATGTAGGGTAGATTTTCACTCTGCAAAAATGGAGCAGTTGCGGCATGTAGTGGGAGGTGATGTAGGGTAGATTTTCACTCTGCAAAAACGGAGCAGTTACGGCATGCAGCTGGAGTTGATGTAGGGTAGATTTTCACTCTCCAAAAACGGAGAAGTTGCGGCATGCAGTGGGAGGTGATGTAGGGTAGATTTTCACTCTGCAAAAACGGAGCAGTTGCGGCATGCAGTGGGAGGTGATGTGGGGTAGATTTTCACTCTGCAAAAACGGAGCAGTTACGGCATGCAGCTGGAGTTGATGTAGGGTAGATTTTCACTCTCCAAAAACGGAGCAGTTGCGGCATGCAGTGGGAGGTGATGTAGGGTTGATTTTCAGTCTGCAAAAACAGAGCAATTGCGGCATGCAGTGGGAGGTGATGTGGGGTAGATTTTCACTCTGCAAAAACGGAGCAGTTGCGGCATGCAGTGGGAGGTGATGTGGGGTATATTTTCACACTGCAAAAACGGAGCAGTTGCGGCATGCAGTGGTAGGTGAAGTGGGGTAGATTTTCACTCTGCAAAAACGGAGCAATTGCGGCATGCAGTGGGAGGTGATGTGTGGTAGATTTTCACTCTGCAAAAACGAAGCAGTTGCGGCGTGCAGTGGGAGGTGATGTACGGTATATTTTCACTCTGCAAAACGGAGCAGTTGCGGCATGCAGTGGGAGGTGACGTGGGGTAGATCTTCACTCTGCAAAAACGGAGCAGTTACGGCATGCAGCTGGAGTTGATGTAGGGTAGATTTTCACTCTCCAAAAACGGAGCAGTTGCGGCATGCAGTGGGAGGTGATGTAGGGTTGATTTTCACTCTGCAAAAACAGAGCAGTTGCGGCATGCAGTGGGAGGTGATGTGTGGTAGATTTTCACTCTGCAAAAACAGAGCAGTTGCGGCGTGCAGTGGGAGGTGACGTGGGGTAGATTTTCACTCTGCAAAAACGGAGCAGTTACGGCATGCAGCGGGAGGTGAGGTAGGGTATTTTTTCACTCTGCAAAAACGGAGCAGTTGCGGCATGCAGTGGAAAGTGATGTGGGTAGATTTTCACTCTGCAAAACCGGAGCAGTTGCGGCATGCAGTGGGAGGTGATGTGGTGTAGATTTTCACTCTGCAAAAACAGAGCAGTTGCGGCGTGCAGTGGGAGGTGACGTGGGGTAGATTTTCACTCTGCAAAAACGGAGCAGTTACGGCATGCAGCGGGAGGTGAGGTAGGGTATTTTTTCACTCTGCAAAAACGGAGCAGTTGCGGCATGCAGTGGAAAGTGATGTGGGTAGATTTTCACTCTGCAAAACCGGAGCAGTTGCGGCATGCAGTGGGAGGTGATGTGGTGTAGATTTTCGCTCTGCAAAAACGGAGCAGTTACGGCATGCAGCAGGAGGTGATGTGGTGTAGATTTTCATTCTGCAAAAACGGAGCAGTTACGGCATGCAGCAGGAGGTGATGTAGGGTAGATTTTCACTCTCCAAAAAAGGAGCAGTTACGGCATGCAGCGGGAGGTGATGTGGTGTAGATTTTCATTCTGCAAAAACAGAGCAGTTGCGGCATGCAGTGGGAGGTGATGTGTGGTAGATTTTCACTCGGCAAAAACGGAGCAGTTGCGGCATGCAGTGGGAGGTGATGTGGTGTAGATTTTAATTCTGCAAAAACGGAGCAGTTACGGCATGCAGCAGGAGGTGATGTAGGGTAGATTTTCACTCTGCAAAAATGGAGCAGTTGTGGCATGTAGTGGGAGGTGATGTAGGGTAGATTTTCACTATGCAAAAACGGAGCAGTTACGGCATGCAGCTGGAGTTGATGTAGGGTATATTTTCACTCTCCAAAAACGGAGCAGTTGCGGCATGCAGTGGTAGGTGAAGTGGGGTAGATTTTCACTCTGCAAAAACGGAGCAATTGCGGCATGCAGTGGGAGGTGATGTGTGGTAGATTTTCACTCTGCAAAAACGAAGCAGTTGCGGCGTGCAGTGGGAGGTGATGTACGGTATATTTTCACTCTGCAAAACGGAGCAGTTGCGGCATGCAGTGGGAGGTGACGTGGGGTAGATCTTCACTCTGCAAAAACGGAGCAGTTACGGCATGCAGCTGGAGTTGATGTAGGGTAGATTTTCACTCTCCAAAAACGGAGCAGTTGCGGCATGCAGTGGGAGGTGATGTAGGGTTGATTTTCACTCTGCAAAAACAGAGCAGTTGCGGCATGCAGTGGGAGGTGATGTGTGGTAGATTTTCACTCTGCAAAAACAGAGCAGTTGCGGCGTGCAGTGGGAGGTGACGTGGGGTAGATTTTCACTCTGCAAAAACGGAGCAGTTACGGCATGCAGCGGGAGGTGAGGTAGGGTATTTTTTCACTCTGCAAAAACGGAGCAGTTGCGGCATGCAGTGGAAAGTGATGTGGGTAGATTTTCACTCTGCAAAACCGGAGCAGTTGCGGCATGCAGTGGGAGGTGATGTGGTGTAGATTTTCACTCTGCAAAAACAGAGCAGTTGCGGCGTGCAGTGGGAGGTGACGTGGGGTAGATTTTCACTCTGCAAAAACGGAGCAGTTACGGCATGCAGCGGGAGGTGAGGTAGGGTATTTTTTCACTCTGCAAAAACGGAGCAGTTGCGGCATGCAGTGGAAAGTGATGTGGGTAGATTTTCACTCTGCAAAACCGGAGCAGTTGCGGCATGCAGTGGGAGGTGATGTGGTGTAGATTTTCGCTCTGCAAAAACGGAGCAGTTACGGCATGCAGCAGGAGGTGATGTGGTGTAGATTTTCATTCTGCAAAAACGGAGCAGTTACGGCATGCAGCAGGAGGTGATGTAGGGTAGATTTTCACTCTCCAAAAAAGGAGCAGTTACGGCATGCAGCGGGAGGTGATGTGGTGTAGATTTTCATTCTGCAAAAACGGAGCAGTTACGGCATGCAGCAGGAGGTGATGTAGGGTAGATTTTCACTCTCCGAAAACGGAGCAGTTACGGCATGCAGCAGGAGGTGATGTAGGGTAGATTTTCACTCTGCAAAAACGGAGCAGTTGCGGCATGTAGTGGGAGGTTATGTAGGGTAGATTTTCACTCTGCAAAAACGGAGCAGTTACGGCATGCAGCTGGAATTGATGTAGGGTAGATTTTCACTCTCCAAAAACGGAGCAGTTGCGGCATGCAGTGGGAGGTGATGTAGGTTAGATTTTCACTCTGCAAAAATGGAGCAGTTGCGGCATGCAGTGGGAGGTGATGTGGGGTAGATTTTCACTCTGCAAAAACGGAGCTGTTACGGCATGCAGCTGGAGTTGATGTAGGGTAGATTTTCACTCTCCAAAAACGGAGCAGTTGCGGCATGCAGTGGGAGGTGATGTAGGGTTGATTTTCAGTCTGCAGAAACAGAGCAGTTGCGGCATGCAGTGGGAGGTGATGTGGGGTAGATTTTCACTCTGCAAAAACGGAGCAGTTGCGGCATGCAGTGGGAGGTGATGTGGGGTATATTTTCACACTGCAAAAACGGAGCAGTTGCGGCATGCAGTGGTAGGTGATGTGGGGTAGATTTTCACTCTGCAAAAACGGAGAAATTGCGGCATGCAGTGGGAGGTGATGTGTGGTAGATTTTCACTCTGCAAAAACGAAGCAGTTGCGGCGTGCAGTGGGAGGTGATGTACGGTATATTTTCACTCTGCAAAACGGAGCAGTTGCGGCATGCAGTGGGAGGTGACGTGGGGTAGATCTTCACTCTGCAAAAACGGAGCAGTTACAGTGTGCAGCTGGAGTTGATGTAGGGTAGATTTTCACTCTCCAAAAACGGAGCAGTTGCGGCATGCAGTGGGAGGTGATGTAGGGTTGATTTTCACTCTGCAAAAACAGAGCAGTTGCGGCATGCAGTGGGAGGTGATGTGGGGTAGATTTTCACTCTGCAAAAACGGAGCTGTTGCGGCATGCAGTGGGAGGTGATGTGGGGTATATTTTCACACTGCAAAAACGGAGCAGTTGCGGCATGCAGTGGTAGGTGATGTGGGGTAGATTTTCACTCTGCAAAAACGGAGAAATTGCGGCATGCAGTGGGCGGTGATGTGTGGTAGATTTTCACTCTGCAAAAACGAAGCAGTTGCGGCGTGCAGTGGGAGGTGATGTACGGTATATTTTCACTCTGCAAAACGGAGCAGTTGCGGCATGCAGTGGGAGTTGATGTGTGGTAGATTTTCACTCTGCAAAAACAGAGCAGTTGCGGCGTGCAGTGGGAGGTGACGTGGGGTAGATTTTCACTCTGCAAAAACGGAGCAGTTACGGCATGCAGCGGGAGGTGAGGTAGGGTATTTTTTCACTCTGCAAAAACGGAGCAGTTGCGGCATGCAGTGGAAAGTGATGTGGGTAGATTTTCACTCTGCAAAACCGGAGCAGTTGCGGCATGCAGTGGGAGGTGATGTGGTGTAGATTTTCGCTCTGCAAAAACGGAGCAGTTACGGCATGCAGCAGGAGGTGATGTGGTGTAGATTTTCATTCTGCAAAAACGGAGCAGTTACGGCATGCAGCAGGAGGTGATGTAGGGTAGATTTTCACTCTCCAAAAAAGGAGCAGTTACGGCATGCAGCGGGAGGTGATGTGGTGTAGATTTTCATTCTGCAAAAACGGAGCAGTTACGGCATGCAGCAGGAGGTGATGTAGGGTAGATTTTCACTCTCCGAAAACGGAGCAGTTACGGCATGCAGCAGGAGGTGATGTAGGGTAGATTTTCACTCTGCAAAAACGGAGCAGTTGCGGCATGTAGTGGGAGGTGATGTAGGGTAGATTTTCACTCTGCAAAAACGGAGCAGTTACGGCATGCAGCTGGAGTTGATGTAGGGTAGATTTTCACTCTCCAAAAACGGAGCAGTTGCGGCATGCAGTGGGAGGTGATGTAGGGTAGATTTTCACTCTGCAAAAACGGAGCAGTTGCGGCATGCAGTGGGAGGTGATGTGGGGTAGATTTTCACTCTGCAAAAACGGAGCAGTTACGGCATGCAGCTGGTGTTGATGTAGGGTAGATTTTCACTCTCCAAAAACGGAGCAGTTGCGGCATGCAGTGGGAGGTGATGTAGGGTTGATTTTCAGTCTGCAAAAACAGAGCAGTTGTGGCATGCAGTGGGAGGTGATGTGGGGTAGATTTTCACTCTGCAAAAACGGAGCAGTTGCGGCATGCAGTGGGAGGTGATGTGGGGTAGATTTTCACTCTGCAAAAACGGAGCAGTTGCGGCATGCAGTGGGAGGTGATGTGGGGTATATTTTCACACTGCAAAAACGGAGCAGTTGCGGCATGCAGTGGTAGGTGATGTGGGGTAGATTTTCACTCTGCAAAAACGGAGCAATTGCGGCATGCAGTGGGAGGTGATGTGTGGTAGATTTTCACTCTGCAAAAACGAAGCAGTTGCGGCGTGCAGTGGGAGGTGATCTACGGTATATTTTCACTCTGCAAAACGGAGCAGTTGCGGCATGCAGTGGGAGGTGACGTGGGGTAGATCTTCACTCTGCAAAAACGGAGCAGTTACGGCATGCAGCTGGAGTTGATGTAGGGTGGATTTTCACTCTCCAAAAACGGAGCAGTTGCGGCATGCAGTGGGAGGTGATGTAGGGTTGATTTTCACTCTGCAAAAACAGAGCAGTTGCGGCATGCAGTGGGAGGTGATGTGTGGTAGATTTTCACTCGGCAAAAACGGAGCAGTTGCGGCATGCAGTGGGAGGTGATGTGGTGTAGATTTTAATTCTGCAAAAACGGAGCAGTTACGGCATGCAGCAGGAGGTGATGTAGGGTAGATTTTCACTCTCCGAAAACGGAGCAGTTACGGCATGGAGCAGGAGGTGATGTAGGGTAGATTTTCACTCTGCAAAAATGGAGCAGTTGCGGCATGTAGTGGGAGGTGATGTAGGGTAGATTTTCACTCTGCAAAAACGGAGCAGTTACGGCATGCAGCTGGAGTTGATGTAGGGTAGATTTTCACTCTCCAAAAACGGAGAAGTTGCGGCATGCAGTGGGAGGTGATGTAGGGTAGATTTTCACTCTGCAAAAACGGAGCAGTTGCGGCATGCAGTGGGAGGTGATGTGGGGTAGATTTTCACTCTGCAAAAACGGAGCAGTTACGGCATGCAGCTGGAGTTGATGTAGGGTAGATTTTCACTCTCCAAAAACGGAGCAGTTGCGGCATGCAGTGGGAGGTGATGTAGGGTTGATTTTCAGTCTGCAAAAACAGAGCAATTGCGGCATGCAGTGGGAGGTGATGTGGGGTAGATTTTCACTCTGCAAAAACGGAGCAGTTGCGGCATGCAGTGGGAGGTGATGTGGGGTATATTTTCACACTGCAAAAACGGAGCAGTTGCGGCATGCAGTGGTAGGTGAAGTGGGGTAGATTTTCACTCTGCAAAAACGGAGCAATTGCGGCATGCAGTGGGAGGTGATGTGTGGTAGATTTTCACTCTGCAAAAACGAAGCAGTTGCGGCGTGCAGTGGGAGGTGATGTACGGTATATTTTCACTCTGCAAAATGGAGCAGTTGCGGCATGCAGTGGGAGGTGACGTGGGGTAGATCTTCACTCTGCAAAAACGGAGCAGTTACGGCATGCAGCTGGAGTTGATGTAGGGTAGATTTTCACTCTCCAAAAACGGAGCAGTTGCGGCATGCAGTGGGAGGTGATGTAGGGTTGATTTTCACTCTGCAAAAACAGAGCAGTTGCGGCATGCAGTGGGAGGTGATGTGTGGTAGATTTTCACTCTGCAAAAACAGAGCAGTTGCGGCGTGCAGTGGGAGGTGACGTGGGGTAGATTTTCACTCTGCAAAAACGGAGCAGTTACGGCATGCAGCGGGAGGTGAGGTAGGGTATTTTTTCACTCTGCAAAAACGGAGCAGTTGCGGCATGCAGTGGAAAGTGATGTGGGTAGATTTTCACTCTGCAAAACCGGAGCAGTTGCGGCATGCAGTGGGAGGTGATGTGGTGTAGATTTTCACTCTGCAAAAACAGAGCAGTTGCGGCGTGCAGTGGGAGGTGACGTGGGGTAGATTTTCACTCTGCAAAAACGGAGCAGTTACGGCATGCAGCGGGAGGTGAGGTAGGGTATTTTTTCACTCTGCAAAAACGGAGCAGTTGCGGCATGCAGTGGAAAGTGATGTGGGTAGATTTTCACTCTGCAAAACCGGAGCAGTTGCGGCATGCAGTGGGAGGTGATGTGGTGTAGATTTTCACTCTCCAAAAAAGGAGCAGTTACGGCATGCAGCGGGAGGTGATGTGGTGTAGATTTTCATTCTGCAAAAACAGAGCAGTTGCGGCATGCAGTGGGAGGTGATGTGTGGTAGATTTTCACTCGGCAAAAACGGAGCAGTTGCGGCATGCAGTGGGAGGTGATGTGGTGTAGATTTTAATTCTGCAAAAACGGAGCAGTTACGGCATGCAGCAGGAGGTGATGTAGGGTAGATTTTCACTCTGCAAAAATGGAGCAGTTGTGGCATGTAGTGGGAGGTGATGTAGGGTAGATTTTCACTATGCAAAAACGGAGCAGTTACGGCATGCAGCTGGAGTTGATGTAGGGTAGATTTTCACTCTCCAAAAACGGAGCAGTTGCGGCATGCAGTGGGAGGTGATGTAGGGTAGATTTTCACTCTGCAAAAACGGAGCAGTTGCGGCATGCAGTGGGAGGTGATGTGGGGTAGATTTTCACTCTGCAAAAACGGAGCAGTTACGGCATGCAGCTGGTGTTGATGTAGGGTAGATTTTCACTCTCCAAAAACGGAGCAGTTGCGGCATGCAGTGGGAGGTGATGTAGGGTTGATTTTCAGTCTGCAAAAACAGAGCAGTTGTGGCATGCAGTGGGAGGTGATGTGGGGTAGATTTTCACTCTGCAAAAACGGAGCAGTTGCGGCATGCAGTGGGAGGTGATGTGGGGTAGATTTTCACTCTGCAAAAACGGAGCAGTTGCGGCATGCAGTGGGAGGTGATGTGGGGTATATTTTCACACTGCAAAAACGGAGCAGTTGCGGCATGCAGTGGTAGGTGATGTGGGGTAGATTTTCACTCTGCAAAAACGGAGCAATTGCGGCATGCAGTGGGAGGTGATGTGTGGTAGATTTTCACTCTGCAAAAACGAAGCAGTTGCGGCGTGCAGTGGGAGGTGATGTACGGTATATTTTCACTCTGCAAAACGGAGCAGTTGCGGCATGCAGTGGGAGGTGACGTGGGGTAGATCTTCACTCTGCAAAAACGGAGCAGTTACGGCATGCAGCTGGAGTTGATGTAGGGTGGATTTTCACTCTCCAAAAACGGAGCAGTTGCGGCATGCAGTGGGAGGTGATGTAGGGTTGATTTTCACTCTGCAAAAACAGAGCAGTTGCGGCATGCAGTGGGAGGTGATGTGTGGTAGATTTTCACTCGGCAAAAACGGAGCAGTTGCGGCATGCAGTGGGAGGTGATGTGGTGTAGATTTTAATTCTGCAAAAACGGAGCAGTTACGGCATGCAGCAGGAGGTGATGTAGGGTAGATTTTCACTCTCCGAAAACGGAGCAGTTACGGCATGGAGCAGGAGGTGATGTAGGGTAGATTTTCACTCTGCAAAAATGGAGCAGTTGCGGCATGTAGTGGGAGGTGATGTAGGGTAGATTTTCACTATGCAAAAACGGAGCAGTTACGGCATGCAGCTGGAGTTGATGCAGGGTAGATTTTCACTATCCAAAAACGGATCAGTTGCGGCATGCAGTGGGAGGTGATGTAGGGTAGATTTTCACTCTGCGAAAACGGAGCAGTTGCGGCATGCAGTGGGAGGTGATGTGGGGTAGATTTTCACTCTGCAAAAACGGAGCAGTTACGGCATGCAGCGGGAGGTGAGGTAGGGTATTTTTTCACTCTGCAAAAACGGAGCAGTTGCGGCATGCAGTGGAAAGTGATGTGGGTAGATTTTCACTCTGCAAAACCGGAGCAGTTGCGGCATGCAGTGGGAGGTGATGTGGTGTAGATTTTCGCTCTGCAAAAATGGAGCAGTTACGGCATGCAGCAGGAGGTGATGTGGTGTAGATTTTCATTCTGCAAAAACGGAGCAGTTACGGCATGCAGCAGGAGGTGATGTAGGGTAGATTTTCACTCTCCAAAAAAGGAGCAGTTACGGCATGCAGCGGGAGGTGATGTGGTGTAGATTTTCATTCTGCAAAAACGGAGCAGTTACGGCATGCAGCAGGAGGTGATGTAGGGTAGATTTTCACTCTCCGAAAACGGAGCAGTTACGGCATGCAGCAGGAGGTGATGTAGGGTAGATTTTCACTCTGCAAAAACGGAGCAGTTGCGGCATGTAGTGGGAGGTGATGTAGGGTAGATTTTCACTCTGCAAAAACGGAGCAGTTACGGCATGCAGCTGGAGTTGATGTAGGGTAGATTTTTACTCTCCAAAAACGGAGAAGTTGCGGCATGCAGTGGGAGGTGATGTAGGGTAGATTTTCACTCTGCAAAAACGGAGCAGTTGCGGCATGCAGTGGGAGGTGATGTGGGGTAGATTTTCACTCTGCAAAAACGGAGCAGTTACGGCATGCAGCTGGAGTTGATGTAGGGTAGATTTTCACTCTCCAAAAATGGAGCAGTTGCGGCATGCAGTGGGAGGTGATGTAGGGTTGATTTTCAGCCTGCAAAAACAGAGCAATTGCGGCATGTAGTGGGAGGTGATGTGGGGTAGATTTTCACTCTGCAAAAACGGAGCAGTTGCGGCATGCAGTGGGAGGTGATGTGGGGTATATTTTCACACTGCAAAAACGGAGCAGTTGCGGCATGCAGTGGTAGGTGATGTGGGGTAGATTTTCACTCTGCAAAAACGGAGCAATTGCGGCATGCAGTGGGAGGTGATGTGTGGTAGATTTTCACTCTGCAAAAACGAAGCAGTTGCGGCGTGCAGTGGGAGGTGATGTACGGTATATTTTCACTCTGCAAAACGGAGCAGTTGCGGCATGCAGTGGGAGGTGACGTGGGGTAGATCTTCACTCTGCAAAAACGGAGCAGTTACGGCATGCAGCTGGAGTTGATGTAGGGTAGATTTTCACTCTCCAAAAACGGAGCAGTTGCGGCATGCAGTGGGAGGTGATGTAGGGTTGATTTTCAGTCTGCAAAAACAGAGCAATTGCGGCATGCAGTGGGAGGTATGTGGGGTAGATTTTCACTCTGCAAAAACGGAGCTGTTGCGGCATGCAGTGGGAGGTGATGTGGGGTATATTTTCACACTGCAAAAACGGAGCAGTTGCGGCATGCAGTGGTAGGTGATGTGGGGTAGATTTTCACTCTGCAAAAACGGAGCAATTGCGGCATGCAGTGGGAGGTGATGTGTGGTAGATTTTCGCTCTGCAAAAACGAAGCAGTTGCGGCGTGCAGTGGGAGGTGATGTACGGTATATTTTCACTCTGCAAAACGGAGCAGTTGCGGCATGCAGTGGGAGGTGACGTGGGGTAGATCTTCACTCTGCAAAAACGGAGCAGTTACGGCATGCAGCTGGAGTTGATGTAGGGTAGATTTTCACTCTCCAAAAACGGAGCAGTTGCGGCATGCAGTGGGAGGTGATGTAGGGTTGATTTTCACTCTGCAAAAACAGAGCAGTTGCGGCATGCAGTGGGAGGTGACGTGGGGTAGATCTTCACTCTGCAAAAACGGAGCAGTTACGGCATGCAGCGGGAGGTGAGGTAGGGTATTTTTTCACTCTGCAAAAACGGAGCAGTTGCGGCATGCAGTGGAAAGTGATGTGGATAGATTTTCACTCTGCAAAACCGGAGCAGTTGCGGCATGCAGTGGGAGGTGATGTGGTGTAGATTTTCACTCTGCAAAACCGGAGCAGTTGCGGCATGCAGTGGGAGGTGATGTAGGGTAGATTTTCACTCTCCGAAAACGGAGCAGTTACGGCATGCAGTGGGAGGTGATGTAGGGTAGATTTTCACTCTGCAAAAACGGAGCAGTTGCGGCATGCAGTGGGAGGTGATGTGTGGTAGATTTTCACTCTGCAAAAACGGAGCAGTTGCAGCATGCAGTGGGAGGTGATGTGGTGTAGATTTTCATTCTGCAAAAACGGAGCAGTTACGGCATGCAGCAGGAGGTGATGTAGGGTAGATTTTCACTCTCCGAAAACGGAGCAGTTATGGCATGCAGCAGGAGGTGATGTAGGGTAGATTTTCACTCTGCAAAACCGAGCAGTTGCAGCATGTAGTGGGAGGTGATGTAGGGTAGATTTTCACTCTGCTAAACGGAGCAGTTACGGCATGCAGCTGGAGTTGATGTAGGGTAGATTTTCACTCTCTAAAAACGGAGAAGTTGCGGCATGCAGTGGGAGGTGATGTAGGGTAGATTTTCACTCTGCAAAACCGGAGCAGCTATGGCATGCAGCGGGAGGTGAAGTAGGGTAGATTTTCACTCTCCGAAAACGGAGCAGTTATGGCATGCAGCAGGAGGTGATGTAGGGTAGATTTTCACTCTGCAAAAACGGAGCAGTTGCAGCATGTAGTGGGAGGTGATGTAGGGTAGATTTTCACTCTGCAAAAACGGAGCAGTTACAGTGTGCAGCTGGAGTTGATGTAGGGTAGATTTTCACTCTCCAAAAACGGAGCAGTTGCGGCATGCAGTGGGAGGTGATGTAGGGTTGATTTTCACTCTGCAAAAACAGAGCAGTTGCGGCATGCAGTGGGAGGTGATGTGGGGTAGATTTTCACTCTGCAAAAACGGAGCTGTTGCGGCATGCAGTGGGAGGTGATGTGGGGTATATTTTCACACTGCAAAAACGGAGCAGTTGCGGCATGCAGTGGTAGGTGATGTGGGGTAGATTTTCACTCTGCAAAAACGGAGAAATTGCGGCATGCAGTGGGCGGTGATGTGTGGTAGATTTTCACTCTGCAAAAACGAAGCAGTTGCGGCGTGCAGTGGGAGGTGATGTACGGTATATTTTCACTCTGCAAAACGGAGCAGTTGCGGCATGCAGTGGGAGTTGATGTGTGGTAGATTTTCACTCTGCAAAAACAGAGCAGTTGCGGCGTGCAGTGGGAGGTGACGTGGGGTAGATTTTCACTCTGCAAAAACGGAGCAGTTACGGCATGCAGCGGGAGGTGAGGTAGGGTATTTTTTCACTCTGCAAAAACGGAGCAGTTGCGGCATGCAGTGGAAAGTGATGTGGGTAGATTTTCACTCTGCAAAACCGGAGCAGTTGCGGCATGCAGTGGGAGGTGATGTGGTGTAGATTTTCGCTCTGCAAAAACGGAGCAGTTACGGCATGCAGCAGGAGGTGATGTGGTGTAGATTTTCATTCTGCAAAAACGGAGCAGTTACGGCATGCAGCAGGAGGTGATGTAGGGTAGATTTTCACTCTCCAAAAAAGGAGCAGTTACGGCATGCAGCGGGAGGTGATGTGGTGTAGATTTTCATTCTGCAAAAACGGAGCAGTTACGGCATGCAGCAGGAGGTGATGTAGGGTAGATTTTCACTCTCCGAAAACGGAGCAGTTACGGCATGCAGCAGGAGGTGATGTAGGGTAGATTTTCACTCTGCAAAAACGGAGCAGTTGCGGCATGTAGTGGGAGGTGATGTAGGGTAGATTCTCACTCTGCAAAAACGGAGCAGTTACGGCATGCAGCTGGAGTTGATGTAGGGTAGATTTTCACTCTCCAAAAACGGAGCAGTTGCGGCATGCAGTGGGAGGTGATGTAGGGTAGATTTTCACTCTGCAAAAACGGAGCAGTTGCGGCATGCAGTGGGAGGTGATGTGGGGTAGATTTTCACTCTGCAAAAACGGAGCAGTTACGGCATGCAGCTGGTGTTGATGTAGGGTAGATTTTCACTCTCCAAAAACGGAGCAGTTGCGGCATGCAGTGGGAGGTGATGTAGGGTTGATTTTCAGTCTGCAAAAACAGAGCAGTTGTGGCATGCAGTGGGAGGTGATGTGGGGTAGATTTTCACTCTGCAAAAACGGAGCAGTTGCGGCATGCAGTGGGAGGTGATGTGGGGTAGATTTTCACTCTGCAAAAACGGAGCAGTTGCGGCATGCAGTGGGAGGTGATGTGGGGTATATTTTCACACTGCAAAAACGGAGCAGTTGCGGCATGCAGTGGTAGGTGATGTGGGGTAGATTTTCACTCTGCAAAAACGGAGCAATTGCGGCATGCAGTGGGAGGTGATGTGTGGTAGATTTTCACTCTGCAAAAACGAAGCAGTTGCGGCGTGCAGTGGGAGGTGATCTACGGTATATTTTCACTCTGCAAAACGGAGCAGTTGCGGCATGCAGTGGGAGGTGACGTGGGGTAGATCTTCACTCTGCAAAAACGGAGCAGTTACGGCATGCAGCTGGAGTTGATGTAGGGTGGATTTTCACTCTCCAAAAACGGAGCAGTTGCGGCATGCAGTGGGAGGTGATGTAGGGTTGATTTTCACTCTGCAAAAACAGAGCAGTTGCGGCATGCAGTGGGAGGTGATGTGTGGTAGATTTTCACTCGGCAAAAACGGAGCAGTTGCGGCATGCAGTGGGAGGTGATGTGGTGTAGATTTTAATTCTGCAAAAACGGAGCAGTTACGGCATGCAGCAGGAGGTGATGTAGGGTAGATTTTCACTCTCCGAAAACGGAGCAGTTACGGCATGGAGCAGGAGGTGATGTAGGGTAGATTTTCACTCTGCAAAAACGGAGCAGTTACGGCATGCAGCTGGAGTTGATGTAGGGTAGATTTTCACTCTCCAAAAACGGAGCAGTTGCGGCATGCAGTGGGAGGTGATGTAGGGTTGATTTTCAGTCTGCAAAAACAGAGCAATTGCGGCATGCAGTGGGAGGTGATGTGGGGTAGATTTTCACTCTGCAAAAACGGAGCAGTTGCGGCATGCAGTGGGAGGTGATGTGGGGTATATTTTCACACTGCAAAAACGGAGCAGTTGCGGCATGCAGTGGTAGGTGAAGTGGGGTAGATTTTCACTCTGCAAAAACGGAGCAATTGCGGCATGCAGTGGGAGGTGATGTGTGGTAGATTTTCACTCTGCAAAAACGAAGCAGTTGCGGCGTGCAGTGGGAGGTGATGTACGGTATATTTTCACTCTGCAAAACGGAGCAGTTGCGGCATGCAGTGGGAGGTGACGTGGGGTAGATCTTCACTCTGCAAAAACGGAGCAGTTACGGCATGCAGCTGGAGTTGATGTAGGGTAGATTTTCACTCTCCAAAAACGGAGCAGTTGCGGCATGCAGTGGGAGGTGATGTAGGGTTGATTTTCACTCTGCAAAAACAGAGCAGTTGCGGCATGCAGTGGGAGGTGATGTGTGGTAGATTTTCACTCTGCAAAAACAGAGCAGTTGCGGCGTGCAGTGGGAGGTGACGTGGGGTAGATTTTCACTCTGCAAAAACGGAGCAGTTACGGCATGCAGCGGGAGGTGAGGTAGGGTATTTTTTCACTCTGCAAAAACGGAGCAGTTGCGGCATGCAGTGGAAAGTGATGAGGGTAGATTTTCACTCTGCAAAACCGGAGCAGTTGCGGCATGCAGTGGGAGGTGATGTGGTGTAGATTTTCACTCTGCAAAAACAGAGCAGTTGCGGCGTGCAGTGGGAGGTGACGTGGGGTAGATTTTCACTCTGCAAAAACGGAGCAGTTACGGCATGCAGCGGGAGGTGAGGTAGGGTATTTTTTCACTCTGCAAAAACGGAGCAGTTGCGGCATGCAGTGGAAAGTGATGTGGGTAGATTTTCACTCTGCAAAACCGGAGCAGTTGCGGCATACAGTGGGAGGTGATGTGGTGTAGATTTTCGCTCTGCAAAAACGGAGCAGTTACGGCATGCAGCAGGAGGTGATGTGGTGTAGATTTTCATTCTGCAAAAACGGAGCAGTTACGGCATGCAGCAGGAGGTGATGTAGGGTAGATTTTCACTCTCCGAAAACGGAGCAGTTACGGCATGCAGCAGGAGGTGATGTAGGGTAGATTTTCACTCTGCAAAAACGGAGCAGTTGCGGCATGTAGTGGGAGGTTATGTAGGGTAGATTTTCACTCTGCAAAAACGGAGCAGTTACGGCATGCAGCTGGAATTGATGTAGGGTAGATTTTCACTCTCCAAAAACGGAGCAGTTGCGGCATGCAGTGGGAGGTGATGTAGGTTAGATTTTCACTCTGCAAAAATGGAGCAGTTGCGGCATGCAGTGGGAGGTGATGTGGGGTAGATTTTCACTCTGCAAAAACGGAGCTGTTACGGCATGCAGCTGGAGTTGATGTAGGGTAGATTTTCACTCTCCAAAAACGGAGCAGTTGCGGCATGCAGTGGGAGGTGATGTAGGGTTGATTTTCAGTCTGCAGAAACAGAGCAGTTGCGGCATGCAGTGGGAGGTGATGTGGGGTAGATTTTCACTCTGCAAAAACGGAGCAGTTGCGGCATGCAGTGGGAGGTGATGTGGGGTATATTTTCACACTGCAAAAACGGAGCAGTTGCGGCATGCAGTGGTAGGTGATGTGGGGTAGATTTTCACTCTGCAAAAACGGAGAAATTGCGGCATGCAGTGGGAGGTGATGTGTGGTAGATTTTCACTCTGCAAAAACGAAGCAGTTGCGGCGTGCAGTGGGAGGTGATGTACGGTATATTTTCACTCTGCAAAACGGAGCAGTTGCGGCATGCAGTGGGAAGTGACGTGGGGTAGATCTTCACTCTGCAAAAACGGAGCAGTTACAGTGTGCAGCTGGAGTTGATGTAGGGTAGATTTTCACTCTCCAAAAACGGAGCAGTTGCGGCATGCAGTGGGAGGTGATGTAGGGTTGATTTTCACTCTGCAAAAACAGAGCAGTTGCGGCATGCAGTGGGAGGTGATGTGGGGTAGATTTTCACTCTGCAAAAACGGAGCTGTTGCGGCATGCAGTGGGAGGTGATGTGGGGTATATTTTCACACTGCAAAAACGGAGCAGTTGCGGCATGCAGTGGTAGGTGATGTGGGGTAGATTTACACTCTGCAAAAACGGAGAAATTGCGGCATGCAGTGGGAGGTGATGTGTGGTAGATTTTCACTCTGCAAAAACGAAGCAGTTGCGGCGTGCAGTGGGAGGTGATGTACGGTATATTTTCACTCTGCAAAACGGAGCAGTTGCGGCATGCAGTGGGAGTTGATGTGTGGTAGATTTTCACTCTGCAAAAACAGAGCAGTTGCGGCGTGCAGTGGGAGGTGACGTGGGGTATATTTTCACTCTGCAAAAACGGAGCAGTTACGGCATGCAGCGGGAGGTGAGGTAGGGTATTTTTTCACTCTGCAAAAACGGAGCAGTTGCGGCATGCAGTGGAAAGTGATGTGGGTAGATTTTCACTCTGCAAAACCGGAGCAGTTGCGGCATGCAGTGGGAGGTGATGTGGTGTAGATTTTCGCTCTGCAAAAACGGAGCAGTTACGGCATGCAGCAGGAGGTGATGTGGTGTAGATTTTCATTCTGCAAAAACGGAGCAGTTACGGCATGCAGCAGGAGGTGATGTAGGGTAGATTTTCACTCTCCAAAAAAGGAGCAGTTACGGCATGCAGCGGGAGGTGATGTGGTGTAGATTTTCATTCTGCAAAAACGGAGCAGTTACGGCATGCAGCAGGAGGTGATGTAGGGTAGATTTTCACTCTCCGAAAACGGAGCAGTTACGGCATGCAGCAGGAGGTGATGTAGGGTAGATTTTCACTCTGCAAAAACGGAGCAGTTGCGGCATGTAGTGGGAGGTGATGTAGGGTAGATTTTCACTCTGCAAAAACGGAGCAGTTACGGCATACAGCTGGAGTTGATGTAGGGTAGATTTTCACTCTCCAAAAACGGAGCAGTTGCGGCATGCAGTGGGAGGTGATGTAGGGTAGATTTTCACTCTGCAAAAACGGAGCAGTTGCGGCATGCAGTGGGAGGTGATGTGGGGTAGATTTTCACTCTGCAAAAACGGAGCAGTTACGGCATGCAGCTGGTGTTGATGTAGGGTAGATTTTCACTCTCCAAAAACGGAGCAGTTGCGGCATGCAGTGGGAGGTGATGTAGGGTTGATTTTCAGTCTGCAAAAACAGAGCAGTTGTGGCATGCAGTGGGAGGTGATGTGGGGTAGATTTTCACTCTGCAAAAACGGAGCAGTTGCGGCATGCAGTGGGAGGTGATGTGGGGTAGATTTTCACTCTGCAAAAACGGAGCAGTTGCGGCATGCAGTGGGAGGTGATGTGGGGTATATTTTCACACTGCAAAAACGGAGCAGTTGCGGCATGCAGTGGTAGGTGATGTGGGGTAGATTTTCACTCTGCAAAAACGGAGCAATTGCGGCATGCAGTGGGAGGTGATGTGTGGTAGATTTTCACTCTGCAAAAACGAAGCAGTTGCGGCGTGCAGTGGGAGGTGATGTACGGTATATTTTCACTCTGCAAAACGGAGCAGTTGCGGCATGCAGTGGGAGGTGACGTGGGGTAGATCTTCACTCTGCAAAAACGGAGCAGTTACGGCATGCAGCTGGAGTTGATGTAGGGTGGATTTTCACTCTCCAAAAACGGAGCAGTTGCGGCATGCAGTGGGAGGTGATGTAGGGTTGATTTTCACTCTGCAAAAACAGAGCAGTTGCGGCATGCAGTGGGAGGTGATGTGTGGTAGATTTTCACTCGGCAAAAACGGAGCAGTTGCGGCATGCAGTGGGAGGTGATGTGGTGTAGATTTTAATTCTGCAAAAACGGAGCAGTTACGGCATGCAGCAGGAGGTGATGTAGGGTAGATTTTCACTCTCCGAAAACGGAGCAGTTACGGCATGGAGCAGGAGGTGATGTAGGGTAGATTTTCACTCTGCAAAAATGGAGCAGTTGCGGCATGTAGTGGGAGGTGATGTAGGGTAGATTTTCACTATGCAAAAACGGAGCAGTTACGGCATGCAGCTGGAGTTGATGTAGGGTAGATTTTCACTATCCAAAAACGGATCAGTTGCGGCATGCAGTGGGAGGTGATGTAGGGTAGATTTTCACTCTGCGAAAACGGAGCAGTTGCGGCATGCAGTGGGAGGTGATGTGGGGTAGATTTTCACTCTGCAAAAACGGAGCAGTTACGGCATGCAGCGGGAGGTGATGTAGGGTAGATTTTCATTCTGCAAAAACGGAGTAGTTGCGGCATGCAGTGGGAGGTGATGTGGGGTAGATTTTCACACTGCAAAAACGGAGCAGTTACGGCATGCAGCGGGAGGTGAGGTAGGGTATTTTTCACTCTGCAAAAACGGAGCAGTTGCGGCATGCAGTGGAAAGTGATGTGGGTAGATTTTCACTCTGCAAAAACGGAGCAGTTGCGGCATGCAGTGGGAGGTGATGTGGGGTATATTTTCACACTGCAAAAACGGAGCAGTTGCGGCATGCAGTGGTAGGTGATGTGGGGTAGATTTTCACTCTGCAAAAACGGAGCAATTGCGGCATGCAGTGGGAGGTGATGTGTGGTAGATTTTCACTCTGCAAAAACGAAGCAGTTGCGGCGTGCAGTGGGAGGTGATGTACGGTATATTTTCACTCTGCAAAACGGAGCAGTTGCGGCATGCAGTGGGAGGTGACGTGGGGTAGATCTTCACTCTGCAAAAAACGGAGCAGTTACGGCATGCAGCTGGAGTTGATGTAGGGTAGATTTTCACTCTGCAAAAACGGAGCAATTGCGGCATGCAGTGGGAGGTGATGTGTGGTAGATTTTCACTCTGCAAAAACGAAGCAGTTGCGGCGTGCAGTGGGAGGTGATGTACGGTATATTTTCACTCTGCAAAACGGAGCAGTTGCGGCATGCAGTGGGAGGTGACGTGGGGTAGATCTTCACTCTGCAAAAACGGAGCAGTTACGGCATGCAGCTGGAGTTGATGTAGGGTAGATTTTCACTCTCCAAAAACGGAGCAGTTGTGGCATGCAGTGGGAGGTAATGTAGGGTTGATTTTCACTCTGCAAAAACAGAGCAGTTGCGGCATGCAGTGGGAGGTGACGTGGGGTAGATCTTCACTCTGCAAAAACGGAGCAGTTACGGCATGCAGCGGGAGGTGAGGTAGGGTATTTTTTCACTCTGCAAAAACGGAGCAGTTGCGGCATGCAGTGGAAAGTGATGTGGATAGATTTTCACTCTGCAAAACCGGAGCAGTTGCGGCATGCAGTGGGAGGTGATGTGGTGTAGATTTTCACTCTGCAAAACCGGAGCAGTTGCGGCATGCAGTGGGAGGTGATGTAGGGTAGATTTTCACTCTCCGAAAACGGAGCAGTTACGGCATGCAGTGGGAGGTGATGTAGGGTAGATTTTCACTCTGCAAAAACGGAGCAGTTGCGGCATGCAGTGGGAGGTGATGTGTGGTAGATTTTCACTCTGCAAAAACGGAGCAGTTGCAGCATGCAGTGGGAGGTGATGTGGTGTAGATTTTCATTCTGCAAAAACGGAGCAGTTACGGCATGCAGCAGGAGGTGATGTAGGGTAGATTTTCACTCTCCGAAAACGGAGCAGTTATGGCATGCAGCAGGAGGTGATGTAGGGTAGATTTTCACTCTGCAAAAACGGAGCAGTTGCGGCATGTAGTGGGAGGTGATGTAGGGTAGATTTTCACTCTGCAAAAACGGAGCAGTTACAGCATGCAGCTGGAGTTGATGTAGGGTAGATTTTCACTCTCCAAAAACGGAGCAGTTGCGGCATGCAGTGGGAGGTGATGTAGGGTAGATTTTCACTCTGCAAAACCGGAGCAGCTATGGCATGCAGCGGGAGGTGAAGTAGGGTAGATTTTCACTCTCCAAAAAAGGAGCAGTTACGGCATGCAGCGGGAGGTGATGTGGTGTAGATTTTCATTCTGCAAAAACGGAGCAGTTACGGCATGCAGCAGGAGGTGATGTAGGGTAGATTTTCACTCTCCGAAAACGGAGCAGTTACGGCATGCAGCAGGAGGTGATGTAGGGTAGATTTTCACTCTGCAAAAACGGAGCAGTTGCGGCATGTAGTGGGAGGTGATGTAGGGTAGATTTTCACTCTGCAAAAACGGAGCAGTTACGGCATGCAGCTGGAGTTGATGTAGGGTAGATTTTCACTCTCCAAAAACGGAGAAGTTGCGGCATGCAGTGGGAGGTGATGTAGGGTAGATTTTCACTCTGCAAAAACGGAGCAGTTGCGGCATGCAGTGGGAGGTGATGTGGGGTAGATTTTCACTCTGCAAAAACGGAGCAGTTACGGCATGCAGCTGGAGTTGATGTAGGGTAGATTTTCACTCTCCAAAAACGGAGCAGTTGCGGCATGCAGTGGGAGGTGATGTAGGGTTGATTTTCAGTCTGCAAAAACAGAGCAATTGCGGCATGCAGTGGGAGGTGATGTGGGGTAGATTTTCACTCTGCAAAAACGGAGCAGTTGCGGCATGCAGTGGGAGGTGATGTGGGGTATATTTTCACACTGCAAAAACGGAGCAGTTGCGGCATGCAGTGGTAGGTGAAGTGGGGTAGATTTTCACTCTGCAAAAACGGAGCAATTGCGGCATGCAGTGGGAGGTGATGTGTGGTAGATTTTCACTCTGCAAAAACGAAGCAGTTGCGGCGTGCAGTGGGAGGTGATGTACGGTATATTTTCACTCTGCAAAACGGAGCAGTTGCGGCATGCAGTGGGAGGTGACGTGGGGTAGATCTTCACTCTGCAAAAACGGAGCAGTTACGGCATGCAGCTGGAGTTGATGTAGGGTAGATTTTCACTCTCCAAAAACGGAGCAGTTGCGGCATGCAGTGGGAGGTGATGTAGGGTTGATTTTCACTCTGCAAAAACAGAGCAGTTGCGGCATGCAGTGGGAGGTGATGTGTGGTAGATTTTCACTCTGCAAAAACAGAGCAGTTGCGGCGTGCAGTGGGAGGTGACGTGGGGTAGATTTTCACTCTGCAAAAACGGAGCAGTTACGGCATGCAGCGGGAGGTGAGGTAGGGTATTTTTTCACTCTGCAAAAACGGAGCAGTTGCGGCATGCAGTGGAAAGTGATGTGGGTAGATTTTCACTCTGCAAAACCGGAGCAGTTGCGGCATGCAATGGGAGGTGATGTGGTGTAGATTTTCGCTCTGCAAAAACGGAGCAGTTACGGCATGCAGCAGGAGGTGATGTGGTGTAGATTTTCATTCTGCAAAAACGGAGCAGTTACGGCATGCAGCAGGAGGTGATGTAGGGTAGATTTTCACTCTCCAAAAAAGGAGCAGTTACGGCATGCAGCAGGAGGTGATGTGGTGTAGATTTTCATTCTGCAAAAACGGAGCAGTTACGGCATGCAGCAGGAGGTGATGTAGGGTAGATTTTCACTCTCCGAAAACGGAGCAGTTACGGCATGCAGCAGGAGGTGATGTAGGGTAGATTTTCACTCTGCAAAAACGGAGCAGTTGCGGCATGCAGTGGGAGGTGACGTGGGGTAGATTTTCACTCTGCAAAAACGGAGCAGTTACGGCATGCAGCGGGAGTTGATGTAGGGTATTTTTTCACTCTGCAAAAACGGAGCAGTTGCGGCATGCAGTGGAAAGTGATGTGGGTAGATTTTCACTCTGCAAAACCGGAGCAGTTGCGGCATGCAGTGGGAGGTGATGTGGTGTAGATTTTCGCTCTGCAAAAACGGAGCAGTTACGGCATGCAGCAGGAGGTGATGTGGTGTAGATTTTCATTCTGCAAAAACGGAGCAGTTATGGCATGCAGCAGGAGGTGATGTAGGGTAGATTTTCACTCTCCAAAAAAGGAGCAGTTACGGCATGCAGCGGGAGGTGATGTGGTGTAGATTTTCATTCTGCAAAAACGGAGCAGTTACGGCATGCAGCAGGAGGTGATGTAGGGTAGATTTTCACTCTCCGAAAACGGAGCAGTTACGGCATGCAGCAGGAGGTGATGTAGGGTAGATTTTCACTCTGCAAAAACGGAGCAGTTGCGGCATGTAGTGGGAGGTTATGTAGGGTAGATTTTCACTCTGCAAAAACGGAGCAGTTACGGCATGCAGCTGGAATTGATGTAGGGTAGATTTTCACTCTCCAAAAACGGAGCAGTTGCGGCATGCAGTGGGAGGTGATGTAGGTTAGATTTTCACTCTGCAAAAATGGAGCAGTTGCGGCATGCAGTGGGAGGTGATGTGGGGTAGATTTTCACTCTGCAAAAACGGAGCTGTTACGGCATGCAGCTGGAGTTGATGTAGGGTAGATTTTCACTCTCCAAAAACGGAGCAGTTGCGGCATGCAGTGGGAGGTGATGTAGGGTTGATTTTCAGTCTGCAGAAACAGAGCAGTTGCGGCATGCAGTGGGAGGTGATGTGGGGTAGATTTTCACTCTGCAAAAACGGAGCTGTTGCGGCATGCAGTGGGAGGTGATGTGGGGTATATTTTCACACTGCAAAAACGGAGCAGTTGCGGCATGCAGTGGTAGGTGATGTGGGGTAGATTTACACTCTGCAAAAACGGAGAAATTGCGGCATGCAGTGGGAGGTGATGTGTGGTAGATTTTCACTCTGCAAAAACGAAGCAGTTGCGGCGTGCAGTGGGAGGTGATGTACGGTATATTTTCACTCTGCAAAACGGAGCAGTTGCGGCATGCAGTGGGAGTTGATGTGTGGTAGATTTTCACTCTGCAAAAACAGAGCAGTTGCGGCGTGCAGTGGGAGGTGACGTGGGGTAGATTTTCACTCTGCAAAAACGGAGCAGTTACGGCATGCAGCGGGAGGTGAGGTAGGGTATTTTTTCACTCTGCAAAAACGGAGCAGTTGCGGCATGCAGTGGAAAGTGATGTGGGTAGATTTTCACTCTGCAAAACCGGAGCAGTTGCGGCATGCAGTGGGAGGTGATGTGGTGTAGATTTTCGCTCTGCAAAAACGGAGCAGTTACGGCATGCAGCAGGAGGTGATGTGGTGTAGATTTTCATTCTGCAAAAACGGAGCAGTTACGGCATGCAGCAGGAGGTGATGTAGGGTAGATTTTCACTCTCCAAAAAAGGAGCAGTTACGGCATGCAGCGGGAGGTGATGTGGTGTAGATTTTCATTCTGCAAAAACGGAGCAGTTACGGCATGCAGCAGGAGGTGATGTAGGGTAGATTTTCACTCTCCGAAAACGGAGCAGTTACGGCATGCAGCAGGAGGTGATGTAGGGTAGATTTTCACTCTGCAAAAACGGAGCAGTTGCGGCATGTAGTGGGAGGTGATGTAGGGTAGATTTTCACTCTGCAAAAACGGAGCAGTTACGGCATACAGCTGGAGTTGATGTAGGGTAGATTTTCACTCTCCAAAAACGGAGCAGTTGCGGCATGCAGTGGGAGGTGATGTAGGGTAGATTTTCACTCTGCAAAAACGGAGCAGTTGCGGCATGCAGTGGGAGGTGATGTGGGGTAGATTTTCACTCTGCAAAAACGGAGCAGTTACGGCATGCAGCTGGTGTTGATGTAGGGTAGATTTTCACTCTCCAAAAACGGAGCAGTTGCGGCATGCAGTGGGAGGTGATGTAGGGTTGATTTTCAGTCTGCAAAAACAGAGCAGTTGTGGCATGCAGTGGGAGGTGATGTGGGGTAGATTTTCACTCTGCAAAAACGGAGCAGTTGCGGCATGCAGTGGGAGGTGATGTGGGGTAGATTTTCACTCTGCAAAAACGGAGCAGTTGCGGCATGCAGTGGGAGGTGATGTGGGGTATATTTTCACACTGCAAAAACGGAGCAGTTGCGGCATGCAGTGGTAGGTGATGTGGGGTAGATTTTCACTCTGCAAAAACGGAGCAATTGCGGCATGCAGTGGGAGGTGATGTGTGGTAGATTTTCACTCTGCAAAAACGAAGCAGTTGCGGCGTGCAGTGGGAGGTGATGTACGGTATATTTTCACTCTGCAAAACGGAGCAGTTGCGGCATGCAGTGGGAGGTGACGTGGGGTAGATCTTCACTCTGCAAAAACGGAGCAGTTACGGCATGCAGCTGGAGTTGATGTAGGGTGGATTTTCACTCTCCAAAAACGGAGCAGTTGCGGCATGCAGTGGGAGGTGATGTAGGGTTGATTTTCACTCTGCAAAAACAGAGCAGTTGCGGCATGCAGTGGGAGGTGATGTGTGGTAGATTTTCACTCGGCAAAAACGGAGCAGTTGCGGCATGCAGTGGGAGGTGATGTGGTGTAGATTTTAATTCTGCAAAAACGGAGCAGTTACGGCATGCAGCAGGAGGTGATGTAGGGTAGATTTTCACTCTCCGAAAACGGAGCAGTTACGGCATGGAGCAGGAGGTGATGTAGGGTAGATTTTCACTCTGCAAAAATGGAGCAGTTGCGGCATGTAGTGGGAGGTGATGTAGGGTAGATTTTCACTATGCAAAAACGGAGCAGTTACGGCATGCAGCTGGAGTTGATGTAGGGTAGATTTTCACTATCCAAAAACGGATCAGTTGCGGCATGCAGTGGGAGGTGATGTAGGGTAGATTTTCACTCTGCGAAAACGGAGCAGTTGCGGCATGCAGTGGGAGGTGATGTGGGGTAGATTTTCACTCTGCAAAAACGGAGCAGTTACGGCATGCAGCGGGAGGTGATGTAGGGTAGATTTTCATTCTGCAAAAACGGAGTAGTTGCGGCATGCAGTGGGAGGTGATGTGGGGTAGATTTTCACACTGCAAAAACGGAGCAGTTACGGCATGCAGCGGGAGGTGAGGTAGGGTATTTTTCACTCTGCAAAAACGGAGCAGTTGCGGCATGCAGTGGAAAGTGATGTGGGTAGATTTTCACTCTGCAAAAACGGAGCAGTTGCGGCATGCAGTGGGAGGTGATGTGGGGTATATTTTCACACTGCAAAAACGGAGCAGTTGCGGCATGCAGTGGTAGGTGATGTGGGGTAGATTTTCACTCTCCAAAAACGGAGCAATTGCGGCATGCAGTGGGAGGTGATGTGTGGTAGATTTTCACTCTGCAAAAACGAAGCAGTTGCGGCGTGCAGTGGGAGGTGATGTACGGTATATTTTCACTCTGCAAAACGGAGCAGTTGCGGCATGCAGTGGGAGGTGACGTGGGGTAGATCTTCACTCTGCAAAAACGGAGCAGTTACGGCATGCAGCTGGAGTTGATGTAGGGTAGATTTTCACTCTGCAAAAACGGAGCAATTGCGGCATGCAGTGGGAGGTGATGTGTGGTAGATTTTCACTCTGCAAAAACGAAGCAGTTGCGGCGTGCAGTGGGAGGTGATGTACGGTATATTTTCACTCTGCAAAACGGAGCAGTTGCGGCATGCAGTGGGAGGTGACGTGGGGTAGATCTTCACTCTGCAAAAACGGAGCAGTTACGGCATGCAGCTGGAGTTGATGTAGGGTAGATTTTCACTCTCCAAAAACGGAGCAGTTGCGGCATGCAGTGGGAGGTGATGTAGGGTTGATTTTCACTCTGCAAAAACAGAGCAGTTGCGGCATGCAGTGGGAGGTGACGTGGGGTAGATCTTCACTCTGCAAAAACGGAGCAGTTACGGCATGCAGCGGGAGGTGAGGTAGGGTATTTTTTCACTCTGCAAAAACGGAGCAGTTGCGGCATGCAGTGGAAAGTGATGTGGATAGATTTTCACTCTGCAAAACCGGAGCAGTTGCGGCATGCAGTGGGAGGTGATGTGGTGTAGATTTTCACTCTGCAAAACCGGAGCAGTTGCGGCATGCAGTGGGAGGTGATGTAGGGTAGATTTTCACTCTCCGAAAACGGAGCAGTTACGGCATGCAGTGGGAGGTGATGTAGGGTAGATTTTCACTCTGCAAAAACGGAGCAGTTGCAGCATGCAGTGGGAGGTGATGTGGTGTAGATTTTCATTCTGCAAAAACGGAGCAGTTACGGCATGCAGCAGGAGGTGATGTAGGGTAGATTTTCACTCTCCGAAAACGGAGCAGTTATGGCATGCAGCAGGAGGTGATGTAGGGTAGATTTTCACTCTGCAAAAACGGAGCAGTTGCGGCATGTAGTGGGAGGTGATGTAGGGTAGATTTTCACTCTGCAAAAACGGAGCAGTTACAGCATGCAGCTGGAGTTGATGTAGGGTAGATTTTCACTCTCCAAAAACGGAGCAGTTGCGGCATGCAGTGGGAGGTGATGTAGGGTAGATTTTCACTCTGCAAAACCGGAGCAGCTATGGCATGCAGCGGGAGGTGAAGTAGGGTAGATTTTCACTCTCCAAAAAAGGAGCAGTTACGGCATGCAGCGGGAGGTGATGTGGTGTAGATTTTCATTCTGCAAAAACGGAGCAGTTACGGCATGCAGCAGGAGGTGATGTAGGGTAGATTTTCACTCTCCGAAAACGGAGCAGTTACGGCATGCAGCAGGAGGTGATGTAGGGTAGATTTTCACTCTGCAAAAACGGAGCAGTTGCGGCATGTAGTGGGAGGTGATGTAGGGTAGATTTTCACTCTGCAAAAACGGAGCAGTTACGGCATGCAGCTGGAGTTGATGTAGGGTAGATTTTCACTCTCCAAAAACGGAGAAGTTGCGGCATGCAGTGGGAGGTGATGTAGGGTAGATTTTCACTCTGCAAAAACGGAGCAGTTGCGGCATGCAGTGGGAGGTGATGTGGGGTAGATTTTCACTCTGCAAAAACGGAGCAGTTACGGCATGCAGCTGGAGTTGATGTAGGGTAGATTTTCACTCTCCAAAAACGGAGCAGTTGCGGCATGCAGTGGGAGGTGATGTAGGGTTGATTTTCAGTCTGCAAAAACAGAGCAATTGCGGCATGCAGTGGGAGGTGATGTGGGGTAGATTTTCACTCTGCAAAAACGGAGCAGTTGCGGCATGCAGTGGGAGGTGATGTGGGGTATATTTTCACACTGCAAAAACGGAGCAGTTGCGGCATGCAGTGGTAGGTGAAGTGGGGTAGATTTTCACTCTGCAAAAACGGAGCAATTGCGGCATGCAGTGGGAGGTGATGTGTGGTAGATTTTCACTCTGCAAAAACGAAGCAGTTGCGGCGTGCAGTGGGAGGTGATGTACGGTATATTTTCACTCTGCAAAACGGAGCAGTTGCGGCATGCAGTGGGAGGTGACGTGGGGTAGATCTTCACTCTGCAAAAACGGAGCAGTTACGGCATGCAGCTGGAGTTGATGTAGGGTAGATTTTCACTCTCCAAAAACGGAGCAGTTGCGGCATGCAGTGGGAGGTGATGTAGGGTTGATTTTCACTCTGCAAAAACAGAGCAGTTGCGGCATGCAGTGGGAGGTGATGTGTGGTAGATTTTCACTCTGCAAAAACAGAGCAGTTGCGGCGTGCAGTGGGAGGTGACGTGGGGTAGATTTTCACTCTGCAAAAACGGAGCAGTTACGGCATGCAGCGGGAGGTGAGGTAGGGTATTTTTTCACTCTGCAAAAACGGAGCAGTTGCGGCATGCAGTGGAAAGTGATGTGGGTAGATTTTCACTCTGCAAAACCGGAGCAGTTGCGGCATGCAATGGGAGGTGATGTGGTGTAGATTTTCGCTCTGCAAAAACGGAGCAGTTACGGCATGCAGCAGGAGGTGATGTGGTGTAGATTTTCATTCTGCAAAAACGGAGCAGTTACGGCATGCAGCAGGAGGTGATGTAGGGTAGATTTTCACTCTCCAAAAAAGGAGCAGTTATGGCATGCAGCAGGAGGTGATGTGGTGTAGATTTTCATTCTGCAAAAACGGAGCAGTTACGGCATGCAGCAGGAGGTGATGTAGGGTAGATTTTCACTCTCCGAAAACGGAGCAGTTACGGCATGCAGCAGGAGGTGATGTAGGGTAGATTTTCACTCTGCAAAAACGGAGCAGTTGCGGCATGCAGTGGGAGGTGACGTGGGGTAGATTTTCACTCTGCAAAAACGGAGCAGTTACGGCATGCAGCGGGAGTTGATGTAGGGTATTTTTTCACTCTGCAAAAACGGAGCAGTTGCGGCATGCAGTGGAAAGTGATGTGGGTAGATTTTCACTCTGCAAAACCGGAGCAGTTGCGGCATGCAGTGGGAGGTGATGTGGTGTAGATTTTCGCTCTGCAAAAACGGAGCAGTTACGGCATGCAGCAGGAGGTGATGTGGTGTAGATTTTCATTCTGCAAAAACGGAGCAGTTATGGCATGCAGCAGGAGGTGATGTAGGGTAGATTTTCACTCTCCAAAAAAGGAGCAGTTACGGCATGCAGCGGGAGGTGATGTGGTGTAGATTTTCATTCTGCAAAAACGGAGCAGTTACGGCATGCAGCAGGAGGTGATGTAGGGTAGATTTTCACTCTCCGAAAACGGAGCAGTTACGGCATGCAGCAGGAGGTGATGTAGGGTAGATTTTCACTCTGCAAAAACGGAGCAGTTGCGGCATGTAGTGGGAGGTTATGTAGGGTAGATTTTCACTCTGCAAAAACGGAGCAGTTACGGCATGCAGCTGGAATTGATGTAGGGTAGATTTTCACTCTCCAAAAACGGAGCAGTTGCGGCATGCAGTGGGAGGTGATGTAGGTTAGATTTTCACTCTGCAAAAATGGAGCAGTTGCGGCATGCAGTGGGAGGTGATGTGGGGTAGATTTTCACTCTGCAAAAACGGAGCTGTTACGGCATGCAGCTGGAGTTGATGTAGGGTAGATTTTCACTCTCCAAAAACGGAGCAGTTGCGGCATGCAGTGGGAGGTGATGTAGGGTTGATTTTCAGTCTGCAGAAACAGAGCAGTTGCGGCATGCAGTGGGAGGTGATGTGGGGTAGATTTTCACTCTGCAAAAACGGAGCAGTTGCGGCATGCAGTGGGAGGTGATGTGGGGTATATTTTCACACTGCAAAAACGGAGCAGTTGCGGCATGCAGTGGTAGGTGATGTGGGGTAGATTTTCACTCTGCAAAAACGGAGAAATTGCGGCATGCAGTGGGAGGTGATGTGTGGTAGATTTTCACTCTGCAAAAACGAAGCAGTTGCGGCGTGCAGTGGGAGGTGATGTACGGTATATTTTCACTCTGCAAAACGGAGCAGTTGCGGCATGCAGTGGGAGGTGACGTGGGGTAGATCTTCACTCTGCAAAAACGGAGCAGTTACAGTGTGCAGCTGGAGTTGATGTAGGGTAGATTTTCACTCTCCAAAAACGGAGCAGTTGCGGCATGCAGTGGGAGGTGATGTAGGGTTGATTTTCAGTCTGCAAAAACAGAGCAATTGCGGCATGCAGTGGGAGGTGATGTGGGGTAGATTTTCACTCTGCAAAAACGAAGCAGTTGCGGCGTGCAGTGGGAGGTGATGTACGGTATATTTTCACTCTGCAAAACGGAGCAGTTGCGGCATGCAGTGGGAGGTGATGTGGTGTAGATTTTCATTCTGCAAAAACGGAGCAGTTACGGCATGCAGCAGGAGGTGATGTAGGGTAGATTTTCACTCTCCAAAAAAGGAGCAGTTACGGCATGCAGCAGGAGGTGATGTGGTGTAGATTTTCATTCTGCAAAAACGGAGCAGTTACGGCATGCAGCAGGAGGTGATGTAGGGTAGATTTTCACTCTCCGAAAACGGAGCAGTTACGGCATGCAGCAGGAGGTGATGTAGGGTAGATTTTCACTCTGCAAAAACGGAGCAGTTGCGGCATGCAGTGGGAGGTGACGTGGGGTAGATTTTCACTCTGCAAAAACGGAGCAGTTACGGCATGCAGCGGGAGTTGATGTAGGGTATTTTTTCACTCTGCAAAAACGGAGCAGTTGCGGCATGCAGTGGAAAGTGATGTGGGTAGATTTTCACTCTGCAAAACCGGAGCAGTTGCGGCATGCAGTGGGAGGTGATGTGGTGTAGATTTTCGCTCTGCAAAAACGGAGCAGTTACGGCATGCAGCAGGAGGTGATGTGGTGTAGATTTTCATTCTGCAAAAACGGAGCAGTTATGGCATGCAGCAGGAGGTGATGTAGGGTAGATTTTCACTCTCCAAAAAAGGAGCAGTTACGGCATGCAGCGGGAGGTGATGTGGTGTAGATTTTCATTCTGCAAAAACGGAGCAGTTACGGCATGCAGCAGGAGGTGATGTAGGGTAGATTTTCACTCTCCGAAAACGGAGCAGTTACGGCATGCAGCAGGAGGTGATGTAGGGTAGATTTTCACTCTGCAAAAACGGAGCAGTTGCGGCATGTAGTGGGAGGTTATGTAGGGTAGATTTTCACTCTGCAAAAACGGAGCAGTTACGGCATGCAGCTGGAATTGATGTAGGGTAGATTTTCACTCTCCAAAAACGGAGCAGTTGCGGCATGCAGTGGGAGGTGATGTAGGTTAGATTTTCACTCTGCAAAAATGGAGCAGTTGCGGCATGCAGTGGGAGGTGATGTGGGGTAGATTTTCACTCTGCAAAAACGGAGCTGTTACGGCATGCAGCTGGAGTTGATGTAGGGTAGATTTTCACTCTCCAAAAACGGAGCAGTTGCGGCATGCAGTGGGAGGTGATGTAGGGTTGATTTTCAGTCTGCAGAAACAGAGCAGTTGCGGCATGCAGTGGGAGGTGATGTGGGGTAGATTTTCACTCTGCAAAAACGGAGCAGTTGCGGCATGCAGTGGGAGGTGATGTGGGGTATATTTTCACACTGCAAAAACGGAGCAGTTGCGGCATGCAGTGGTAGGTGATGTGGGGTAGATTTTCACTCTGCAAAAACAGAGAAATTGCGGCATGCAGTGGGAGGTGATGTGTGGTAGATTTTCACTCTGCAAAAACGAAGCAGTTGCGGCGTGCAGTGGGAGGTGATGTACGGTATATTTTCACTCTGCAAAACGGAGCAGTTGCGGCATGCAGTGGGAGGTGACGTGGGGTAGATCTTCACTCTGCAAAAACGGAGCAGTTACAGTGTGCAGCTGGAGTTGATGTAGGGTAGATTTTCACTCTCCAAAAACGGAGCAGTTGCGGCATGCAGTGGGAGGTGATGTAGGGTTGATTTTCACTCTGCAAAAACAGAGCAGTTGCGGCATGCAGTGGGAGGTGATGTGGGGTAGATTTTCACTCTGCAAAAACGGAGCAGTTGCGGCATGCAGTGGGAGGTGATGTGGGGTATATTTTCACACTGCAAAAACGGAGCAGTTGCGGCATGCAGTGGTAGGTGATGTGGGGTAGATTTTCACTCTGCAAAAACGGAGAAATTGCGGCATGCAGTGGGAGGTGATGTGTGGTAGATTTTCACTCTGCAAAAACGAAGCAGTTGCGGCGTGCAGTGGGAGGTGATGTACGGTATATTTTCACTCTGCAAAACGGAGCAGTTGCGGCATGCAGTGGGAGGTGACGTGGGGTAGATCTTCACTCTGCAAAAACGGAGCAGTTACGGCATGCAGCTGGAGTTGATGTAGGGTAGATTTTCACTCTCCAAAAACGGAGCAGTTGCGGCATGCAGTGGGAGGTGATGTAGGGTTGATTTTCACTCTGCAAAAACAGAGCAGTTGCGGCATGCAGTGGGAGGTGATGTGTGGTAGATTTTCACTCTGCAAAAACAGAGCAGTTGCGGCGTGCAGTGGGAGGTGACGTGGGGTAGATTTTCACTCTGCAAAAACGGAGCAGTTACGGCATGCAGCGGGAGGTGAGGTAGGGTATTTTTTCACTCTGCAAAAACGGAGCAGTTGCGGCATGCAGTGGAAAGTGATGTGGGTAGATTTTCACTCTGCAAAACCGGAGCAGTTGCGGCATGCAGTGGGAGGTGATGTGGTGTAGATTTTCACTCTGCAAAAACAGAGCAGTTGCGGCGTGCAGTGGGAGGTGACGTGGGGTAGATTTTCACTCTGCAAAAACGGAGCAGTTACGGCATGCAGCGGGAGGTGAGGTAGGGTATTTTTTCACTCTGCAAAAACGGAGCAGTTGCGGCATGCAGTGGAAAGTGATGTGGGTAGATTTTCACTCTGCAAAACCGGAGCAGTTGCGGCATGCAGTGGGAGGTGATGTGGTGTAGATTTTCGCTCTGCAAAAACGGAGCAGTTACGGCATGCAGCAGGAGGTGATGTGGTGTAGATTTTCATTCTGCAAAAACGGAGCAGTTATGGCATGCAGCAGGAGGTGATGTAGGGTAGATTTTCACTCTCCAAAAAAGGAGCAGTTACGGCATGCAGCGGGAGGTGATGTGGTGTAGATTTTCATTCTGCAAAAACGGAGCACTTACGGCATGCAGCAGGAGGTGATGTAGGGTAGATTTTCACTCTCCGAAAACGGAGCAGTTACGGCATGCAGCAGGAGGTGATGTAGGGTAGATTTTCACTCTGCAAAAACGGAGCAGTTGCGGCATGTAGTGGGAGGTTATGTAGGGTAGATTTTCACTCTGCAAAAACGGAGCAGTTACGGCATGCAGCTGGAATTGATGTAGGGTAGATTTTCACTCTCCAAAAACGGAGCAGTTGCGGCATGCAGTGGGAGGTGATGTAGGTTAGATTTTCACTCTGCAAAAATGGAGCAGTTGCGGCATGCAGTGGGAGGTGATGTGGGGTAGATTTTCACTCTGCAAAAACGGAGCTGTTACGGCATGCAGCTGGAGTTGATGTAGGGTAGATTTTCACTCTCCAAAAACGGAGCAGTTGCGGCATGCATTGGGAGGTGATGTAGGGTTGATTTTCAGTCTGCAGAAACAGAGCAGTTGCGGCATGCAGTGGGAGGTGATGTGGGGTAGATTTTCACTCTGCAAAAACGGAGCAGTTGCGGCATGCAGTGGGAGGTGATGTGGGGTATATTTTCACACTGCAAAAACGTAGCAGTTGCGGCATGCAGTGGTAGGTGATGTGGGGTAGATTTTCACTCTGCAAAAACGGAGAAATTGCGGCATGCAGTGGGAGGTGATGTGTGGTAGATTTTCACTCTGCAAAAACGAAGCAGTTGCGGCGTGCAGTGGGAGGTGATGTACGGTATATTTTCACTCTGCAAAACGGAGCAGTTGCGGCATGCAGTGGGAGGTGACGTGGGGTAGATCTTCACTCTGCAAAAACGGAGCAGTTACAGTGTGCAGCTGGAGTTGATGTAGGGTAGATTTTCACTCTCCAAAAACGGAGCAGTTGCGGCATGCAGTGGGAGGTGATGTAGGGTTGATTTTCACTCTGCAAAAACAGAGCAGTTGCGGCATGCAGTGGGAGGTGATGTGGGGTAGATTTTCACTCTGCAAAAACGGAGCAGTTGCGGCATGCAGTGGGAGGTGATGTGGGGTATATTTTCACACTGCAAAAACGGAGCAGTTGCGGCATGCAGTGGTAGGTGATGTGGGGTAGATTTTCACTCTGCAAAAACGGAGAAATTGCGGCATGCAGTGGGAGGTGATGTGTGGTAGATTTTCACTCTGCAAAAACGAAGCAGTTGTGGCGTGCAGTGGGAGGTGATGTACGGTATATTTTCACTCTGCAAAACGGAGCAGTTACGGCATGGAGCGGGAGGTGAGGTAGGGTATTTTTTCACTCTGCAAAAACGGAGCAGTTGCGGCATGCAGTGGAAAGTGATGTGGGTAGATTTTCACTCTGCAAAACCGGAGCACTTGCGGCATGCAGTGGGAGGTGATGTGGTGTAGATTTTCGCTCTGCAAAAACGGAGCAGTTACGGCATGCAGCAGGAGGTGATGTGGTGTAGATTTTCATTCTGCAAAAACGGAGCAGTTACGGCATGCAGCAGGAGGTGATGTAGGGTAGATTTTCACTCTCCAAAAAAGGAGCAGTTACGGCATGCAGCGGGAGGTGATGTGGTGTAGATTTTCATTCTGCAAAAACGGAGCAGTTACGGCATGCAGCAGGAGGTGATGTAGGGTAGATTTTCACTCTCCGAAAACGGAGCAGTTACGGCATGCAGCAGGAGGTAATGTAGGGTAGATTTTCACTCTGCAAAAAACGGAGCAGTTGCGGCATGTAGTGGGAGGTGATGTAGGGTAGATTTTCACTCTCCAAAAACGGAGCAGTTGCGGCATGCAGTGGGAGGTGATGTAGGGTAGATTTTCACTCTGCAAAAACGGAGCAGTTGCGGCATGCAGTGGGAGGTGATGTGGGGTAGATTTTCACTCTGCAAAAACGGAGCAGTTACGGCATGCAGCTGGTGTTGATGTAGGGTAGATTTTCACTCTCCAAAAACGGAGCAGTTGCGGCATGCAGTGGGAGGTGATGTAGGGTTGATTTTCAGTCTGCAAAAACAGAGCAGTTGTGGCATGCAGTGGGAGGTGATGTGGGGTAGATTTTCACTCTGCAAAAACGGAGCAGTTGCGGCATGCAGTGGGAGGTGATGTGGGGTAGATTTTCACTCTGCAAAAACGGAGCAGTTGCGGCATGCAGTGGGAGGTGATGTGGGGTATATTTTCACACTGCAAAAACGGAGCAGTTGCGGCATGCAGTGGTAGGTGATGTGGGGTAGATTTTCACTCTGCAAAAACGGAGCAATTGCGGCATGCAGTGGGAGGTGATGTGTGGTAGATTTTCACTCTGCAAAAACGAAGCAGTTGCGGCGTGCAGTGGGAGGTGATGTACGGTATATTTTCACTCTGCAAAACGGAGCAGTTGCGGCATGCAGTGGGAGGTGACGTGGGGTAGATCTTCACTCTGCAAAAACGGAGCAGTTACGGCATGCAGCTGGAGTTGATGTAGGGTGGATTTTCACTCTCCAAAAACGGAGCAGTTGCGGCATGCAGTGGGAGGTGATGTAGGGTTGATTTTCACTCTGCAAAAACAGAGCAGTTGCGGCATGCAGTGGGAGGTGATGTGTGGTAGATTTTCACTCGGCAAAAACGGAGCAGTTGCGGCATGCAGTGGGAGGTGATGTGGTGTAGATTTTAATTCTGCAAAAACGGAGCAGTTACGGCATGCAGCAGGAGGTGATGTAGGGTAGATTTTCACTCTCCGAAAACGGAGCAGTTACGGCATGGAGCAGGAGGTGATGTAGGGTAGATTTTCACTCTGCAAAAATGGAGCAGTTGCGGCATGTAGTGGGAGGTGATGTAGGGTAGATTTTCACTATGCAAAAACGGAGCAGTTACGGCATGCAGCTGGAGTTGATGTAGGGTAGATTTTCACTATCCAAAAACGGATCAGTTGCGGCATGCAGTGGGAGGTGATGTAGGGTAGATTTTCACTCTGCGAAAACGGAGCAGTTGCGGCATGCAGTGGGAGGTGATGTGGGGTAGATTTTCACTCTGCAAAAACGGAGCAGTTACGGCATGCAGCGGGAGGTGATGTAGGGTAGATTTTCATTCTGCAAAAACGGAGTAGTTGCAGCATGCAGTGGGAGGTGATGTGGGGTAGATTTTCACACTGCAAAAACGGAGCAGTTACGGCATGCAGCGGGAGGTGAGGTAGGGTATTTTTCACTCTGCAAAAACGGAGCAGTTGCGGCATGCAGTGGAAAGTGATGTGGGTAGATTTTCACTCTGCAAAAACGGAGCAGTTGCGGCATGCAGTGGGAGGTGATGTGGGGTATATTTTCACACTGCAAAAACGGAGCAGTTGCGGCATGCAGTGGTAGGTGATGTGGGGTAGATTTTCACTCTGCAAAAACGGAGCAATTGCGGCATGCAGTGGGAGGTGATGTGTGGTAGATTTTCACTCTGCAAAAACGAAGCAGTTGCGGCGTGCAGTGGGAGGTGATGTACGGTATATTTTCACTCTGCAAAACGGAGCAGTTGCGGCATGCAGTGGGAGGTGACGTGGGGTAGATCTTCACTCTGCAAAAACGGAGCAGTTACGGCATGCAGCTGGAGTTGATGTAGGGTAGATTTTCACTCTCCAAAAACGGAGCAGTTGCGGCATGCAGTGGGAGGTGATGTAGGGTTGATTTTCACTCTGCAAAAACAGAGCAGTTGCGGCATGCAGTGGGAGGTGACGTGGGGTAGATCTTCACTCTGCAAAAACGGAGCAGTTACGGCATGCAGCGGGAGGTGAGGTAGGGTATTTTTTCACTCTGCAAAAACGGAGCAGTTGCGGCATGCAGTGGAAAGTGATGTGGGTAGATTTTCACTCTGCAAAACCGGAGCAGTTGCGGCATGCAGTGGGAGGTGATGTGGTGTAGATTTTCACTCTGCAAAACCGGAGCAGTTGCGGCATGCAGTGGGAGGTGATGTAGGGTAGATTTTCACTCTCCGAAAACAGAGCAGTTACGGCATGCAGTGGGAGGTGATGTAGGGTAGATTTTCACTCTGCAAAAACGGAGCAGTTGCGGCATGCAGTGGGAGGTGATGTGTGGTAGATTTTCACTCTGCAAAAACGGAGCAGTTGCAGCATGCAGTGGGAGGTGATGTGGTGTAGATTTTCATTCTGCAAAAACAGAGCAGTTACGGCATGCAGCAGGAGGTGATGTAGGGTAGATTTTCACTCTCCGAAAACGGAGCAGTTATGGCATGCAGCAGGAGGTGATGTAGGGTAGATTTTCACTCTGCAAAAACGGAGCAGTTGCGGCATGTAGTGGGAGGTGATGTAGGGCAGATTTTCACTCTGCAAAAACGGAGCAGTTACGGCATGCAGCTGGATTTGATGTAGGGTAGATTTTCACTCTCCAAAAACGGAGCAGTTGCGGCATGCAGTGGGAGGTGATGTAGGGTAGATTTTCACTCTGCAAAACCGGAGCAGCTATGGCATGCAGCGGGAGGTGAAGTAGGGTAGATTTTCACTCTCCAAAAAAGGAGCAGTTACGGCATGCAGCGGGAGGTGATGTGGTGTAGATTTTCATTCTGCAAAAACGGAGCAGTTACGGCATGCAGCAGGAGGTGATGTAGGGTAGATTTTCACTCTCCGAAAACGGAGCAGTTACGGCATGCAGCAGGAGGTGATGTAGGGTAGATTTTCACTCTGCAAAAACGGAGCAGTTGCGGCATGTAGTGGGAGGTTATGTAGGGTAGATTTTCACTCTGCAAAAACGGAGCAGTTACGGCATGCAGCTGGAATTGATGTAGGGTAGATTTTCACTCTCCAAAAACGGAGCAGTTGCGGCATGCAGTGGGAGGTGATGTAGGTTAGATTTTCACTCTGCAAAAATGGAGCAGTTGCGGCATGCAGTGGGAGGTGATGTGTGGTAGATTTTCACTCTGCAAAAACGGAGCAGTTGCAGCATGCAGTGGGAGGTGATGTGGTGTAGATTTTCATTCTGCAAAAACAGAGCAGTTACGGCATGCAGCAGGAGGTGATGTAGGGTAGATTTTCACTCTCCGAAAACGGAGCAGTTATGGCATGCAGCAGGAGGTGATGTAGGGTAGATTTTCACTCTGCAAAAACGGAGCAGTTGCGGCATGTAGTGGGAGGTGATGTAGGGCAGATTTTCACTCTGCAAAAACGGAGCAGTTACGGCATGCAGCTGGATTTGATGTAGGGTAGATTTTCACTCTCCAAAAACGGAGCAGTTGCGGCATGCAGTGGGAGGTGATGTAGGGTAGATTTTCACTCTGCAAAACCGGAGCAGCTATGGCATGCAGCGGGAGGTGAAGTAGGGTAGATTTTCACTCTCCAAAAAAGGAGCAGTTACGGCATGCAGCGGGAGGTGATGTGGTGTAGATTTTCATTCTGCAAAAACGGAGCAGTTACGGCATGCAGCAGGAGGTGATGTAGGGTAGATTTTCACTCTCCGAAAACGGAGCAGTTACGGCATGCAGCAGGAGGTGATGTAGGGTAGATTTTCACTCTGCAAAAACGGAGCAGTTGCGGCATGTAGTGGGAGGTTATGTAGGGTAGATTTTCACTCTGCAAAAACGGAGCAGTTACGGCATGCAGCTGGAATTGATGTAGGGTAGATTTTCACTCTCCAAAAACGGAGCAGTTGCGGCATGCAGTGGGAGGTGATGTAGGTTAGATTTTCACTCTGCAAAAATGGAGCAGTTGCGGCATGCAGTGGGAGGTGATGTGGGGTAGATTTTCACTCTGCAAAAACGGAGCAGTTACGGCATGCAGCTGGAGTTGATGTAGGGTAGATTTTCACTCTCCAAAAACGGAGCAGTTGCGGCATGCAGTGGGAGGTGATGTAGGGTTGATTTTCAGTCTGCAGAAACAGAGCAGTTGCGGCATGCAGTGGGAGGTGATGTGGGGTAGATTTTCACTCTGCAAAAACGGAGCAGTTGCGGCATGCAGTGGGAGGTGATGTGGGGTATATTTTCACACTGCAAAAACGGAGCAGTTGCGGCATGCAGTGGTAGGTGATGTGGGGTAGATTTTCACTCTGCAAAAACGGAGCAGTTGCGGCATGCAGTGGGAGGTGATGTAGGGTAGATTTTCACTCTGCAAAACCGGAGCAGCTATGGCATGCAGCGGGAGGTGAAGTAGGGTAGATTTTCACTCTCCAAAAAAGGAGCAGTTACGGCATGCAGCGGGAGGTGATGTGGTGTAGATTTTCATTCTGCAAAAACGGAGTAGTTGCGGCATGCAGTGGGAGGTGATGTAGGGTAGATTTTCACTGTGCAAAAACGGAGCAGTTGCGGCATGTAGTGGGAGGTGATGTAGGGTAGATTTTCACTCTGCAAAAACGGAGCAGTTACGGCATGCAGCTGGAATTAATGTAGGGTAGATTTTCACTCTCCGAAAACGGAGCAGTTGCGGCATGCAGTGGGAGGTGATGTAGGTTAGATTTTCACTCTGCAAAAATGGAGCAGTTGCGGCATGCAGTGGGAGGTGATGTGGGGTAGATTTTCACTCTGCAAAAACGGAGCAGTTACGGCATGCAGCTGGAGTTGATGTACGGTAGATTTTCACTCTCCAAAAACGGAGCAGTTGCGGCATGCAGTGGGAGGTGATGTAGGGTTGATTTTCAGTCTGCAGAAACAGAGCAGTTGCGGCATGCAGTGGGAGGTGATGTGGGGTAGATTTTCACTCTGCAAAAACGGAGCAGTTGCGGCATGCAGTGGGAGGTGATGTGGAGTATATTTTCACACTGCAAAAACGGAGCAGTTGCGGCATGCAGTGGTAGGTGATGTGGGGTAGATTTTCACTCTGCAAAAACGGAGAAATTGCGGCATGCAGTGGGAGGGGATGTGTGGTAGATTTTCACTCTGCAAAAACGAAGCAGTTGCGGCGTGCAGTGGGAGGTGATGTACGGTATATTTTCACTCTGCAAAACGGAGCAGTTGCGGCATGCAGTGGGAGGTGACGTGGGGTAGATCTTCACTCTGCAAAAACGGAGCAGTTACAGCATGCAGCTGGAGTTGATGTAGGGTAGATTTTCACTCTCCAAAAACGGAGCAGTTGCGGCATGCAGTGGGAGGTGATGTAAGGTTGATTTTCACTCTGCAAAAACAGAGCAGTTGCGGCATGCAGTGGGAGGTGATGTGTGGTAGATTTTCACTCTGCAAAAACAGCAGTTGCGGCGTGCAGTGGGAGGTGACGTGGGGTAGATTTTCACTCTGCAAAAACGGAGCAGTTACGGCATGCAGCGGGAGGTGAGGTAGGGTATTTTTTCACTCTGCAAAAACGGAGCAGTTGCGGCATGCAGTGGAAAGTGATGTGGGTAGATTTTCACTCTGCAAAACCGGAGCAGTTGCGGCATGCAGTGGGAGGTGATGTGGTGTAGATTTTCGCTCTGCAAAAACGGAGCAGTTACGGCATGCAGCAGGAGGTGATGTGGTGTAGATTTTCATTCTGCAAAAACGGAGCAGTTACGGCATGCAGCAGGAGGTGATGTAGGGTAGATTTTCACTCTCCAAAAAAGGAGCAGTTACGGCATGCAGCGGGAGGTGATGTGGTGTAGATTTTCATTCTGCAAAAACGGAGCAGTTACGGCATGCAGCAGGAGGTGATGTAGGGTAGATTTTCACTCTCCGAAAACGGAGCAGTTACGGCATGCAGCAGGAGGTGATGTAGGGTAGATTTTCACTCTGCAAAAACGGAGCAGTTGCGGCATGTAGTGGGAGGTGATGTAGGGTAGATTTTCACTCTGCAAAAACGGAGCAGTTACGGCATGCAGCTGGAGTTGATGTAGGGTAGATTTTCACTCTCCAAAAACGGAGAAGTTGCGGCATGCAGTGGGAGGTGTTGTTGGGTAGATTTTCACTCTGCAAAAACGGAGCAGTTACGGCATGCAGCTGGAGTTGATGTAGGGTAGATTTTCACTCTCCAAAAACGGAGCAGTTGCGGCATGCAGTGGGAGGTGATGTAGGGTTGATTTTCAGTCTGCAAAAACAGAGCAATTGCGGCATGCAGTGGGAGGTGATGTGGGGTAGATTTTCACTCTGCAAAAACGGAGCAGTTGCGGCATGCAGTGGGAGGTGATGTGGGGTATATTTTCACACTGCAAAAACGGAGCAGTTGCGGCATGCAGTGGTAGGTGATGTGGGGTAGATTTTCACTCTGCAAAAACGGAGCAATTGCGGCATGCAGTGGGAGGTGACGTGGGGTAGATCTTCACTCTGCAAAAACGGAGCAGTTACGGCATGCAGCTGGAGTTGATGTAGGGTGGATTTTCACTCTCCAAAAACGGAGCAGTTGCGGCATGCAGTGGGAGGTGATGTAGGGTTGATTTTCACTCTGCAAAAACAGAGCAGTTGCGGCATGCAGTGGGAGGTGATGTGTGGTAGATTTTCACTCGGCAAAAACGGAGCAGTTGCGGCATGCAGTGGGAGGTGATGTGGTGTAGATTTTAATTCTGCAAAAACGGAGCAGTTACGGCATGCAGCAGGAGGTGATGTAGGGTAGATTTTCACTCTCCGAAAACGGAGCAGTTACGGCATGGAGCAGGAGGTGATGTAGGGTAGATTTTCACTCTGCAAAAATGGAGCAGTTGCGGCATGTAGTGGGAGGTGATGTAGGGTAGATTTTCACTATGCAAAAACGGAGCAGTTACGGCATGCAGCTGGAGTTGATGTAGGGTAGATTTTCACTATCCAAAAACGGATCAGTTGCGGCATGCAGTGGGAGGTGATGTAGGGTAGATTTTCACTCTGCGAAAACGGAGCAGTTGCGGCATGCAGTGGGAGGTGATGTGGGGTAGATTTTCACTCTGCAAAAACAAAGCAGTTACGGCATGCAGCGGGAGGTGATGTAGGGTAGATTTTCATTCTGCAAAAACGGAGTAGTTGCGGCATGCAGTGGGAGGTGATGTGGGGTAGATTTTCACACTGCAAAAACGGAGCAGTTACGGCATGCAGCGGGAGGTGAGGTAGGGTATTTTTCACTCTGCAAAAACGGAGCAGTTGCGGCATGCAGTGGAAAGTGATGTGGGTAGATTTTCACTCTGCAAAAACGGAGCAGTTACGGCATGCAGCTGGAATTGATGTAGGGTAGATTTTCACTCTCCAAAAACGGAGCAGTTGCGGCATGCAGTGGGAGGTGATGTAGGTTAGATTTTCACTCTGCAAAAATGGAGCAGTTGCGGCATGCAGTGGGAGGTGATGTGGGGTAGATTTTCACTCTGCAAAAACGGAGCAGTTACGGCATGCAGCTGGAGTTGATGTAGGGTAGATTTTCACTCTCCAAAAACGGAGCAGTTGCGGCATGCAGTGGGAGGTGATGTAGGGTTGATTTTCAGTCTGCAGAAACAGAGCAGTTGCGGCATGCAGTGGGAGGTGATGTGGGGTAGATTTTCACTCTGCAAAAACGGAGCAGTTGCGGCATGCAGTGGGAGGTGATGTGGGGTATATTTTCACACTGCAAAAACGGAGCAGTTGCGGCATGCAGTGGTAGGTGATGTGGGGTAGATTTTCACTCTGCAAAAACGGAGCAGTTGCGGCATGCAGTGGGAGGTGATGTAGGGTAGATTTTCACTCTGCAAAACCGGAGCAGCTATGGCATGCAGCGGGAGGTGAAGTAGGGTAGATTTTCACTCTCCAAAAAAGGAGCAGTTACGGCATGCAGCGGGAGGTGATGTGGTGTAGATTTTCATTCTGCAAAAACGGAGTAGTTGCGGCATGTAGTGGGAGGTGATGTAGGGTAGATTTTCACTGTGCAAAAACGGAGCAGTTGCGGCATGTAGTGGGAGGTGATGTAGGGTAGATTTTCACTCTGCAAAAACGGAGCAGTTACGGCATGCAGCTGGAATTAATGTAGGGTAGATTTTCACTCTCCGAAAACGGAGCAGTTGCGGCATGCAGTGGGAGGTGATGTAGGTTAGATTTTCACTCTGCAAAAATGGAGCAGTTGCGGCATGCAGTGGGAGGTGATGTGGGGTAGATTTTCACTCTACAAAAACGGAGCAGTTACGGCATGCAGCTGGAGTTGATGTACGGTAGATTTTCACTCTCCAAAAACGGAGCAGTTGCGGCATGCAGTGGGAGGTGATGTAGGGTTGATTTTCAGTCTGCAGAAACAGAGCAGTTGCGGCATGCAGTGGGAGGTGATGTGGGGTAGATTTTCACTCTGCAAAAACGGAGCAGTTGCGGCATGCAGTGGGAGGTGATGTGGAGTATATTTTCACACTGCAAAAACGGAGCAGTTGCGGCATGCAGTGGTAGGTGATGTGGGGTAGATTTTCACTCTGCAAAAACGGAGAAATTGCGGCATGCAGTGGGAGGGGATGTGTGGTAGATTTTCACTCTGCAAAAACGAAGCAGTTGCGGCGTGCAGTGGGAGGTGATGTACGGTATATTTTCACTCTGCAAAACGGAGCAGTTGCGGCATGCAGTGGGAGGTGACGTGGGGTAGATCTTCACTCTGCAAAAACGGAGCAGTTACAGCATGCAGCTGGAGTTGATGTAGGGTAGATTTTCACTCTCCAAAAACGGAGCAGTTGCGGCATGCAGTGGGAGGTGATGTAAGGTTGATTTTCACTCTGCAAAAACAGAGCAGTTGCGGCATGCAGTGGGAGGTGATGTGTGGTAGATTTTCACTCTGCAAAAACAGCAGTTGCGGCGTGCAGTGGGAGGTGACGTGGGGTAGATTTTCACTCTGCAAAAACGGAGCAGTTACGGCATGCAGCGGGAGGTGAGGTAGGGTATTTTTTCACTCTGCAAAAACGGAGCAGTTGCGGCATGCAGTGGAAAGTGATGTGGGTAGATTTTCACTCTGCAAAACCGGAGCAGTTGCGGCATGCAGTGGGAGGTGATGTGGTGTAGATTTTCGCTCTGCAAAAACGGAGCAGTTACGGCATGCAGCAGGAGGTGATGTGGTGTAGATTTTCATTCTGCAAAAACGGAGCAGTTACGGCATGCAGCAGGAGGTGATGTAGGGTAGATTTTCACTCTCCAAAAAAGGAGCAGTTACGGCATGCAGCGGGAGGTGATGTGGTGTAGATTTTCATTCTGCAAAAACGGAGCAGTTACGGCATGCAGCAGGAGGTGATGTAGGGTAGATTTTCACTCTCCGAAAACGGAGCAGTTACGGCATGCAGCAGGAGGTGATGTAGGGTAGATTTTCACTCTGCAAAAACGGAGCAGTTGCGGCATGTAGTGGGAGGTGATGTAGGGTAGATTTTCACTCTGCAAAAACGGAGCAGTTACGGCATGCAGCTGGAGTTGATGTAGGGTAGATTTTCACTCTCCAAAAACGGAGAAGTTGCGGCATGCAGTGGGAGGTGATGTTGGGTAGATTTTCACTCTGCAAAAACGGAGCAGTTACGGCATGCAGCTGGAGTTGATGTAGGGTAGATTTTCACTCTCCAAAAACGGAGCAGTTGCGGCATGCAGTGGGAGGTGATGTAGGGTTGATTTTCAGTCTGCAAAAACAGAGCAATTGCGGCATGCAGTGGGAGGTGATGTGGGGTAGATTTTCACTCTGCAAAAACGGAGCAGTTGCGGCATGCAGTGGGAGGTGATGTGGGGTATATTTTCACACTGCAAAAACGGAGCAGTTGCGGCATGCAGTGGTAGGTGATGTGGGGTAGATTTTCACTCTGCAAAAACGGAGCAATTGCGGCATGCAGTGGGAGGTGACGTGGGGTAGATCTTCACTCTGCAAAAACGGAGCAGTTACGGCATGCAGCTGGAGTTGATGTAGGGTGGATTTTCACTCTCCAAAAACGGAGCAGTTGCGGCATGCAGTGGGAGGTGATGTAGGGTTGATTTTCACTCTGCAAAAACAGAGCAGTTGCGGCATGCAGTGGGAGGTGATGTGTGGTAGATTTTCACTCGGCAAAAACGGAGCAGTTGCGGCATGCAGTGGGAGGTGATGTGGTGTAGATTTTAATTCTGCAAAAACGGAGCAGTTACGGCATGCAGCAGGAGGTGATGTAGGGTAGATTTTCACTCTCCGAAAACGGAGCAGTTACGGCATGGAGCAGGAGGTGATGTAGGGTAGATTTTCACTCTGCAAAAATGGAGCAGTTGCGGCATGTAGTGGGAGGTGATGTAGGGTAGATTTTCACTATGCAAAAACGGAGCAGTTACGGCATGCAGCTGGAGTTGATGTAGGGTAGATTTTCACTATCCAAAAACGGATCAGTTGCGGCATGCAGTGGGAGGTGATGTAGGGTAGATTTTCACTCTGCGAAAACGGAGCAGTTGCGGCATGCAGTGGGAGGTGATGTGGGGTAGATTTTCACTCTGCAAAAACGGAGCAGTTACGGCATGCAGCGGGAGGTGATGTAGGGTAGATTTTCATTCTGCAAAAACGGAGTAGTTGCGGCATGCAGTGGGAGGTGATGTGGGGTAGATTTTCACACTGCAAAAACGGAGCAGTTACGGCATGCAGCGGGAGGTGAGGTAGGGTATTTTTCACTCTGCAAAAACGGAGCAGTTGCGGCATGCAGTGGAAAGTGATGTGGGTAGATTTTCACTCTGCAAAAACGGAGCAGTTGCGGCATGCAGTGGGAGGTGATGTGGGGTATATTTTCACACTGCAAAAACGGAGCAGTTGCGGCATGCAGTGGTAGGTGATGTGGGGTAGATTTTCACTCTGCAAAAACGGAGCAATTGCGGCATGCAGTGGGAGGTGATGTGTGGTAGATTTTCACTCTGCAAAAACGAAGCAGTTGCGGCGTGCAGTGGGAGGTGATGTACGGTATATTTTCACTCTGCAAAACGGAGCAGTTGCGGCATGCAGTGGGAGGTGACGTGGGGTAGATCTTCACTCTGCAAAAACGGAGCAGTTACGGCATGCAGCTGGAGTTGATGTAGGGTAGATTTTCACTCTGCAAAAACGGAGCAATTGCGGCATGCAGTGGGAGGTGATGTGTGGTAGATTTTCACTCTGCAAAAACGAAGCAGTTGCGGCGTGCAGTGGGAGGTGATGTACGGTATATTTTCACTCTGCAAAACGGAGCAGTTGCGGCATGCAGTGGGAGGTGACGTGGGGTAGATCTTCACTCTGCAAAAACGGAGCAGTTATGGCATGCAGCTGGAGTTGATGTAGGGTAGATTTTCACTCTCCAAAAACGGAGCAGTTGCGGCATGCAGTGGGAGGTGATGTAGGGTTGATTTTCACTCTGCAAAAACAGAGCAGTTGCGGCATGCAGTGGGAGGTGACGTGGGGTAGATCTTCACTCTGCAAAAACGGAGCAGTTACGGCATGCAGCGGGAGGTGAGGTAGGGTATTTTTTCACTCTGCAAAAACGGAGCAGTTGCGGCATGCAGTGGAAAGTGATGTGGATAGATTTTCACTCTGCAAAACCGGAGCAGTTGCGGCATGCAGTGGGAGGTGATGTGGTGTAGATTTTCACTCTGCAAAACCGGAGCAGTTGCGGCATGCAGTGGGAGGTGATGTAGGGTAGATTTTCACTCTCCGAAAACGGAGCAGTTACGGCATGCAGTGGGAGGTGATGTAGGGTAGATTTTCACTCTGCAAAAACGGAGCAGTTGCGGCATGCAGTGGGAGGTGATGTGTGGTAGATTTTCACTCTGCAAAAACGGAGCAGTTGCAGCATGCAGTGGGAGGTGATGTGGTGTAGATTTTCATTCTGCAAAAACGGAGCAGTTACGGCATGCAGCAGGAGGTGATGTAGGGTAGATTTTCACTCTCCGAAAACGGAGCAGTTATGGCATGCAGCAGGAGGTGATGTAGGGTAGATTTTCACTCTGCAAAAACGGAGCAGTTGCGGCATGTAGTGGGAGGTGATGTAGGGTAGATTTTCACTCTGCAAAAACGGAGCAGTTACGGCATGCAGCTGGAGTTGATGTAGGGTAGATTTTCACTCTCCAAAAACGGAGCAGTTGCGGCATGCAGTGGGAGGTGATGTAGGGTAGATTTTCACTCTGCAAAACCGGAGCAGCTATGGCATGCAGCGGGAGGTGAAGTAGGGTAGATTTTCACTCTCCAAAAAAGGAGCAGTTACGGCATGCAGCGGGAGGTGATGTGGTGTAGATTTTCATTCTGCAAAAACGGAGCAGTTACGGCATGCAGCAGGAGGTGATGTAGGGTAGATTTTCACTCTCCGAAAACGGAGCAGTTACGGCATGCAGCAGGAGGTGATGTAGGGTAGATTTTCACTCTGCAAAAACGGAGCAGTTGCGGCATGTAGTGGGAGGTGATGTAGGGTAGATTTTCACTCTGCAAAAACGGAGCAGTTACGGCATGCAGCTGGAGTTGATGTAGGGTAGATTTTCACTCTCCAAAAACGGAGAAGTTGCGGCATGCAGTGGGAGGTGATGTAGGGTAGATTTTCACTCTGCAAAAACGGAGCAGTTGCGGCATGCAGTGGGAGGTGATGTGGGGTAGATTTTCACTCTGCAAAAACGGAGCAGTTACAGCATGCAGCTGGAGTTGATGTAGGGTAGATTTTCACTCTCCAAAAACGGAGCAGTTGCGGCATGCAGTGGGAGGTGATGTAGGGTTGATTTTCAGTCTGCAAAAACAGAGCAATTGCGGCATGCAGTGGGAGGTGATGTGGGGTAGATTTTCACTCTGCAAAAACGGAGCAGTTGCGGCATGCAGTGGGAGGTGATGTGGGGTATATTTTCACACTGCAAAAACGGAGCAGTTGCGGCATGCAGTGGTAGGTGAAGTGGGGTAGATTTTCACTCTGCAAAAACGGAGCAATTGCGGCATGCAGTGGGAGGTGATGTGTGGTAGATTTTCACTCTGCAAAAACGAAGCAGTTGCGGCGTGCAGTGGGAGGTGATGTACGGTATATTTTCACTCTGCAAAACGGAGCAGTTGCGGCATGCAGTGGGAGGTGACGTGGGGTAGATCTTCACTCTGCAAAAACGGAGCAGTTACGGCATGCAGCTGGAGTTGATGTAGGGTAGATTTTCACTCTCCAAAAACGGAGCAGTTGCGGCATGCAGTGGGAGGTGATGTAGGGTTGATTTTCACTCTGCAAAAACAGAGCAGTTGCGGCATGCAGTGGGAGGTGATGTGTGGTAGATTTTCACTCTGCAAAAACAGAGCAGTTGCGGCGTGCAGTGGGAGGTGACGTGGGGTAGATTTTCACTCTGCAAAAACGGAGCAGTTACGGCATGCAGCGGGAGGTGAGGTAGGGTATTTTTTCACTCTGCAAAAACGGAGCAGTTGCGGCATGCAGTGGAAAGTGATGTGGGTAGATTTTCACTCTGCAAAACCGGAGCAGTTGCGGCATGCAGTGGGAGGTGATGTGGTGTAGATTTTCACTCTGCAAAAACAGAGCAGTTGCGGCGTGCAGTGGGAGGTGACGTGGGGTAGATTTTCACTCTGCAAAAACGGAGCAGTTACGGCATGCAGCGGGAGGTGAGGTAGGGTATTTTTTCACTCTGCAAAAACGGAGCAGTTGCGGCATGCAGTGGAAAGTGATGTGGGTAGATTTTCACTCTGCAAAACCGGAGCAGTTGCGGCATGCAGTGGGAGGTGATGTGGTGTAGATTTTCGCTCTGCAAAAACGGAGCAGTTACGGCATGCAGCAGGAGGTGATGTGGTGTAGATTTTCATTCTGCAAAAACGGAGCAGTTATGGCATGCAGCAGGAGGTGATGTAGGGTAGATTTTCACTCTCCAAAAAAGGAGCAGTTACGGCATGCAGCGGGAGGTGATGTGGTGTAGATTTTCATTCTGCAAAAACGGAGCAGTTACGGCATGCAGCAGGAGGTGATGTAGGGTAGATTTTCACTCTGCAAAAACGGAGCAGTTGCGGCATGTAGTGGGAGGTTATGTAGGGTAGATTTTCACTCTGCAAAAACGGAGCAGTTACGGCATGCAGCTGGAATTGATGTAGGGTAGATTTTCACTCTCCAAAAACGGAGCAGTTGCGGCATGCAGTGGGAGGTGATGTAGGTTAGATTTTCACTCTGCAAAAATGGAGCAGTTGCGGCATGCAGTGGGAGGTGATGTGGGGTAGATTTTCACTCTGCAAAAACGGAGCTGTTACGGCATGCAGCTGGAGTTGATGTAGGGTAGATTTTCACTCTCCAAAAACGGAGCAGTTGCGGCATGCAGTGGGAGGTGATGTAGGGTTGATTTTCAGTCTGCAGAAACAGAGCAGTTGCGGCATGCAGTGGGAGGTGATGTGGGGTAGATTTTCACTCTGCAAAAACGGAGCAGTTGCGGCATGCAGTGGGAGGTGATGTAGGGTATATTTTCACACTGCAAAAACGGAGCAGTTGCGGCATGCAGTGGTAGGTGATGTGGGGTAGATTTTCACTCTGCAAAAACGGAGAAATTGCGGCATGCAGTGGGAGGTGATGTGTGGTAGATTTTCACTCTGCAAAAACGAAGCAGTTGCGGCGTGCAGTGGGAGGTGATGTACGGTATATTTTCACTCTGCAAAACGGAGCAGTTGCGGCATGCAGTGGGAGGTGACGTGGGGTAGATCTTCACTCTGCAAAAACGGAGCAGTTACAGTGTGCAGCTGGAGTTGATGTAGGGTAGATTTTCACTCTCCAAAAACGGAGCAGTTGCGGCATGCAGTGGGAGGTGATGTAGGGTTGATTTTCACTCTGCAAAAACAGAGCAGTTGCGGCATGCAGTGGGAGGTGATGTGGGGTAGATTTTCACTCTGCAAAAACGGAGCAGTTGCGGCATGCAGTGGGAGGTGATGTGGGGTATATTTTCACACTGCAAAAACGGAGCAGTTGCGGCATGCAGTGGTAGGTGATGTGGGGTAGATTTTCACTCTGCAAAAACGGAGAAATTGCGGCATGCAGTGGGAGGTGATGTGTGGTAGATTTTCACTCTGCAAAAACGAAGCAGTTGCGGCGTGCAGTGGGAGGTGATGTACGGTATATTTTCACTCTGCAAAACGGAGCAGTTGCGGCATGCAGTGGGAGGTGACGTGGGGTAGATCTTCACTCTGCAAAAACAGAGCAGTTGCGGCGTGCAGTGGGAGGTGACGTGGGGTAGATTTTCACTCTGCAAAAACGGAGCAGTTACGGCATGCAGCGGGAGGTGAGGTAGGGTATTTTTTCACTCTGCAAAAACGGAGCAGTTGCGGCATGCAGTGGAAAGTGATGTGGGTAGATTTTCACTCTGCAAAACCGGAGCAGTTGCGGCATGCAGTGGGAGGTGATGTGGTGTAGATTTTCACTCTGCAAAAACAGAGCAGTTGCGGCGTGCAGTGGGAGGTGACGTGGGGTAGATTTTCACTCTGCAAAAACGGAGCAGTTACGGCATGCAGCGGGAGGTGAGGTAGGGTATTTTTTCACTCTGCAAAAACGGAGCAGTTGCGGCATGCAGTGGAAAGTGATGTGGGTAGATTTTCACTCTGCAAAACCGGAGCAGTTGCGGCATGCAGTGGGAGGTGATGTGGTGTAGATTTTCGCTCTGCAAAAACGGAGCAGTTACGGCATGCAGCAGGAGGTGATGTGGTGTAGATTTTCATTCTGCAAAAACGGAGCAGTTATGGCATGCAGCAGGAGGTGATGTAGGGTAGATTTTCACTCTCCAAAAAAGGAGCAGTTACGGCATGCAGCGGGAGGTGATGTGGTGTAGATTTTCATTCTGCAAAAACGGAGCAGTTACGGCATGCAGCTGGAGGTGATGTAGGGTAGATTTTCACTCTCCGAAAACGGAGCAGTTACGGCATGCAGCAGGAGGTGATGTAGGGTAGATTTTCACTCTGCAAAAACGGAGCAGTTGCGGCATGTAGTGGGAGGTTATGTAGGGTAGATTTTCACTCTGCAAAAACGGAGCAGTTACGGCATGCAGCTGGAATTGATGTAGGGTAGATTTTCACTCTCCAAAAACGGAGCAGTTGCGGCATGCAGTGGGAGGTGATGTAGGTTAGATTTTCACACTGCAAAAATGGAGCAGTTGCGGCATGCAGTGGGAGGTGATGTGGGGTAGATTTTCACTCTGCAAAAACGGAGCTGTTACGGCATGCAGCTGGAGTTGATGTAGGGTAGATTTTCACTCTCCAAAAACGGAGCAGTTGCGGCATGCATTGGGAGGTGATGTAGGGTTGATTTTCAGTCTGCAGAAACAGAGCAGTTGCGGCATGCAGTGGGAGGTGATGTGGGGCTGCAAAAACGGAGCAGTTGCGGCATGCAGTGGGAGGTGATGTGGGGTATATTTTCACACTGCAAAAACGGAGCAGTTGCGGCATGCAGTGGTAGGTGATGTGGGGTAGATTTTCACTCTGCAAAAACGGAGAAATTGCGGCATGCAGTGGGAGGTGATGTGTGGCAGATTTTCACTCTGCAAAAACGAAGCAGTTGCGGCGTGCAGTGGGAGGTGATGTACGGTATATTTTCACTCTGCAAAACGGAGCAGTTGCGGCATGCAGTGGGAGGTGACGTGGGGTAGATCTTCACTCTGCAAAAACGGAGCAGTTACAGTGTGCAGCTGGAGTTGATGTAGGGTAGATTTTCACTCTCCAAAAACGGAGCAGTTGCGGCATGCAGTGGGAGGTGATGTAGGGTTGATTTTCACTCTGCAAAAACAGAGCAGTTGCGGCATGCAGTGGGAGGTGATGTGGGGTAGATTTTCACTCTGCAAAAACGGAGCAGTTGCGGCATGCAGTGGGAGGTGATGTGGGGTATATTTTCACACTGCAAAAACGGAGCAGTTGCGGCATGCAGTGGTAGGTGATGTGGGGTAGATTTTCACTCTGCAAAAACGGAGAAATTGCGGCATGCAGTGGGAGGTGATGTGTGGTAGATTTTCACTCTGCAAAAACGAAGCAGTTGTGGCGTGCAGTGGGAGGTGATGTACGGTATATTTTCACTCTGCAAAACGGAGCAGTTACGGCATGGAGCGGGAGGTGAGGTAGGGTATTTTTTCACTCTGCAAAAACGGAGCAGTTGCGGCATGCAGTGGAAAGTGATGTGGGTAGATTTTCACTCTGCAAAACCGGAGCACTTGCGGCATGCAGTGGGAGGTGATGTGGTGTAGATTTTCGCTCTGCAAAAACGGAGCAGTTACGGCATGCAGCAGGAGGTGATGTGGTGTAGATTTTCATTCTGCAAAAACGGAGCAGTTACGGCATGCAGCAGGAGGTGATGTAGGGTAGATTTTCACTCTCCAAAAAAGGAGCAGTTACGGCATGCAGCGGGAGGTGATGTGGTGTAGATTTTCATTCTGCAAAAACGGAGCAGTTACGGCATGCAGCAGGAGGTGATGTAGGGTAGATTTTCACTCTCCGAAAACGGAGCAGTTACGGCATGCAGCAGGAGGTAATGTAGGGTAGATTTTCACTCTGCAAAAACGGAGCAGTTGCGGCATGTAGTGGGAGGTGATGTAGGGTAGATTTTCACTCTCCAAAAACGGAGCAGTTGCGGCATGCAGTGGGAGGTGATGTAGGGTAGATTTTCACTCTGCAAAAACGGAGCAGTTGCGGCATGCAGTGGGAGGTGATGTGGGGTAGATTTTCACTCTGCAAAAACGGAGCAGTTACGGCATGCAGCTGGTGTTGATGTAGGGTAGATTTTCACTCTCCAAAAACGGAGCAGTTGCGGCATGCAGTGGGAGGTGATGTAGGGTTGATTTTCAGTCTGCAAAAACAGAGCAGTTGTGGCATGCAGTGGGAGGTGATGTGGGGTAGATTTTCACTCTGCAAAAACGGAGCAGTTGCGGCATGCAGTGGGAGGTGATGTGGGGTAGATTTTCACTCTGCAAAAACGGAGCAGTTGCGGCATGCAGTGGGAGGTGATGTGGGGTATATTTTCACACTGCAAAAACGGAGCAGTTGCGGCATGCAGTGGTAGGTGATGTGGGGTAGATTTTCACTCTGCAAAAACGGAGCAATTGCGGCATGCAGTGGGAGGTGATGTGTGGTAGATTTTCACTCTGCAAAAACGAAGCAGTTGCGGCGTGCAGTGGGAGGTGATGTACGGTATATTTTCACTCTGCAAAACGGAGCAGTTGCGGCATGCAGTGGGAGGTGACGTGGGGTAGATCTTCACTCTGCAAAAACGGAGCAGTTACGGCATGCAGCTGGAGTTGATGTAGGGTGGATTTTCACTCTCCAAAAACGGAGCAGTTGCGGCATGCAGTGGGAGGTGATGTAGGGTTGATTTTCACTCTGCAAAAACAGAGCAGTTGCGGCATGCAGTGGGAGGTGATGTGTGGTAGATTTTCACTCGGCAAAAACGGAGCAGTTGCGGCATGCAGTGGGAGGTGATGTGGTGTAGATTTTAATTCTGCAAAAACGGAGCAGTTACGGCATGCAGCAGGAGGTGATGTAGGGTAGATTTTCACTCTCCGAAAACGGAGCAGTTACGGCATGGAGCAGGAGGTGATGTAGGGTAGATTTTCACTCTGCAAAAATGGAGCAGTTGCGGCATGTAGTGGGAGGTGATGTAGGGTAGATTTTCACTATGCAAAAACGGAGCAGTTACGGCATGCAGCTGGAGTTGATGTAGGGTAGATTTTCACTATCCAAAAACGGATCAGTTGCGGCATGCAGTGGGAGGTGATGTAGGGTAGATTTTCACTCTGCGAAAACGGAGCAGTTGCAGCATGCAGTGGGAGGTGATGTGGGGTAGATTTTCACACTGCAAAAACGGAGCAGTTACGGCATGCAGCGGGAGGTGAGGTAGGGTATTTTTCACTCTGCAAAAACGGAGCAGTTGCGGCATGCAGTGGAAAGTGATGTGGGTAGATTTTCACTCTGCAAAAACGGAGCAATTGCGGCATGCAGTGGGAGGTGATGTGGGGTATATTTTCACACTGCAAAAACGGAGCAGTTGCGGCATGCAGTGGTAGGTGATGTGGGGTAGATTTTCACTCTGCAAAAACGGAGCAATTGCGGCATGCAGTGGGAGGTGATGTGTGGTAGATTTTCACTCTGCAAAAACGAAGCAGTTGCGGCGTGCAGTGGGAGGTGATGTACGGTATATTTTCACTCTGCAAAACGGAGCAGTTGCGGCATGCAGTGGGAGGTGACGTGGGGTAGATCTTCACTCTGCAAAAACGGAGCAGTTACGGCATGCAGCTGGAGTTGATGTAGGGTAGATTTTCACTCTCCAAAAACGGAGCAGTTGCGGCATGCAGTGGGAGGTGACGTGGGGTAGATCTTCACTCTGCAAAAACGGAGCAGTTACGGCATGCAGCGGGAGGTGAGGTAGGGTATTTTTTCACTCTGCAAAAACGGAGCAGTTGCGGCATGCAGTGGAAAGTGATGTGGGTAGATTTTCACTCTGCAAAACCGGAGCAGTTGCGGCATGCAGTGGGAGGTGATGTGGTGTAGATTTTCACTCTGCAAAACCGGAGCAGTTGCGGCATGCAGTGGGAGGTGATGTAGGGTAGATTTTCACTCTCCGAAAACAGAGCAGTTACGGCATGCAGTGGGAGGTGATGTAGGGTAGATTTTCACTCTGCAAAAACGGAGCAGTTGCGGCATGCAGTGGGAGGTGATGTGTGGTAGATTTTCACTCTGCAAAAACGGAGCAGTTGCAGCATGCAGTGGGAGGTGATGTGGTGTAGATTTTCATTCTGCAAAAACAGAGCAGTTACGGCATGCAGCAGGAGGTGATGTAGGGTAGATTTTCACTCTCCGAAAACGGAGCAGTTATGGCATGCAGCAGGAGGTGATGTAGGGTAGATTTTCACTCTGCAAAAACGGAGCAGTTGCGGCATGTAGTGGGAGGTGATGTAGGGTAGATTTTCACTCTGCAAAAACGGAGCAGTTACGGCATGCAGCTGGAGTTGATGTAGGGTAGATTTTCACTCTCCAAAAACGGAGCAGTTGCGGCATGCAGTGGGAGGTGATGTAGGGTGGATTTTCACTCTGCAAAACCGGAGCAGCTATGGCATGCAGCGGGAGGTGAAGTAGGGTAGATTTTCACTCTCCAAAAAAGGAGCAGTTACGGCATGCAGCGGGAGGTGATGTGGTGTAGATTTCCATTCTGCAAAAACGGAGCAGTTACGGCATGCAGCAGGAGGTGATGTAGGGTAGATTTTCACTCTCCGAAAACGGAGCAGTTACGGCATGCAGCAGGAGGTGATGTAGGGTAGATTTTCACTCTGCAAAAACGGAGCAGTTGCGGCATGTAGTGGGAGGTTATGTAGGGTAGATTTTCACTCTGCAAAAACGGAGCAGTTACGGCATGCAGCTGGAATTGATGTAGGGTAGATTTTCACTCTCCAAAAACGGAGCAGTTGCGGCATGCAGTGGGAGGTGATGTAGGTTAGATTTTCACTCTGCAAAAATGGAGCAGTTGCGGCATGCAGTGGGAGGTGATGTGGGGTAGATTTTCACTCTGCAAAAACGGAGCAGTTACGGCATGCAGCTGGAGTTGATGTAGGGTAGATTTTCACTCTCCAAAAACGGAGCAGTTGCGGCATGCAGTGGGAGGTGATGTAGGGTTGATTTTCAGTCTGCAGAAACAGAGCAGTTGCGGCATGCAGTGGGAGGTGATGTGGGGTAGATTTTCACTCTGCAAAAACGGAGCAGTTGCGGCATGCAGTGGGAGGTGATGTGGGGTATATTTTCACACTGCAAAAACGGAGCAGTTGCAGCATGCAGTGGTAGGTGATGTGGGGTAGATTTTCACTCTGCAAAAACGGAGCAGTTGCGGCATGCAGTGGGAGGTGATGTAGGGTAGATTTTCACTCTGCAAAACCGGAGCAGCTATGGCATGCAGCGGGAGGTGAAGTAGGGTAGATTTTCACTCTCCAAAAAAGGAGCAGTTACGGCATGCAGCGGGAGGTGATGTGGTGTAGATTTTCATTCTGCAAAAACGGAGTAGTTGCGGCATGCAGTGGGAGGTGATGTAGGGTAGATTTTCACTGTGCAAAAACGGAGCAGTTGCGGCATGTAGTGGGAGGTGATGTAGGGTAGATTTTCACTCTGCAAAAACGGAGCAGTTACGGCATGCAGCTGGAATTAATGTAGGGTAGATTTTCACTCTCCGAAAACGGAGCAGTTGCGGCATGCAGTGGGAGGTGATGTAGGTTAGATTTTCACTCTGCAAAAATGGAGCAGTTGCAGCATGCAGTGGGAGGTGATGTGGGGTAGATTTTCACTCTGCAAAAACGGAGCAGTTACGGCATGCAGCTGGAGTTGATGTACGGTAGATTTTCACTCTCCAAAAACGGAGCAGTTGCGGCATGCAGTGGGAGGTGATGTAGGGTTGATTTTCAGTCTGCAGAAACAGAGCAGTTGCGGCATGCAGTGGGAGGTGATGTGGGGTAGATTTTCACTCTGCAAAAACGGAGCAGTTGCGGCATGCAGTGGGAGGTGATGTGGAGTATATTTTCACACTGCAAAAACGGAGCAGTTGCGGCATGCAGTGGTAGGTGATGTGGGGTAGATTTTCACTCTGCAAAAACGGAGAAATTGCGGCATGCAGTGGGAGGTGATGTGTGGTAGATTTTCACTCTGCAAAAACGAAGCAGTTGCGGCGTGCAGTGGGAGGTGATGTACGGTATATTTTCACTCTGCAAAACGGAGCAGTTGCGGCATGCAGTGGGAGGTGACGTGGAGTAGATCTTCACTCTGCAAAAACGGAGCAGTTACAGCATGCAGCTGGAGTTGATGTAGGGTAGATTTTCACTCTCCAAAAACGGAGCAGTTGCGGCATGCAGTGGGAGGTGATGTAAGGTTGATTTTCACTCTGCAAAAACAGAGCAGTTGCGGCATGCAGTGGGAGGTGATGTGTGGTAGATTTTCACTCTGCAAAAACAGCAGTTGCGGCGTGCAGTGGGAGGTGACGTGGGGTAGATTTTCACTCTGCAAAAACGGAGCAGTTACGGCATGCAGCGGGAGGTGAGGTAGGGTATTTTTTCACTCTGCAAAAACGGAGCAGTTGCGGCATGCAGTGGAAAGTGATGTGGGTAGATTTTCACTCTGCAAAACCGGAGCAGTTGCGGCATGCAGTGGGAGGTGATGTGGTGTAGATTTTCGCTCTGCAAAAACGGAGCAGTTACGGCATGCAGCAGGAGGTGATGTGGTGTAGATTTTCATTCTGCAAAAACGGAGCAGTTACGGCATGCAGCAGGAGGTGATGTAGGGTAGATTTTCACTCTCCAAAAAAGGAGCAGTTACGGCATGCAGCGGGAGGTGATGTGGTGTAGATTTTCATTCTGCAAAACGGAGCAGTTACGGCATGCAGCAGGAGGTGATGTAGGGTAGATTTTCACTCTCCGAAAACGGAGCAGTTACGGCATGCAGCAGGAGGTGATGTAGGGTAGATTTTCACTCTGCAAAAACGGAGCAGTTGCGGCATGTAGTGGGAGGTGATGTAGGGTAGATTTTCACTCTGCAAAAACGGAGCAGTTACGGCATGCAGCTGGAGTTGATGTAGGGTAGATTTTCACTCTCCAAAAACGGAGAAGTTGCGGCATGCAGTGGGAGGTCATGTAGGGTAGATTTTCACTCTGCAAAAACGGAGCAGTTACGGCATGCAGCTGGAGTTGATGTAGGGTAGATTTTCACTCTCCAAAAACGGAGCAGTTGCGGCATGCAGTGGGAGGTGATGTAGGGTTGATTTTCAGTCTGCAAAAACAGAGCAATTGCGGCATGCAGTGGGAGGTGATGTGGGGTAGATTTTCACTCTGCAAAAACGGAGCAGTTGCGGCATGCAGTGGGAGGTGATGTGGGGTATATTTTCACACTGCAAAAACGGAGCAGTTGCGGCATGCAGTGGTAGGTGATGTGGGGTAGATTTTCACTCTGCAAAAACGGAGCAATTGCGGCATGCAGTGGGAGGTGATGTGTGGTAGATTTTCACTCTGCAAAAACGAAGCAGTTGCGGCGTGCAGTGGGAGGTGATGTACGGTATATTTTCACTCTGCAAAACGGAGCAGTTGCGGCATGCAGTGGGAGGTGACGTGGGGTAGATCTTCACTCTGCAAAAACGGAGCAGTTGCGGCATGCAGTGGGAGGTGATGTGGGGTAGATTTTCACTCTGCAAAAACGTAGCAGTTACGGCATGCAGCTGGTGTTGATGTAGGGTAGATTTTCACTCTCCAAAAACGGAGCAGTTGCGGCAAGCAGTGGGAGGTGATGTAGGGTTGATTTTCAGTCTGCAAAAACAGAGCAGTTGAGGCATGCAGTGGGAGGTGATGTGGGGTAGATTTTCACTCTGCAAAAACGGAGCAGTTGCGGCATGCAGTGGGAGGTGATGTGGGGTAGATTTTCACTCTGCAAAAACGGAGCAGTTGCGGCATGCAGTGGGAGGTGATGTGGGGTATATTTTCACACTGCAAAAACGGAGCAGTTGCGGCATGCAGTGGGAGGTGATGTGGTGTAGATTTTCACTCTGCAAAACCGGAGCAGTTGCGGCATGCAGTGGGAGGTGATGTAGGGTAGATTTTCACTCTCCGAAAGCGGAGCAGTTACAGCATGCAGTGGGAGGTGATGTAGGGTAGATTTTCACTCTGCAAAAACGGAGCAGTTGCGGCATGCAGTGGGAGGTGATGTGTGGTAGATTTTCACTCTGCAAAAACGGAGCAGTTGCAGCATGCAGTGGGAGGTGATGTGGTGTAGATTTTCATTCTGCAAAAACGGAGCAGTTACGGCATGCAGCAGGAGGTGATGTAGGGTAGATTTTCACTCTCCGAAAACGGAGCAGTTATGGCATGCAGCAGGAGGTGATGTAGGGTAGATTTTCACTCTACAAAAACGGAGCAGTTGCGGCATGTAGTGGGAGGTGATGTAGGGTAGATTTTAATTCTGCAAAAACGGAGGAGTTACGGCATGCAGCAGGAGGTGATGTAGGGTAGATTTTCACTCTCCGAAAACGGAGCAGTTACGGCATGGAGCAGGAGGTGATGTAGGGTAGATTTTCACTCTGCAAAAACGGAGCAGTTACGGCATGCAGCGGGAGGTAATGTAGGGTAGATTTTCACTCTGCAAAAACGGAGCAGTTACGGCAAGCAGCAGGAGGTGATGTAGGGTAGATTTTCACTCTCCGAAAACGGAGCAGTTATGGCATGCAGCAGGAGGTGATGTAGGGTTGATTTTCAGTCTGCAGAAACAGAGCAGTTGCGGCATGCAGTGGGAGGTGATGTGGGGTAGATTTTCACTCTGCAAAAACGGAGCAGTTGCGGCATGCAGTGGGAGGTGATGTGGAGTATATTTTCACACTGCAAAAACGGAGCAGTTGCGGCATGCAGTGGTAGGTGATGTGGGGTAGATTTTCACTCTGCAAAAACGGAGAAATTGCGGCATGCAGTGGGAGGTGATGTGTGGTAGATTTTCACTCTGCAAAAACGAAGCAGTTGCGGCGTGCAGTGGGAGGTGATGTACGGTATATTTTCACTCTGCAAAACGGAGCATTTGCGGCATGCAGTGGGAGGTGACGTGGGGTAGATCTTCACTCTGCAAAAACGGAGCAGTTACAGCATGCAGCTGGAGTTGATGTAGGGTAGATTTTCACTCTCCAAAAACGGAGCAGTTGCGGCATGCAGTGGGAGGTGATGTAAGGTTGATTTTCACTCTGCAAAAACAGAGCAGTTGCGGCATGCAGTGGGAGGTGATGTGTGGTAGATTTTCACTCTGCAAAAACAGCAGTTGCGGCGTGCAGTGGGAGGTGACGTGGGGTAGATTTTCACTCTGCAAAAACGGAGCAGTTACGGCATGCAGCGGGAGGTGAGGTAGGGTATTTTTTCACTCTGCAAAAACGGAGCAGTTGCGGCATGCAGTGGAAAGTGATGTGGGTAGATTTTCACTCTGCAAAACCGGAGCAGTTGCGGCATGCAGTGGGAGGTGATGTGGTGTAGATTTTCGCTCTGCAAAAACGGAGCAGTTACGGCATGCAGGAGGAGGTGATGTGGTGTAGATTTTCATTCTGCAAAAACGGAGCAGTTACGGCATGCAGCAGGAGGTGATGTAGGGTAGATTTTCACTCTCCAAAAAAGGAGCAGTTACGGCATGCAGCGGGAGGTGATGTGGTGTAGATTTTCATTCTGCAAAAACGGAGCAGTTACGGCATGCAGCAGGAGGTGATGTAGGGTAGATTTTCACTCTCCGAAAACGGAGCAGTTACGGCATGCAGCAGGAGGTGATGTAGGGTAGATTTTCACTCTGCAAAAACGGAGCAGTTGCGGCATGTAGTGGGAGGTGATGTAGGGTAGATTTTCACTCTGCAAAAACGGAGCAGTTACGGCATGCAGCTGGAGTTGATGTAGGGTAGATTTTCACTCTCCAAAAACGGAGAAGTTGCGGCATGCAGTGGGAGGTGATGTAGGGTAGATTTTCACTCTGCAAAAACGGAGCAGTTACGGCATGCAGCTGGAGTTGATGTAGGGTAGATTTTCACTCTCCAAAAACGGAGCAGTTGCGGCATGCAGTGGGAGGTGATGTAGGGTTGATTTTCAGTCTGCAAAAACAGAGCAATTGCGGCATGCAGTGGGAGGTGATGTGGGGTAGATTTTCACTCTGCAAAAACGGAGCAGTTGCGGCATGCAGTGGGAGGTGATGTGGGGTATATTTTCACACTGCAAAAACGGAGCAGTTGCGGCATGCAGTGGTAGGTGATGTGGGGTAGATTTTCACTCTGCAAAAACGGAGCAATTGCGGCATGCAGTGGGAGGTGATGTGTGGTAGATTTTCACTCTGCAAAAACGAAGCAGTTGCGGCGTGCAGTGGGAGGTGATGTACGGTATATTTTCACTCTGCAAAACGGAGCAGTTGCGGCATGCAGTGGGAGGTGACGTGGGGTAGATCTTCACTCTGCAAAAACGGAGCAGTTGCGGCATGCAGTGGGAGGTGATGTGGGGTAGATTTTCACTCTGCAAAAACGTAGCAGTTACGGCATGCAGCTGGTGTTGATGTAGGGTAGATTTTCACTCTCCAAAAACGGAGCAGTTGCGGCATGCAGTGGGAGGTGATGTAGGGTTGATTTTCAGTCTGCAAAAACAGAGCAGTTGAGGCATGCAGTGGGAGGTGATGTGGGGTAGATTTTCACTCAGCAAAAACGGAGCAGTTGCGGCATGCAGTGGGAGGTGATGTGGGGTAGATTTTCACTCTGCAAAAACGGAGCAGTTGCGGCATGCAGTGGGAGGTGATGTGGGGTATATTTTCACACTGCAAAAACGGAGCAGTTGCGGCATGCATTGGGAGGTGATGTGGTGTAGATTTTCACTCTGCAAAACCGGAGCAGTTGCGGCATGCAGTGGGAGGTGATGTAGGGTAGATTTTCACTCTCCGAAAGCGGAGCAGTTACAGCATGCAGTGGGAGGTGATGTAGGGTAGATTTTCACTCTGCAAAAACGGAGCAGTTGCAGCATGCAGTGGGAGGTGATGTGGTGTAGATTTTCATTCTGCAAAAACGGAGCAGTTATGGCATGCAGCAGGAGGTGATGTAGGGTAGATTTTCACTCTACAAAAACGGAGCAGTTGCGGCATGTAGTGGGAGGTGATGTAGGGTAGATTTTAATTCTGCAAAAACGGAGGAGTTACGGCATGCAGCAGGAGGTGATGTAGGGTAGATTTTCACTCTCCGAAAACGGAGCAGTTACGGCATGGAGCAGGAGGTGATGTAGGGTAGATTTTCACTCTGCAAAAACGGAGCAGTTACGGCATGCAGCGGGAGGTAATGTAGGGTAGATTTTCACTCTGCAAAAACGGAGCAGTTACGGCAAGCAGCAGGAGGTGATGTAGGGTAGATTTTCACTCTCCGAAAACGGAGCAGTTATGGCATGCAGCAGGAGGTGATGTAGGGTTGATTTTCAGTCTGCAGAAACAGAGCAGTTGCGGCATGCAGTGGGAGGTGATGTGGGGTAGATTTTCACTCTGCAAAAACGGAGCAGTTGCGGCATGCAGTGGGAGGTGATGTGGAGTATATTTTCACACTGCAAAAACGGAGCAGTTGCGGCATGCAGTGGTAGGTGATGTGGGGTAGATTTTCACTCTGCAAAAACGGAGAAATTGCGGCATGCAGTGGGAGGTGATGTGTGGTAGATTTTCACTCTGCAAAAACGAAGCAGTTGCGGCGTGCAGTGGGAGGTGATGTACGGTATATTTTCACTCTGCAAAACGGAGCAGTTGCGGCATGCAGTGGGAGGTGACGTGGGGTAGATCTTCACTCTGCAAAAACGGAGCAGTTACAGCATGCAGCTGGAGTTGATGTAGGGTAGATTTTCACTCTCCAAAAACGGAGCAGTTGCGGCATGCAGTGGGAGGTGATGTAAGGTTGATTTTCACTCTGCAAAAACAGAGCAGTTGCGGCATGCAGTGGGAGGTGATGTGTGGTAGATTTTCACTCTGCAAAAACAGCAGTTGCGGCGTGCAGTGGGAGGTGACGTGGGGTAGATTTTCACTCTGCAAAAACGGAGCAGTTACGGCATGCAGCGGGAGGTGAGGTAGGGTATTTTTTCACTCTGCAAAAACGGAGCAGTTGCGGCATGCAGTGGAAAGTGATGTGGGTAGATTTTCACTCTGCAAAACCGGAGCAGTTGCGGCATGCAGTGGGAGGTGATGTGGTGTAGATTTTCGCTCTGCAAAAACGGAGCAGTTACGGCATGCAGGAGGAGGTGATGTGGTGTAGATTTTCATTCTGCAAAAACGGAGCAGTTACGGCATGCAGCAGGAGGTGATGTAGGGTAGATTTTCACTCTCCAAAAAAGGAGCAGTTACGGCATGCAGCGGGAGGTGATGTGGTGTAGATTTTCATTCTGCAAAAACGGAGCAGTTACGGCATGCAGCAGGAGGTGATGTAGGGTAGATTTTCACTCTCCGAAAACGGAGCAGTTACGGCATGCAGCAGGAGGTGATGTAGGGTAGATTTTCACTCTGCAAAAACGGAGCAGTTGCGGCATGTAGTGGGAGGTGATGTAGGGTAGATTTTCACTCTGCAAAAACGGAGCAGTTACGGCATGCAGCTGGAGTTGATGTAGGGTAGATTTTCACTCTCCAAAAACGGAGAAGTTGCGGCATGCAGTGGGAGGTGATGTAGGGTAGATTTTCACTCTGCAAAAACGGAGCAGTTACGGCATGCAGCTGGAGTTGATGTAGGGTAGATTTTCACTCTCCAAAAACGGAGCAGTTGCGGCATGCAGTGGGAGGAGATGTAGGGTTGATTTTCAGTCTGCAAAAACAGAGCAATTGCGGCATGCAGTGGGAGGTGATGTGGGGTAGATTTTCACTCTGCAAAAACGGAGCAGTTGCGGCATGCAGTGGGAGGTGATGTGGGGTATATTTTCACACTGCAAAAACGGAGCAGTTGCGGCATGCAGTGGTAGGTGATGTGGGGTAGATTTTCACTCTGCAAAAACGGAGCAATTGCGGCATGCAGTGGGAGGTGATGTGTGGTAGATTTTCACTCTGCAAAAACGAAGCAGTTGCGGCGTGCAGTGGGAGGTGATGTACGGTATATTTTCACTCTGCAAAACGGAGCAGTTGCGGCATGCAGTGGGAGGTGACGTGGGGTAGATCTTCACTCTGCAAAAACGGAGCAGTTGCGGCATGCAGTGGGAGGTGATGTGGGGTAGATTTTCACTCTGCAAAAACGTAGCAGTTACGGCATGCAGCTGGTGTTGATGTAGGGTAGATTTTCACTCTCCAAAAACGGAGCAGTTGCGGCATGCAGTGGGAGGTGATGTAGGGTTGATTTTCAGTCTGCAAAAACAGAGCAGTTGAGGCATGCAGTGGGAGGTGATGTGGGGTAGATTTTCACTCAGCAAAAACGGAGCAGTTGCGGCATGCAGTGGGAGGTGATGTGGGGTAGATTTTCACTCTGCAAAAACGGAGCAGTTGCGGCATGCAGTGGGAGGTGATGTGGGGTATATTTTCACACTGCAAAAACGGAGCAGTTGCGGCATGCATTGGGAGGTGATGTGGTGTAGATTTTCACTCTGCAAAACCGGAGCAGTTGCGGCATGCAGTGGGAGGTGATGTAGGGTAGATTTTCACTCTCCGAAAGCGGAGCAGTTACAGCATGCAGTGGGAGGTGATGTAGGGTAGATTTTCACTCTGCAAAAACGGAGCAGTTGCAGCATGCAGTGGGAGGTGATGTGGTGTAGATTTTCATTCTGCAAAAACGGAGCAGTTATGGCATGCAGCTGGAGGTGATGTAGGGTAGATTTTCACTCTGCAAAAACGGAGCAGTTGCGGCATGTAGTGGGAGGTGATGTAGGGTAGATTTTAATTCTGCAAAAATGGAGCAGTTACGGCATGCAGCAGGAGGTGATGTAGGGTAGATTTTCACTCTCCGAAAACGGAGCAGTTACGGCATGGAGCAGGAGGTGATGTAGGGTAGATTTTCACTCTGCAAAAACGGAGCAGTTACGGCATGCAGCGGGAGGTAATGTAGGGTAGATTTTCACTCTGCAAAAACGGAGCAGTTACGGCAAGCAGCAGGAGGTGATGTAGGGTAGATTTTCACTCTCCGAAAACGGAGCAGTTATGGCATGCAGCAGGAGGTGATGTAGGGTAGATTTTCACTCTGCAAAAACGGAGCAGTTGCGGCATGTAGTGGGAGGTGATGTAGGGTAGATTTTAATTCTGCAAAAACGGAGCAGTTACGGCATGCAGCAGGAGGTGATGTAGGGTAGATTTTCACTCTCCGAAAACGGAGCAGTTGCGGCATGCAGTGGAAAGTGATGTGGGTAGATTTTCACTCTGCAAAAACGGAGCAGTTGCGGCATGCAGTGGGAGGTGATGTGGGGTATATTTTCACACTGCAAAAACGGAGCAGTTGCGGCATGCAGTGGTAGGTGATGTGGGGTAGATTTTCACTCTGCAAAAACGGAGCAATTGCGGCATGCAGTGGGAGGTGATGTGTGGTAGATTTTCACTCTGCAAAAACGAAGCAGTTGCGGCGTGCAGTGGGAGGTGATGTACGGTATATTTTCACTCTGCAAAACGGAGCAGTTGCGGCATGCAGTGGGAGGTGACGTGGGGTAGATCTTCACTCTGCAAAAACGGAGCAGTTACGGCATGCAGCTGGAGTTGATGTAGGGTAGATTTTCACTCTCCAAAAACGGAGCAGTTGCGGCATGCAGTGGGAGGTGATGTAGGGTTGATTTTCACTCTGCAAAAACAGAGCAGTTGCGGCATGCAGTGGGAGGTGACGTGGGGTAGATCTTCACTCTGCAAAAACGGAGCAGTTACGGCATGCAGCGGGAGGTGAGGTAGGGTATTTTTTCACTCTGCAAAAACGGAGCAGTTGCGGCATGCAGTGGAAAGTGATGTGGGTAGATTTTCACTCTGCAAAACCGGAGCAGTTGCGGCATGCAGTGGGAGGTGATGTGGTGTAGATTTTCACTCTGCAAAACCGGAGCAGTTGCGGCATGCAGTGGGAGGTGATGTAGGGTAGATTTTCACTCTCCGAAAACGGAGCAGTTACGGCATGCAGTGGGAGGTGATGTAGGGTAGATTTTCACTCTGCCAAAACGGAGCAGTTGCGGCATGCAGTGGGAGGTGATGTGTGGTAGATTTTCACTCTGCAAAAACGGAGCAGTTGCAGCATGCAGTGGGAGGTGATGTGGTGTAGATTTTCATTCTGCAAAAACGGAGCAGTTACGGCATGCAGCAGGAGGTGATGTAGGGTAGATTTTCACTCTCCGAAAACGGAGCAGTTATGGCATGCAGCAGGAGGTGATGTAGGGTAGATTTTCACTCTGCAAAAACGGAGCAGTTGCAGCATGTAGTGGGAGGTGATGTAGGGTAGATTTTCACTCTGCAAAAACGGAGCAGTTACGGCATGCAGCTGGAGTTGATGTAGGGTAGATTTTCACTCTCCAAAAACGGAGCAGTTGCGGCATGCAGTGGGAGGTGATGTAGGGTAGATTTTCACTCTGCAAAACCGGAGCAGCTATGGCATGCAGCGGGAGGTGAAGTACGGTAGATTTTCACTCTCCAAAAAAGGAGCAGTTACAGCATGCAGCGGGAGGTGATGTGGTGTAGATTTTCATTCTGCAAAAACGGAGCAGTTACGGCATGCAGCAGGAGGTGATGTAGGGTAGATTTTCACTCTCCGAAAACGGAGCAGTTACGGCATGCAGCAGGAGGTGATGTAGGGTAGATTTTCACTCTGCAAAAACGGAGCAGTTGCGGCATGTAGTGGGAGGTTATGTAGGGTAGATTTTCACTCTGCAAAAACGGAGCAGTTACGGCATGCAGCTGGAATTGATGTAGGGTAGATTTTCACTCTCCAAAAACGGAGCAGTTGCGGCATGCAGTGGGAGGTGATGTAGGTTAGATTTTCACTCTGCAAAAATGGAGCAGTTGCGGCATGCAGTGGGAGGTGATGTGGGGTAGATTTTCACTCTGCAAAAACGGAGCAGTTACGGCATGCAGCTGGAGTTGATGTAGGGTAGATTTTCACTCTCCAAAAACGGAGCAGTTGCGGCATGCAGTGGGAGGTGATGTAGGGTTGATTTTCAGTCTGCAGAAACAGAGCAGTTGCGGCATGCAGTGGGAGGTGATGTGGGGTAGATTTTCACTCTGCAAAAACGGAGCAGTTGCGGCATGCAGTGGGAGGTGATGTGGGGTATATTTTCACACTGCAAAAACGGAGCAGTTGCGGCATGCAGTGGTAGGTGAAGTGGGGTAGATTTTCACTCTGCAAAAACGGAGCAGTTGCGGCATGCAGTGGGAGGTGATGTAGGGTAGATTTTCACTCTGCAAAACCGGAGCAGCTATGGCATGCAGCGGGAGGTGAAGTAGGGTAGATTTTCACTCTCCAAAAAAGGAGCAGTTACGGCATGCAGCGGGAGGTGATGTGGTGTAGATTTTCATTCTGCAAAAACGGAGTAGTTGCGGCATGCAGTGGGAGGTGATGTAGGGTAGATTTTCACTCTGCAAAAACGGAGCAGTTGCGGCATGTAGTGGGAGGTGATGTAGGGTAGATTTTCACTCTGCAAAAACGGAGCAGTTACGGCATGCAGCTGGAATTGATGTAGGGTAGATTTTCACTCTCCGAAAACGGAGCAGTTACGGCATGCAGCAGGAGGTGATGTGGTGTAGATTTTCATTCTGCAAAAACGCAGCAGTTACGGCATGCAGCAGGAGGTGATGTAGGGTAGATTTTCACTCTCCAAAAAAGGAGCAGTTACGGCATGCAGCGGGAGGTGATGTGGTGTAGATTTTCATTCTGCAAAAACGGAGCAGTTACGGCATGCAGCAGGAGGTGATGTAGGGTAGATTTTCACTCTCCGAAAACGGAGCAGTTACGGCATGCAGCAGGAGGTGATGTAGGGTAGATTTTCACTCTGCAAAAACGGAGCAGTTGCGGCATGTAGTGGGAGGTGATGTAGGGTAGATTTTCACTCTGCAAAAACGGAGCAGTTACGGCATGCAGCTGGAGTTGATGTAGGGTAGATTTTCACTCTCCAAAAACGGAGAAGTTGCGGCATGCAGTGGGAGGTGATGTAGGGTAGATTTTCACTCTGCAAAAACGGAGCAGTTACGGCATGCAGCTGGAGTTGATGTAGGGTAGATTTTCACTCTCCAAAAACGGAGCAGTTGCGGCATGCAGTGGGAGGTGATGTAGGGTTGATTTTCAGTCTGCAAAAACAGAGCAATTGCGGCATGCAGTGGGAGGTGATGTGGGGTAGATTTTCACTCTGCAAAAACGGAGCAGTTGCGGCATGCAGTGGGAGGTGATGTGGGGTATATTTTCACACTGCAAAAACGGAGCAGTTGCGGCATGCAGTGGTAGGTGATGTGGGGTAGATTTTCACTCTGCAAAAACGGAGCAATTGCGGCATGCAGTGGGAGGTGATGTGTGGTAGATTTTCACTCTGCAAAAACGAAGCAGTTGCGGCGTGCAGTGGGAGGTGATGTACGGTATATTTTCACTCTGCAAAACGGAGCAGTTGCGGCATGCAGTGGGAGGTGACGTGGGGTAGATCTTCACTCTGCAAAAACGGAGCAGTTGCGGCATGCAGTGGGAGGTGATGTGGGGTAGATTTTCACTCTGCAAAAACTTAGCAGTTACGGCATGCAGCTGGTGTTGATGTAGGGTAGATTTTCACTCTCCAAAAACGGAGCAGTTGCGGCATGCAGTGGGAGGTGATGTAGGGTTGATTTTCAGTCTGCAAAAACAGAGCAGTTGAGGCATGCAGTGGGAGGTGATGTGGGGTAGATTTTCACTCTGCAAAAACGGAGCAGTTGCGGCATGCAGTGGGAGGTGATGTGGGGTAGATTTTCACTCTGCAAAAACGGAGCAGTTGCGGCATGCAGTGGGAGGTGATGTGGGGTATATTTTCACACTGCAAAAACGGAGCAGTTGCGGCATGCAGTGGGAGGTGATGTGGTGTAGATTTTCACTCTGCAAAACCGGAGCAGTTGCGGCATGCAGTGGGAGGTGATGTAGGGTAGATTTTCACTCTCCGAAAGCGGAGCAGTTACAGCATGCAGTGGGAGGTGATGTAGGGTAGATTTTCACTCTGCAAAAACGGAGCAGTTGCGGCATGCAGTGGGAGGTGATGTGTGGTAGATTTTCACTCTGCAAAAACGGAGCAGTTGCAGCATGCAGTGGGAGGTGATGTGGTGTAGATTTTCATTCTGCAAAAACGGAGCAGTTACGGCATGGAGCAGGAGGTGATGTAGGGTAGATTTTCACTCTCCGAAAACGGAGCAGTTATGGCATGCAGCAGGAGGTGATGTAGGGTAGATTTTCACTCTGCAAAAACGGAGCAGTTGCGGCATGTAGTGGGAGGTGATGTAGGGTAGATTTTAATTCTGCAAAAACGGAGCAGTTACGGCATGCAGCAGGAGGTGATGTAGGGTAGATTTTCACTCTCCGAAAACGGAGCAGTTACGGCATGGAGCAGGAGGTGATGTAGGGTAGATTTTCACTCTGCAAAAACGGAGCAGTTACGGCATGCAGCGGGAGGTAATGTAGGGTAGATTTTCACTCTGCAAAAACGGAGCAGTTACGGCAAGCAGCAGGAGGTGATGTAGGGTAGATTTTCACTCTCCGAAAACGGAGCAGTTATGGCATGCAGCAGGAGGTGATGTAGGGTAGATTTTCACTCTGCAAAAACGGAGCAGTTGCGGCATGTAGTGGGAGGTGATGTAGGGTAGATTTTAATTCTGCAAAAACGGAGCAGTTACGGCATGCAGCAGGAGGTGATGTAGGGTAGATTTTCACTCTCCGAAAACGGAGCAGTTGCGGCATGCATTGGAAAGTGATGTGGGTAGATTTTCACTCTGCAAAAACGGAGCAGTTGCGGCATGCAGTGGGAGGTGATGTGGGGTATATTTTCACACTGCAAAAACGGAGCAGTTGCGGCATGCAGTGGTAGGTGATGTGGGGTAGATTTTCACTCTGCAAAAACGGAGCAATTGCGGCATGCAGTGGGAGGTGATGTGTGGTAGAATTTCACTCTGCAAAAACGAAGCAGTTGCGGCGTGCAGTGGGAGGTGATGTACGGTATATTTTCACTCTGCAAAACGGAGCAGTTGCGGCATGCAGTGGGAGGTGACGTGGGGTAGATCTTCACTCTGCAAAAACGGAGCAGTTACGGCATGCAGCTGGAGTTGATGTAGGGTAGATTTTCACTCTCCAAAAACGGAGCAGTTGCGGCATGCAGTGGGAGGTGATGTAGGGTTGATTTTCACTCTGCAAAAACAGAGCAGTTGCGGCATGCAGTGGGAGGTGACGTGGGGTAGATCTTCACTCTGCAAAAACGGAGCAGTTACGGCATGCAGCGCGAGGTGAGGTAGGGTATTTTTTCACTCTGCAAAAACGGAGCAGTTGCGGCATGCAGTGGAAAGTGATCTGGGTAGATTTTCACTCTGCAAAACCGGAGCAGTTGCGGCATGCAGTGGGAGGTGATGTGGTGTAGATTTTCACTCTGCAAAACCGGAGCAGTTGCGGCATGCAGTGGGAGGTGATGTAGGGTAGATTTTCACTCTCCGAAAACGGAGCAGTTACGGCATGCAGTGGGAGGTGATGTAGGGTAGATTTTCACTCTGCAAAAACGGAGCAGTTGCGGCATGCAGTGGGAGGTGATGTGTGGTAGATTTTCACTCTGCAAAAACGGAGCAGTTGCAGCATGCAGTGGGAGGTGATGTGGTGTAGATTTTCATTCTGCAAAAACGGAGCAGTTACGGCATGCAGCAGGAGGTGATGTAGGGTAGATTTTCACTCTCCGAAAACGGAGCAGTTATGGCATGCAGCAGGAGGTGATGTAGGGTAGATTTTCACTCTGCAAAAACGGAGCAGTTGCGGCATGTAGTGGGAGGTGATGTAGGGTGGATTTTCACTCTGCAAAAACGGAGCAGTTACGGCATGCAGCTGGAGTTGATGTAGGGTAGATTTTCACTCTCCAAAAACGGAGCAGTTGCGGCATGCAGTGGGAGGTGATGTAGGGTAGATTTTCACTCTGCAAAACCGGAGCAGCTATGGCATGCAGCGGGAGGTGAAGTAGGGTAGATTTTCACTCTCCAAAAAAGGAGCAGTTACAGCATGCAGCGGGAGGTGATGTGGTGTAGATTTTCATTCTGCAAAAACGGAGCAGTTACGGCATGCAGCAGGAGGTGATGTAGGGTAGATTTTCACTCTCCGAAAACGGAGCAGTTACGGCATGCAGCAGGAGGTGATGTAGGGTAGATTTTCACTCTGCAAAAACGGAGCAGTTGCGGCATGTAGTGGGAGGTTATGTAGGGTAGATTTTCACTCTGCAAAAACGGAGCAGTTACGGCATGCAGCTGGAATTGATGTAGGGTAGATTTTCACTCTCCAAAAACGGAGCAGTTGCGGCATGCAGTGGGAGGTGATGTAGGTTAGATTTTCACTCTGCAAAAATGGAGCAGTTGCGGCATGCAGTGGGAGGTGATGTGGGGTAGATTTTCACTCTGCAAAAACGGAGCAGTTACGGCATGCAGCTGGAGTTGATGTAGGGTAGATTTTCACTCTCCAAAAACGGAGCAGTTGCGGCATGCAGTGGGAGGTGATGTAGGGTTGATTTTCAGTCTGCAGAAACAGAGCAGTTGCGGCATGCAGTGGGAGGTGATGTGGGGTAGATTTTCACTCTGCAAAAACGGAGCAGTTGCGGCATGCAGTGGGAGGTGATGTGGGGTATATTTTCACACTGCAAAAACGGAGCAGTTGCGGCATGCAGTGGTAGGTGATGTGGGGTAGATTTTCACTCTGCAAAAACGGAGCAGTTGCGGCATGCAGTGGGAGGTGATGTAGGGTAGATTTTCACTCTGCAAAACCGGAGCAGCTATGGCATGCAGCGGGAGGTGAAGTAGGGTAGATTTTCACTCTCCAAAAAAGGAGCAGTTACGGCATGCAGCGGGAGGTGATGTGGTGTAGATTTTCATTCTGCAAAAACGGAGTAGTTGCGGCATGCAGTGGGAGGTGATGTAGGGTAGATTTTCACTCTGCAAAAACGGAGCAGTTGTGGCATGTAGTGGGAGGTGATGTAGGGTAGATTTTCACTCTGCAAAAACGGAGCAGTTACGGCATGCAGCTGGAATTGATGTAGGGTAGATTTTCACTCTCCGAAAACGGAGCAGTTGCGGCATGCAGTGGGAGGTGATGTAGGTTAGATTTTCACTCTGCAGAAACAGAGCAGTTGCGGCATGCAGTGGGAGGTGATGTGGGGTAGATTTTCACACTGCAAAAACGGAGCAGTTGCGGCATGCAGTGGGAGGTGATATGGAGTATATTTTCACACTGCAAAAACGGAGCAGTTGCGGCATGCAGTAGTAGGTGATGTGGGGTAGATTTTCACTCTGCAAAAACGGAGAAATTGCGGCATGCAGTGGGAGGTGATGTGTGGTAGATTTTCACTCTGCAAAAACGAAGCAGTTGCGGCGTGCAGTGGGAGGTGATGTACGGTATATTTTCACTCTGCAAAACGGAGCAGTTGCGGCATGCAGTGGGAGGTGACGTGGGGTAGATCTTCACTCTGCAAAAACGGAGCAGTTACAGCATGCAGCTGGAGTTGATGTAGGGTAGATTTTCACTCTCCAAAAACGGAGCAGTTGCGGCATGCAGTGGGAGGTGATGTAGGGTTGATTTTCACTCTGCAAAAACAGAGCAGTTGCGGCACGCAGTGGGAGGTGATGTGTGGTAGATTTTCACTCTGCAAAAACAGCAGTTGCGGCGTGCAGTGGGAGGTGACGTGGGGTAGATTTTCACTCTGCAAAAACGGAGCAGTTACGGCATGCAGCGGGAGGTGAGGTAGGGTATTTTTTCACTCTGCAAAAACGGAGCAGTTGCGGCATGCAGTGGAAAGTGATGGTAGATTTTCACTCTGCAAAACCGGAGCAGTTGCGGCATGCAGTGGGAGGTGATGTGGTGTAGATTTTCGCTCTGCAAAAACGGAGCAGTTACGGCATGCAGCAGGAGGTGATGTGGTGTAGATTTTCATTCTGCAAAAACGGAGCAGTTACGGCATGCAGCAGGAGGTGATGTAGGGTAGATTTTCACTCTCCAAAAAAGGAGCAGTTACGGCATGCAGCGGGAGGTGATGTGGTGTAGATCTTCATTCTGCAAAAACGGAGCAGTTACGGCATGCAGCCGGAGGTGATGTAGGGTAGATTTTCACTCTCCGAAAACGGAGCAGTTGCGGCATGCAGCAGGAGGTGATGTAGGGTAGATTTTCACTCTGCAAAAACGGAGCAGTTGCGGCATGTAGTGGGAGGTGATGTAGGGTAGATTTTCACTCTGCAAAAACGGAGCAGTTACGGCATGCAGCTGGAGTTGATGTAGGGTAGATTTTCACTCTCCAAAAACGGAGAAGTTGCGGCATGCAGTGGGAGGTGATGTAGGGTAGATTTTCACTCTGCAAAAACGGAGCAGTTACGGCATGCAGCTGGAGTTGATGTAGGGTAGATTTTCACTCTGCAAAAACGGAGCAGTTGCGGCATGCAGTGGGAGGTGATGTAGGGTTGATTTTCAGTCTGCAAAAACAGAGCAATTGCGGCATGCAGTGGGAGGTGATGTTGGGTAGATTTTCATTCTGCAAAAACGGAGCAGTTGCGGCATGCAGTGGGAGGTGATGTGGGGTATATTTTCACACTGCAAAAACGGAGCAGTTGCGGCATGCAGTGGTAGGTGATGTGGGGTAGATTTTCACTCTGCAAAAACGGAGCAATTGCGGCATGCAGTGGGAGGTGATGTGTGGTAGATTTTCACTCTGCAAAAACGAAGCAGTTGCGGCGTGCAGTGGGAGGTGATGTACGGTATATTTTCACTCTGCAAAACGGAGCAGTTGCGGCATGCAGTGGGAGGTGACGTGGGGTAGATCTTCACTCTGCAAAAACGGAGCAGTTGCGGCATGCAGTGGGAGGTGATGTGGGGTAGATTTTCACTCTGCAAAAACGGAGCAGTTACGGCATGCAGCTGGTGTTGATGTAGGGTAGATTTTCACTCTCCAAAAACGGAGCAGTTGCGGCATGCAGTGGGAGGTGATGTAGGGTTGATTTTCAGTCTGCAAAAACAGAGCAGTTGAGGCATGCAGTGGGAGGTGATGTGGGGTAGATTTTCACTCTGCAAAAACGGAGCAGTTGCGGCATGCAGTGGGAGGTGATGTGGGGTAGATTTTCACTCTGCAAAAACGGAGCAGTTGCGGCATGCAGTGGGAGGTGATGTGGGGTATATTTTCACACTGCAAAAACGGAGCAGTTGCGGCATGCAGTGGGAGGTGATGTGGTGTAGATTTTCACTCTGCAAAACCGGAGCAGTTGCGGCATGCAGTGGGAGGTGATGTAGGGTAGATTTTCACTCTCCGAAAACGGAGCAGTTACGGCATGCAGTGGGAGGTGATGTAGGGTAGATTTTCACTCTGCAAAAACGGAGCAGTTGCGGCATGCAGTGGGAGGTGATGTGTGGTAGATTTTCACTCTGCAAAAACGGAGCAGTTGCAGCATGCAGTGGGAGGTGATGTGGTGTAGATTTTCATTCTGCAGAAACGGAGCAGTTACGGCATGCAGCAGGAGGTGATGTAGGGTAGATTTTCACTCTCCGAAAACGGAGCAGTTATGGCATGCAGCAGGAGGTGATGTAGGGTAGATTTTCACTCTGCAAAAACGGAGCAGTTGCGGCATGTAGTGGGAGGTGATGTAGGGTAGATTTTAATTCTGCAAAAACGGAGCAGTTACGGCATGCAGCAGGAGGTGATGTAGGGTAGATTTTCACTCTCCGAAAACGGAGCAGTTACGGCATGGAGCAGGAGGTGATGTAGGGTAGATTTTCACTCTGCAAAAATGGAGCAGTTGCCGCATGTAGTGGGAGGTGATGTAGGGTAGATTTTCACTATGCAAAAACGGAGCAGTTACGGCATGCAGCTGGAGTTGATGTAGGGTAGATTTTCACTATCCAAAAACGGGATCAGTTGCGGCATGCAGTGGGAGGTGATGTAGGGTAGATTTTCACTCTGCGAAAATGGAGCAGTTGCGGCATGCAGTGGGAGGTGATGTGGGGTAGATTTTCACTCTGCAAAAACGGAGCAGTTACGGCATGCAGCGGGAGGTGATGTAGGGTAGATTTTCATTCTGCAAAAACGGAGTAGTTGCGGCATGCAGTGGGAGATGATGTGGGGTAGATTTTCACACTGCAAAAACGGAGCAGTTACGGCATGCAGCGGGAGGTGAGGTAGGGTATTTTTCACTCTGCAAAAACGGAGCAGTTGCGGCATGCAGTGGAAAGTGATGTGGGTAGATTTTCACTCTGCAAAAACGGAGCAGTTGCGGCATGCAGTGGGAGGTGATGTGGGGTATATTTTCACACTGCAAAAACGGAGCAGTTGCGGCATGCAGTGGGAGGTGATGTAGGGTAGATTTTCACTCTGCGAAAACGGAGCAGTTGCGGCATGCAGTGGGAGGTGATGTGGGGTAGATTTTCACTCTGCAAAAACGGAGCAGTTACGGCATGCAGCGGGAGGTGATGTAGGGTAGATTTTCATTCTGCAAAAACGGAGCAGTTACGGCATGCAGCAGGAGGTGATGTAGGGTAGATTTTCACTCTCCGAAAACGGAGCAGTTATGGCATGCAGCAGGAGGTGATGTAGGGTAGATTTTCACTCTGCAAAAACGGAGCAGTTGCGGCATGTAGTGGGAGGTGATGTAGGGTAGATTTTAATTCTGCAAAAACGGAGCAGTTACGGCATGCAGCAGGAGGTGATGTAGGGTAGATTTTCACTCTCCGAAAACGGAGCAGTTACGGCATGGAGCAGGAGGTGATGTAGGGTAGATTTTCACTCTGCAAAAATGGAGCAGTTGCGGCATGTAGTGGGAGGTGATGTAGGGTAGATTTTCACTATGCAAAAACGGAGCAGTTACGGCATGCAGCTGGAGTTGATGTAGGGTAGATTTTCACTATCCAAAAACGGATCAGTTGCGGCATGCAGTGGGAGGTGATGTAGGGTAGATTTTCACTCTGCGAAAACGGAGCAGTTGCGGCATGCAGTGGGAGGTGATGTGGGGTAGATTTTCACTCTGCAAAAACGGAGCAGTTACGGCATGCAGCGGGAGGTGATGTAGGGTAGATTTTCATTCTGCAAAAACGGAGTAGTTGCGGCATGCAGTGGGAGGTGATCTGGGGTAGATTTTCACACTGCAAAAACGGAGCAGTTACGGCATGCAGCGGGAGGTGAGGTAGGGTATTTTTCACTCTGCAAAAACGGAGCAGTTGCGGCATGCAGTGGAAAGTGATGTGGGTAGATTTTCACTCTGCAAAAACGGAGCAGTTGCGGCATGCAGTGGGAGGTGATGTGGGGTATATTTTCACGCTGCAAAAACGGAGCAGTTGCGGCATGCAGTGGTAGGTGATGTGGGGTAGATTTTCACTCTGCAAAAACGGAGCAATTGCGGCATGCAGTGGGAGGTGATGTGTGGTAGATTTTCACTCTGCAAAAACGAAGCAGTTGCGGTGTGCAGTGGGAGGTGATGTACGGTATATTTTCACTCTGCAAAACGGAGCAGTTGCGGCATGCAGTGGGAGGTGACGTGGGGTAGATCTTCACTCTGCAAAAACGGAGCAGTTACGGCATGCAGCGGGAGGTGAGGTAGGGTATTTTTTCACTCTGCAAAAACGGAGCAGTTGCGGCATGCAGTGGAAAGTGATGTGGGTAGATTTTCACTCTGCAAAACCGGAGCAGTTGCGGCATGCAGTGGGAGGTGATGTGGTGTAGATTTTCACTCTGCAAAACCGGAGCAGTTGCGGCATGCAGTGGGAGGTGATGTAGGGTAGATTTTCACTCTCCGAAAACGGAGCAGTTACGGCATGCAGTGGGAGGTGATGTAGGGTAGATTTTCACTCTGCAAAAACGGAGCAGTTGCGGCATGCAGTGGGAGGTGATGTGTGGTAGATTTTCACTCTGCAAAAACGGAGCAGTTGCAGCATGCAGTGGGAGGTGATGTGGTGTAGATTTTCATTCTGCAAAAACGGAGCAGTTGCGGCATGCAGTGGGAGGTGATGTAGGGTAGATTTTCACTCTGCAAAACCGGAGCAGCTATGGCATGCAGCGGGAGGTGAAGTAGGGTAGATTTTCACTCTCCAAAAAAGGAGCAGTTACGGCATGCAGCGGGAGGTGATGTGGTGTAGATTTTCATTCTGCAAAAACGGAGCAGTTACGGCATGCAGCAGGAGGTGATGTAGGGTAGATTTTCACTCTCCGAAAACGGAGCAGTTACGGCAAGCAGCAGGAGGTGATGTAGGGTAGATTTTCACTCTGCAAAAACGGAGCAGTTGCGGCATGTAGTGGGAGGTTATGTAGGGTAGATTTTCACTCTGCAAAAACGGAGCAGTTACGGCATGCAGCTGGAACTGATGTAGGGTAGATTTTCACTCTCCAAAAACGGAGCAGTTGCGGCATGCAGTGGGAGGTGATGTAGGTTAGATTTTCACTCTGCAAAAATGGAGCAGTTGCGGCATGCAGTGGGAGGTGATGTGGGGTAGATTTTCACTCTGCAAAAACGGAGCAGTTACGGCATGCAGCTGGAGTTGATGTAGGGTAGATTTTCACTCTCCAAAAACGGAGCAGTTGCGGCATGCAGTGGGAGGTGATGTAGGGTTGATTTTCAGTCTGCAGAAACAGAGCAGTTGCGGCATGCAGTGGGAAGTGATGTGGGGTAGATTTTCACTCTGCAAAAACGGAGCAGTTGCGGCATGCAGTGGGAGGTGATGTGGGGTATATTTTCACACTGCAAAAACGGAGCAGTTGCGGCATGCAGTGGTAGGTGATGTGGGGTAGATTTTCACTCTGCAAAAAGGGAGCAGTTGCGGCATGCAGTGGGAGGTGATGTAGGGTAGATTTTCACTCTGCAAAACCGGAGCAGCTATGGCATGCAGCGGGAGGTGAAGTAGGGTAGATTTTCACTCTCCAAAAAAGGAGCAGTTACGGCATGCAGCGGGAGGTGATGTGGTGTAGATTTTCATTCTGCAAAAACGGAGTAGTTGCGGCATGCAGTGGGAGGTGATGTAGGGTAGATTTTCACTCTGCAAAAACGGAGCAGTTGCGGCATGTAGTGGGAGGTGATGTAGGGTAGATTTTCACTCTGCAAAAACGGAGCAGTTACGGCATGCAGCTGGAATTGATGTAGGGTAGATTTTCACTCTCCGAAAACGGAGCAGTTGCGGCATGCAGTGGGAGGTGATGTAGGTTAGATTTTCACTCTGCAAAAATGGAGCAGTTGCGGCATGCAGTGGGAGGTGATGTGGGGTAGATTTTCACTCTGCAAAAACGGAGCAGTTACGGCATGCAGCTGGAGTTGATGTAGGGTAGATTTTCACTCTCCAAAAACGGAGCAGTTGCGGCATGCAGTGGGAGGTGATGTAGGGTTGATTTTCAGTCTGCAGAAACAGAGCAGTTGCGGCATGCAGTGGGAGGTGATGTGGGGTAGATTTTCACTCTGCAAAAACGGAGCAGTTGCGGCATGCAGTGGGAGGTGATGTGGAGTATATTTTCACACTGCAAAAACGGAGCAGTTGCGGCATGCAGTGGTAGGTGATGTGGGGTAGATTTTCACTCTGCAAAAACGGAGAAATTGCGGCATGCAGTGGGAGGTGATGTGTGGTAGATTTTCACTCTGCAAAAACGAAGCAGTTGCGGCGTGCAGTGGGAGGTGATGTACGGTATATTTTCACTCTGCAAAACGGAGCAGTTGCGGCATGCAGTGGGAGGTGACGTGGGGTAGATCTTCACTCTGCAAAAACGGAGCAGTTACAGCATGAAGCTGGACTTGATGTAGGGTAGATTTTCACTCTCCAAAAACGGAGCAGTTGCGGCATGCAGTGGGAGGTGATGTAGGGTTGATTTTCACTCTGCAAAAACAGAGCAGTTGCGGCATGCAGTGGGAGGTGATGTGTGGTAGATTTTCAGTCTGCAAAAACAGCAGTTGCGGCGTGCAGTGGGAGGTGACGTGGGGTAGATTTTCACTCTCCGAAAACGGAGCAGTTGCGGCATGCAGTGGGAGGTGATGTAGGTTAGATTTTCACTCTGCAAAAATGGAGCAGTTGCGGCATGCAGTGGGAGGTGATGTGGGGTAGATTTTCACTCTGCAAAAACGGAGCAGTTACGGCATGCAGCTGGAGTTGATGTAGGGTAGATTTTCACTCTCCAAAAACGGAGCAGTTGCGGCATGCAGTGGGAGGTGATGTAGGGTTGATTTTCAGTCTGCAGAAACAGAGCAGTTGCGGAATGCAGTGGGAGGTGATGTGGGGTAGATTTTCACACTGCAAAAACGGAGCAGTTGCGGCATGCAGTGGGAGGTGATGTGGAGTATATTTTCACACTGCAAAAACGGAGCAGTTGCGGCATGCAGTAGTAGGTGATGTGGGGTAGATTTTCACTCTGCAAAAACGGAGAAATTGCGGCATGCAGTGGGAGGTGATGTGTGGTAGATTTTCACTCTGCAAAAACGAAGCAGTTGCGGCGTGCAGTGGGAGGTGATGTACGGTATATTTTCACTCTGCAAAACGGAGCAGTTGCGGCATGCAGTGGGAGGTGACGTGGGGTAGATCTTCACTCTGCAAAAACGGAGCAGTTACAGCATGCAGCTGGAGTTGATGTAGGGTAGATTTTCACTCTCCAAAAACGGAGCAGTTGCGGCATGCAGTGGGAGGTGATGTAGGGTTGATTTTCACTCTGCAAAAACAGAGCAGTTGCGGCATGCAGTGGGAGGTGATGTGTGGTAGATTTTCACTCTGCAAAAACAGCAGTTGCGGCGTGCAGTGGGAGGTGACGTGGGGTAGATTTTCACTCTGCAAAAACGGAGCAGTTACGGCATGCAGCGGGAGGTGAGGTAGGGTATTTTTTCACTCTGCAAAAACGGAGCAGTTGCGGCATGCAGTGGAAAGTGATGTGGGTAGATTTTCACTCTGCAAAACCGGAGCAGTTGCGGCATGCAGTGGGAGGTGATGTGGTGTAGATTTTCGCTCTGCAAAAACGGAGCAGTTACGGCATGCAGCAGGAGGTGATGTGGTGTAGATTTTCATTCTGCAAAAACGGAGCAGTTACGGCATGCAGCAGGAGGTGATGTAGGGTAGATTTTCACTCTCCAAAAAAGGAGCAGTTACGGCATGCAGCGGGAGGTGATGTGGTGTAGATTTTCATTCTGCAAAAACGGAGCAGTTACGGCATGCAGCAGGAGGTGATGTAGGGTAGATTTTCACTCTCCGAAAACGGAGCAGTTACGGCATGCAGCAGGAGGTGATGTAGGGTAGATTTTCACTCTGCAAAAACGGAGCAGTTGCGGCATGTAGTGGGAGGTGATGTAGGGTAGATTTTCACTCTGCAAAAACGGAGCAGTTACGGCATGCAGCTGGAGTTGATGTAGGGTAGATTTTCACTCTCCAAAAACGGAGAAGTTGCGGCATGCAGTGGGAGGTGATGTAGGGTAGATTTTCACTCTGCAAAAACGGAGCAGTTACGGCATGCAGCTGGAGTTGATGTAGGGTAGATTTTCACTCTGCAAAAACGGAGCAGTTGCGGCATGCAGTGGGAGGTGATGTAGGGTTGATTTTCAGTCTGCAAAAACAGAGCAATTGCGGCATGCAGTGGGAGGTGATGTGGGGTAGATTTTCATTCTGCAAAAACGGAGCAGTTGCGGCATGCAGTGGGAGGTGATGTGGGGTATATTTTCACACTGCAAAAACGGAGCAGTTGCGGCATGCAGTGGTAGGTGATGTGGGGTAGATTTTCACTCTGCAAAAACGGAGCAATTGCGGCATGCAGTGGGAGGTGATGTGTGGTAGATTTTCACTCTGCAAAAACGAAGCAGTTGCGGCGTGCAGTGGGAGGTGATGTACGGTATATTTTCACTCTGCAAAACGGAGCAGTTGCGGCATGCAGTGGGAGGTGACGTGGGGTAGATCTTCACTCTGCAAAAACGGAGCAGTTGCGGCATGCAGTGGGAGGTGATGTGGGGTAGATTTTCACTCTGCAAAAACGGAGCAGTTACGGCATGCAGCTGGTGTTGATGTAGGGTAGATTTTCACTCTCCAAAAACGGAGCAGTTGCGGCAAGCAGTGGGAGGTGATGTAGGGTTGATTTTCAGTCTGCAAAAACAGAGCATTGAGGCATGCAGTGGGAGGTGATGTGGGGTAGATTTTCACTCTGCAAAAACGGAGCAGTTGCGGCATGCAGTGGGAGGTGATGTGGGGTAGATTTTCACTCTGCAAAAACGGAGCAGTTGCGGCATGCAGTGGGAGGTGATGTGGGGTATATTTTCACACTGCAAAAACGGAGCAGTTGCGGCATGCAGTGGGAGGTGATGTGGTGTAGATTTTCACTCTGCAAAACCGGAGCAGTTGCGGCATGCAGTGGGAGGTGATGCAGGGTAGATTTTCACTCTCCGAAAACGGAGCAGTTACGGCATGCAGTGGGAGGTGATGTAGGGTAGATTTTCACTCTGCAAAAACGGAGCAGTTGCGGCATGCAGTGGGAGGTGATGTGTGGTAGATTTTCACTCTGCAAAAACGGAGCAGTTGCAGCATGCAGTGGGAGGTGATGTGGTGTAGATTTTCATTCTGCAGAAACGGAGCAGTTACGGCATGCAGCAGGAGGTGATGTAGGGTAGATTTTCACTCTCCGAAAACGGAGCAGTAATGGCATGCAGCAGGAGGTGATGTAGGGTAGATTTTCACTCTGCAAAAACGGAGCAGTTGCGGCATGTAGTGGGAGGTGATGTAGGGTAGATTTTAATTCTGCAAAAACGGAGCAGTTACGGCATGCAGCAGGAGGTGATGTAGGGTAGATTTTCACTCTCCGAAAACGGAGCAGTTACGGCATGGAGCAGGAGGTGATGTAGGGTAGATTTTCACTCTGCAAAAATGGAGCAGTTGCCGCATATAGTGGGAGGTGATGTAGGGTAGATTTTCACTATGCAAAAACGGAGCAGTTACGGCATGCAGCTGGAGTTGATGTAGGGTAGATTTTCACTATCCAAAAACGGATCAGTTGCGGCATGCAGTGGGAGGTGATGTAGGGTAGATTTTCACTCTGCGAAAATGGAGCAGTTGCGGCATGCAGTGGGAGGTGATGTGGGGTAGATTTTCACTCTGCAAAAACGGAGCAGTTACGGCATGCAGCGGGAGGTGATGTAGGGTAGATTTTCATTCTGCAAAAACGGAGTAGTTGCGGCATGCAGTGGGAGGTGATGTGGGGTAGATTTTCACACTGCAAAAACGGAGCAGTTACGGCATGCAGCGGGAGGTGAGGTAGGGTATTTTTCACTCTGCAAAAACGGAGCAGTTGCGGCATGCAGTGGAAAGTGATGTGGGTAGATTTTCACTCTGCAAAAACGGAGCAGTTGCGGCATGCAGTGGGAGGTGATGTGGGGTATATTTTCACACTGCAAAAACGGAGCAGTTGCGGCATGCAGTGGGAGGTGATGTAGGGTAGATTTTCACTCTGCGAAAACGGAGCAGTTGCGGCATGCAGTGGGAGGTGATGTGGGGTAGATTTTCACTCTGCAAAAACGGAGCAGTTACGGCATGCAGCGGGAGGTGATGTAGGGTAGATTTTCATTCTGCAAAAACGGAGCAGTTACGGCATGCAGCAGGAGGTGATGTAGGGTAGATTTTCACTCTCCGAAAACGGAGCAGTTATGGCATGCAGCAGGAGGTGATGTAGGGTAGATTTTCACTCTGCAAAAACGGAGCAGTTGCGGCATGTAGTGGGAGGTGATGTAGGGTAGATTTTAATTCTGCAAAAACGGAGCAGTTACGGCATGCAGCAGGAGGTGATGTAGGGTAGATTTTCACTCTCCGAAAACGGAGCAGTTACGGCATGGAGCAGGAGGTGATGTAGGGTAGATTTTCACTCTGCAAAAATGGAGCAGTTGCGGCATGTAGTGGGAGGTGATGTAGGGTAGATTTTCACTATGCAAAAACGGAGCAGTTATGGCATGCAGCTGGAGTTGATGTAGGGTAGATTTTCACTATCCAAAAACGGATCAGTTGCGGCATGCAGTGGGAGGTGATGTAGGGTAGATTTTCACTCTGCGAAAACGGAGCAGTTGCGGCATGCAGTGGGAGGTGATGTGGGGTAGATTTTCACTCTGCAAAAACGGAGCAGTTACGGCATGCAGCGGGAGGTGATGTAGGGTAGATTTTCATTCTGCAAAAACGGAGTAGTTGCGGCATGCAGTGGGAGGTGATGTGGGGTAGATTTTCACACTGCAAAAACGGAGCAGTTACGGCATGCAGCGGGAGGTGAGGTAGGGTATTTTTCACTCTGCAAAAACGGAGCAGTTGCGGCATGCAGTGGAAAGTGATGTGGGTAGATTTTCACTCTGCAAACACGGAGCAGTTGCGGCATGCAGTGGGAGGTGATATGGGGTATATTTTCACGCTGCAAAAACGGAGCAGTTGCGGCATGCAGTGGTAGGTGATGTGGGGTAGATTTTCACTCTGCAAAAACGGAGCAATTGCGGCATGCAGTGGGAGGTGATGTGTGGTAGATTTTCACTCTGCAAAAACGAAGCAGTTGCGGCGTGCAGTGGGAGGTGATGTACGGTATATTTTCACTCTGCAAAACGGAGCAGTTGCGGCATGCAGTGGGAGGTGACGTGGGGTAGATCTTCACTCTGCAAAAACGGAGCAGTTACGGCATGCAGCGGGAGGTGAGGTAGGGTATTTTTTCACTCTGCAAAAACGGAGCAGTTGCGGCATGCAGTGGAAAGTGATGTGGGTAGATTTTCACTCTGCAAAACCGGAGCAGTTGCGGCATGCAGTGGGAGGTGATGTGGTGTAGATTTTCACTCTGCAAAACCGGAGCAGTTGCGGCATGCAGTGGGAGGTGATGTAGGGTAGATTTTCACTCTCCGAAAACGGAGCAGTTACGGCATGCAGTGGGAGGTGATGTAGGGTAGATTTTCACTCTGCAAAAACGGAGCAGTTGCGGCATGCAGTGGGAGGTGATGTGTGGTAGATTTTCACTCTGCAAAAACGGAGCAGTTGCAGCATGCAGTGGGAGGTGATGTGGTGTAGATTTTCATTCTGCAAAAACGGAGCAGTTACGGCATGCAGCAGGAGGTGATGTAGGGTAGATTTTCACTCTCCGAAAACGGAGCAGTTATGGCATGCAGCAGGAGGTGATGTAGGGTAGATTTTCACTCTGCAAAAACGGAGCAGTTGCGGCATGTAGTGGGAGGTGATGTAGGGTAGATTTTCACTCTGCAAAAACGGAGCAGTTACGGCATGCAGCTGGAGTTGATGTAGGGTAGATTTTCACTCTCCAAAAACGGAGCAGTTGCGGCATGCAGTGGGAGGTGATGTAGGGTAGATTTTCACTCTGCAAAACCGGAGCAGCTATGGCATGCAGCGGGAGGTGAAGTAGGGTAGATTTTCACTCTCCAAAAAAGGAGCAGTTACGGCATGCAGCGGGAGGTGATGTGGTGTAGATTTTCATTCTGCAAAAACGGAGCAGTTACGGCATGCAGCAGGAGGTGATGTAGGGTAGATTTTCACTCTCCGAAAACGGAGCAGTTACGGCAAGCAGCAGGAGGTGATGTAGGGTAGATTTTCACTCTGCAAAAACGGAGCAGTTGCGGCATGTAGTGGGAGGTTATGTAGGGTAGATTTTCACTCTGCAAAAACGGAGCAGTTACGGCATGCAGCTGGAATTGATGTAGGGTAGATTTTCACTCTCCAAAAACGGAGCAGTTGCGGCATGCAGTGGGAGGTGATGTAGGTTAGATTTTCACTCTGCAAAAATGGAGCAGTTGCGGCATGCAGTGGGAGGTGATGTGGGGTAGATTTTCACTCTGCAAAAACGGAGCAGTTACGGCATGCAGCTTGAGTTGATGTAGGGTAGATTTTCACTCTCCAAAAACGGAGCAGTTGCGGCATGCAGTGGGAGGTGATGTAGGGTTGATTTTCAGTCTGCAGAAACAGAGCAGTTGCGGCATGCAGTGGGAGGTGATGTGGGGTAGATTTTCACTCTGCAAAAACGGAGCAGTTGCGGCATGCAGTGGGAGGTGATGTGGGGTATATTTTCACACTGCAAAAACGGAGCAGTTGCGGCATGCAGTGGTAGGTGATGTGGGGTAGATTTTCACTCTGCAAAAACGGAGCAGTCGCGGCATGCAGTGGGAGGTGATGTAGGGTAGATTTTCACTCTGCAAAACCGGAGCAGCTATGGCATGCAGCGGGAGGTGAAGTAGGGTAGATTTTCACTCTCCAAAAAAGGAGCAGTTACGGCATGCAGCGGGAGGTGATGTGGTGTAGATTTTCATTCTGCAAAAACGGAGCAGTTGCGGCATGCAGTGGGAGGTGATGTAGGGTTGATTTTCAGTCTGCAGAAACAGAGCAGTTGCGGCATGCAGTGGGAGGTGATGTGGGGTAGATTTTCACTCTGCAAAAACGGAGCAGTTGCGGCATGCAGTGGGAGGTGATGTGGAGTATATTTTCACACTGCAAAAACGGAGCAGTTGCGGCATGCAGTGGTAGGTGGTGTGGGGTAGATTTTCACTCTGCAAAAACGGAGAAATTGCGGCATGCAGTGGGAGGTGATGTGTGGTAGATTTTCACTCTGCAAAAACGAAGCAGTTGCGGCGTGCAGTGGGAGGTGATGTACGGTATATTTTCACTCTGCAAAACGGAGCAGTTGCGGCATGCAGTGGGAGGTGACGTGGGGTAGATCTTCACTCTGCAAAAACGGAGCAGTTACAGCATGCAGCTGGAGTTGATGTAGGGTAGATTTTCACTCTCCAAAAACGGAGCAGTTGCGGCATGCAGTGGGAGGTGATGTAGGGTTGATTTTCACTCTGCAAAAACAGAGCAGTTGCGGCATGCAGTGGGAGGTGATGTGTGGTAGATTTTCAGTCTGCAAAAACAGCAGTTGCGGCGTGCAGTGGGAGGTGACGTGGGGTAGATTTTCACTCTGCAAAAACGGAGCAGTTACGGCATGCAGCGGGAGGTGAGGTAGGGTATTTTTTCACTCTGCAAAAACGGAGCAGTTGCGGCATGCAGTGGAAAGTGATGTGGGTAGATTTTCACTCTGCAAAACTGGAGCAGTTGCGGCATGCAGTGGGAGGTGATGTGGTGTAGATTTTCGCTCTGCAAAAACGGAGCAGTTACGGCATGCAGCAGGAGGTGATGTGGTGTAGATTTTCATTCTGCAAAAACGGAGCAGTTACGGCATGCAGCAGGAGGTGATGTAGGGTAGATTTTCACTCTCCAAAAAAGGAGCAGTTACGGCATGCAGCGGGAGGTGATGTGGTGTAGATTTTCATTCTGCAAAAACGGAGCAGTTACGGCATGCAGCAGGAGGTGATGTAGGGTAGATTTTCACTCTCCGAAAACGGAGCAGTTACGGCATGCAGCAGGAGGTGATGTAGGGTAGATTTTCACTCTGCAAAAACGGAGCAGTTGCGGCATGTAGTGGGAGGTGATGTAGGGTAGATTTTCACTCTGCAAAAACGGAGCAGTTACGGCATGCAGCTGGAGTTGATGTAGGGTAGATTTTCACTCTCCAAAAACGGAGAAGTTGCGGCATGCAGTGGGAGGTGATGTAGGGTAGATTTTCACTCTGCAAAAACGGAGCAGTTACGGCATGCAGCTGGAGTTGATGTAGGGTAGATTTTCACTCTCCAAAAACGAAGCAGTTGCGGCATGCAGTGGGAGGTGATGTAGGGTTGATTTTCAGTCTGCAAAAACAGAGCAATTGCGGCATGCAGTGGGAGGTGATGTGGGGTAGATTTTCACTCTGCAAAAACGGAGCAGTTGCGGCATGCAGTGGGAGGTGATGTGGGGTATATTTTCACACTGCAAAAACGGAGCAGTTGCGGCATGCAGTGGTAGGTGATGTGGGGTAGATTTTCACTCTGCAAAAACGGAGCAATTGCGGCATGCAGTGGGAGGTGATGTGTGGTAGATTTTCACTCTGCAAAAACGAAGCAGTTGCGGCGTGCAGTGGGAGGTGATGTACGGTATATTTTCACTCTGCAAAACGGAGCAGTTGCGGCATGCAGTGGGAGGTGACGTGGGTAGATCTTCACTCTGCAAAAACGGAGCAGTTACGGCATGCAGCTGGAGTTGATGTAGGGTAGATTTTCACTCTCCGAAAACGGAGCAGTTACGGCATGCAGTGGGAGGTGATGTAGGGTAGATTTTCACTCTGCAAAAACGGAGCAGTTGCGGCATGCAGTGGGAGGTGATGTGTGGTAGATTTTCACTCTGCAAAAACGGAGCAGTTGCAGCATGCAGTGGGAGGTGATGTGGTGTAGATTTTCATTCTGCAAAAACGGAGCAGTTACGGCATGCAGCAGGAGGTGATGTAGGGTAGATTTTCACTCTCCGAAAACGGAGCAGTTATGGCATGCAGCAGGAGGTGATGTAGGGTAGATTTTCACTCTGCAAAAACGGAGCAGTTGCGGCATGTAGTGGGAGGTGATGTAGGGTAGATTTTCACTCTGCAAAAACGGAGCAGTTACGGCATGCAGCTGGAGTTGATGTAGGGTAGATTTTCACTCTCCAAAAACGGAGCAGTTGCGGCATGCAGTGGGAGGTGATGTAGGGTAGATTTTCACTCTGCAAAACCGGAGCAGCTATGGCATGCAGCGGGAGGTGAAGTAGGGTAGATTTTCACTCTCCAAAAAAGGAGCAGTTACGGCATGCAGCGGGAGGTGATGTGGTGTAGATTTTCATTCTGCAAAAACGGAGCAGTTACGGCATGCAGCAGGAGGTGATGTAGGGTAGATTTTCACTCTCCGAAAACGGAGCAGTTACGGCATGCAGCAGGAGGTGATGTAGGGTAGATTTTCACTCTGCAAAAACGGAGCAGTTGCGGCATGTAGTGGGAGGTTATGTAGGGTAGATTTTCACTCTGCAAAAACGGAGCAGTTACGGCATGCAGCTGGAATTGATGTAGGGTAGATTTTCACTCTCCGAAAACGGAGCAGTTACGGCATGCAGCAGGAGGTGATGTAGGGTAGATTTTCACTCTGCAAAAACGGAGCAGTTGCGGCATGTAGTGGGAGGTTATGTAGGGTAGATTTTCACTCTGCAAAAACGGAGCAGTTACGGCATGCAGCTGGAATTGATGTAGGGTAGATTTTCACTCTCCAAAAACGGAGCAGTTGCGGCATGCAGTGGGAGGTGATGTAGGTTAGATTTTCACTCTGCAAAAATGGAGCAGTTGCGGCATGCAGTGGGAGGTGATGTGGGGTAGATTTTCACTCTGCAAAAACGGAGCAGTTACGGCATGCAGCTGGAGTTGATGTAGGGTAGATTTTCACTCTCCAAAAACGGAGCAGTTGCGGCATGCAGTGGGAGGTGATGTAGGGTTGATTTTCAGTCTGCAGAAACAGAGCAGTTGCGGCATGCAGTGGGAGGTGATGTGGGGTAGATTTTCACTCTGCAAAAACGGAGCAGTTGCGGCATGCAGTGGGAGGTGATGTGGGGTATATTTTCACACTGCAAAAACGGAGCAGTTGCGGCATGCAGTGGTAGGTGATGTGGGGTAGATTTTCACTCTGCAAAAACGGAGCAGTTGCGGCATGCAGTGGGAGGTGATGTAGGGTAGATTTTCACTCTGCAAAACCGGAGCAGCTATGGCATGCAGCGGGAGGTGAAGTAGGGTAGATTTTCACTCTCCAAAAAAGGAGCAGTTACGGCATGCAGCGGGAGGTGATGTGGTGTAGATTTTCATTCTGCAAAAACGGAGTAGTTGCGGCATGCAGTGGGAGGTGATGTAGGGTAGATTTTCACTCTGCAAAAACGGAGCAGTTGCGGCATGTAGTGGGAGGTGATGTAGGGTAGATTTTCACTCTGCAAAAACGGAGCAGTTACGGCATGCAGCTGGAATTGATGTAGGGTAGATTTTCACTCTCCGAAAACGGAGCAGTTGCGGCATGCAGTGGGAGGTGATGTAGGTTAGATTTTCACTCTGCAAAAATGGAGCAGTTGCGGCATGCAGTGGGAGGTGATGTGGGGTAGATTTTCACTCTGCAAAAACGGAGCAGTTACGGCATGCAGCTGGAGTTGATGTAGGGTAGATTTTCACTCTCCAAAAACGGAGCAGTTGCGGCATGCAGTGGGAGGTGATGTAGGGTTGATTTTCAGTCTGCAGAAACAGAGCAGTTGCGGCATGCAGTGGGAGGTGATGTGGGGTAGATTTTCACTCTGCAAAAACGGAGCAGTTGCGGCATGCAGTGGGAGGTGATGTGGAGTATATTTTCACACTGCAAAAACGGAGCAGTTGCGGCATGCAGTGGTAGGTGATGTGGGGTAGATTTTCACTCTGCAAAAACGGAGAAATTGCGGCACGCAGTGGGAGGTGATGTGTGGTAGATTTTCACTCTGCAAAAACGAAGCAGTTGCGGCGTGCAGTGGGAGGTGATGTACGGTATATTTTCACTCTGCAAAACGGAGCAGTTGCGGCATGCAGTGAGAGGTGACGTGGGGTAGATCTTCACTCTGCAAAAACGGAGCAGTTACAGCATGCAGCTGGAGTTGATGTAGGGTAGATTTTCACTCTCCAAAAACGGAGCAGTTGCGGCATGCAGTGGGAGGTGATGTAGGGTTGATTTTCACTCTGCAAAAACAGAGCAGTTGCGGCATGCAGTGGGAGGTGATGTGTGGTAGATTTTCACTCTGCAAAAACAGCAGTTGCGGCGTGCAGTGGGAGGTGACGTGGGGTAGATTTTCACTCTGCAAAAACGGAGCAGTTACGGCATGCAGCGGGAGGTGAGGTAGGGTATTTTTTCACTCTGCAAAAACGGAGCAGTTGCGGCATGCAGTGGAAAGTGATGTGGGTAGATTTTCACTCTGCAAAACCGGAGCAGTTGCGGCATGCAGTGGGAGGTGATGTGGTGTAGATTTTCGCTCTGCAAAAACGGAGCAGTTACGGCATGCAGCAGGAGGTGATGTGGTGTAGATTTTCATTCTGCAAAAACGGAGCAGTTACGGCATGCAGCAGGAGGTGATGTAGGGTAGATTTTCACTCTCCAAAAAAGGAGCAGTTACGGCATGCAGCGGGAGGTGATGTGGTGTAGATTTTCATTCTGCAAAAACGGAGCAGTTACGGCATGCAGCAGGAGGTGATGTAGGGTAGATTTTCACTCTCCGAAAACGGAGCAGTTACGGCATGCAGCAGGAGGTGATGTAGGGTAGATTTTCACTCTGCAAAAACGGAGCAGTTGCGGCATGTAGTGGGAGGTGATGTAGGGTAGATTTTCACTCTGCAAAAACGGAGCAGTTACGGCATGCAGCTGGAGTTGATGTAGGGTAGATTTTCACTCTCCAAAAACGGAGAAGTTGCGGCATGCAGTGGGAGGTGATGTAGGGTAGATTTTCACTCTGCAAAAACGGAGCAGTTACGGCATGCAGCTGGAGTTGATGTAGGGTAGATTTACACTCTCCAAAAACGGAGCAGTTGCGGCATGCAGTGGGAGGTGATGTAGGGTTGATTTTCAGTCTGCAAAAACAGAGCAATTGCGGCATGCAGTGGGAGGTGATGTGGGGTAGATTTTCACTCTGCAAAAACGGAGCAGTTGCGGCATGCAGTGGGAGGTGATGTGGGGTATATTTTCACACTGCAAAAACGGAGCAGTTGCGGCATGCAGTGGTAGGTGATGTGGGGTAGATTTTCACTCTGCAAAAACGGAGCAATTGCGGCGTGCAGTGGGAGGTGATGTGTGGTAGATTTTCACTCTGCAAAAACGAAGCAGTTGCGGCGTGCAGTGGGAGGTGATGTACGGTATATTTTCACTCTGCAAAACGGAGCAGTTGCGGCATGCAGTGGGAGGTGACGTGGGGTAGATCTTCACTCTGCAAAAACGGAGCAGTTACGGCATGCAGCTGGAGTTGATGTAGGGTAGATTTTCACTCTCCAAAAACGGAGCAGTTGCGGCATGCAGTGGGAGGTGATGTAGGGTTGATTTTCACTCTGCAAAAACAGAGCAGTTGCGGCATGCAGTGGGAGGTGATGTGTGGTAGATTTTCACTCTGCAAAAACAGAGCAGTTGCGGCGTGCAGTGGGAGGTGACGTGGGGTAGATTTTCACTCTGCAAAAACGGAGCAGTTACGGCATGCAGCGGGAGGTGAGGTAGGGTATTTTTTCACTCTGCAAAAACGGAGCAGTTGCGGCATGCAGTGGAAAGTGATGTGGGTAGATTTTCACTCTGCAAAACCGGAGCAGTTGCGGCATGCAGTGGGAGGTGATGTGGTGTAGATTTTCACTCTGCAAAACCGGAGCAGTTGCGGCATGCAGTGGGAGGTGATGTAGGGTAGATTTTCACTCTCCGAAAAAGGAGCAGTTACGGCATGCAGCTGGAGTTGATGTAGGGTAGATTTTCACTCTGCAAAAACGGAGCAGTTGCAGCATGCAGTGGGAGGTGATGTGGTGTAGATTTTCATTCTGCAAAAACGGAGCAGTTACGGCATGCAGCAGGAGGTGATGTAGGGTAGATTTTCACTCTCCGAAAACGGAGCAGTTACGGCATGCAGCAGGAGGTGATGTAGGGTCGATTTTCACTCTGCAAAAACGGAGCAGTTGCGGCATGTAGTGGGAGGTGATGTAGGGTAGATTTTCACTCTGCAAAAACGGAGCAGGTACGGCATGCAGCTGGAGTTGATGTAGGGTAGATTTTCACTCTCCAAAAACGGAGCAGTTGCGGCATGCAGTGGGAGGTGATGTAGGGTAGATTTTCACTCTGCAAAAACGGAGCAGTTGCGGCATGCAGTGGGAGGTGATGTGGGGTAGATTTTCACTCTGCAAAAACGGAGCAGTTACGGCATGCAGCTGGTGTTGATGTAGGGTAGATTTTCACTCTCCAAAAACGGAGCAGTTGCGGCATGCAGTGGGAGGTGATGTAGGGTTGATTTTCAGTCTGCAAAAACAGAGCAGTTGTGGCATGCAGTGGGAGGTGATGTGGGGTAGATTTTCACTCTGCAAAAACGGAGCAGTTGCGGCATGCAGTGGGAGGTGATGTGGGGTAGATTTTCACTCTGCAAAGACGGAGCAGCTGCGGCATGCAGTGGGAGGTGATGTGGGGTATATTTTCACACTGCAAAAACGGAGCAGTTGCGGCATGCAGTGGTAGGTGATGTGGGGTAGATTTTCACTCTGCAAAAACGGAGCAATTGCGGCATGCAGTGGGAGGTGATGTGTGGTAGATTTTCACTCTGCAAAAACGAAGCAGTTGCGGCGTGCAGTGGGAGGTGATGTACGGTATATTTTCACTCTGCAAAACGGAGCAGTTGCGGCATGCAGTGGGAGGTGACGTGGGGTAGATCTTCACTCTGCAAAAACGGAGCAGTTACGGCATGCAGCTGGAGTTGATGTAGGGTGGATTTTCACTGTCCAAAAACGGAGCAGTTGCGGCATGCAGTGGGAGGTGATGTAGGGTTGATTTTCACTCTGCAAAAACAGAGCAGTTGCGGCATGCAGTGGGAGGTGATGTGTGGTAGATTTTCACTCGGCAAAAACGGAGCAGTTGCGGCATGCAGTGGGAGGTGATGTGGTGTAGATTTTAATTCTGCAAAAACGGAGCAGTTACGGCATGCAGCAGGAGGTGATGTAGGGTAGATTTTCACTCTCCGAAAACGGAGCAGTTACGGCATGGAGCAGGAGGTGATGTAGGGAATATTTTCACTCTGCAAAAATGGAGCAGTTGCGGCATGTAGTGGGAGGTGATGTAGGGTAGATTTTCACTATGCAAAAACGGAGCAGTTACGGCATGCAGCTGGAGTTGATGTAGGGTAGATTTTCACTATCCAAAAACGGATCAGTTGCGGCATGCAGTGGGAGGTGATGTAGGGTAGATTTTCACTCTGCAAAAACGGAGCAGTTGCGGCATGCAGTGGGAGGTGATGTGGGGTAGATTTTCACTCTGCAAAAACGGAGCAGTTACGGCATGCAGCGGGAGGTGATGTAGGGTAGATTTTCATTCTGCAAAAACGGAGTAGTTGCAGCATGCAGTGGGAGGTGATGTGGGGTAGATTTTCACACTGCAAAAACGGAGCAGTTGCGGCATGCAGTGGGAGGTGATGTGGTGTAGATTTTCGCTCTGCAAAAACGGAGCAGTTACGGCATGCAGCAGGAGGTTATGTAGGGTAGATTTTCACTCTCCAAAAACGGAGCAGTTACGGCATGCAGTGGGAGGTGATCTAGGGCAGATTTCCTCTCTCCAAAAATGGAGCAGTTGCGGCATGCAGCGAGAGGTGATGTAGGGTAGATTTTCACTCTGCAAAAACGGAGCAGTTGCGGCGTGCAGTGGGAGATGATGTACGGTATATTTTCACTCTGCAAAACAGAGCAGTTGCAGCATGGAGTGGGAGGTGACGTGGGGTAGATTTTCACTCTGCAAAAACGGAGCAGTTACAGCATACAGCAGGAGGTGATGTAGGGTAGATTTTTACTCTGCAAAAACGGAGCAGTTACGGCAAGCAGCAGGAGGTGATGTAGGGTAGATTTTCACTCTGCAAAACCGGTGCAGTTGCGGCATGCAGTGGGAGGTGATGTGGGGTAGATTTTCACTCTGAAAAAACGGAGCAGTTGTGGCATGCAGCGAGAGGTGATGTGGGGTAGATTTTCACTCTGCAAAAACGGAGCAGTTGTGGCTTTCAGTGGGAGGTGGTGTGGGGTAGATTTTCACTCAAAATCGGAGCAGTTACGGCATGCAGCAGGAGGTGATGTAGGGTAGATTTTCACTCTGCAAAAACGGAGCAGTTACGGCAAGCAGCAGGAGGTGATGTAGGGTAGATTTTCACTCTGCAAAAACGGAGCAGTTACGGCATGCAGCGGGAGGTAATGTAGGGTAGATTTTCACTCTGCAAAAACGGAGCAGTTACGGCAAGCAGCAGGAGGTGATGTAGGGTAGATTTTCACTCTGCAAAAACGGAGCAGTTACGGCAAGCAGCAGGAGGTGATTTAGGGTTGATTTTCACTCTGCAAAAACAGAGCAGTTGCGGCATGCAGTGGGAGGTGATGTGGAGTAGATTTTCACTCTGCAAAAACGGAGCAGTTGCGGCATGCAGTGGGAGGTGATGTGGGGTATATTTTCACACTGCAAATACGGAGCAGTTGCGGCATGCAGTGGTAGGTGATGTGGGGTAAATTTTCACTCTGCAAAAACGGAGCAATTGCGGCATGCAGTGGGAGGTGATGTTTGGTAGATTTTCACTCTGCAAAAACGGAGCAGTTGCGGCATGCAGTGGGAGGTGATGTGGTGTAGATTTTCATTCTGCAAAAACGGAGCAGTTACGGCATGCAGCAGGAGGTGATGTAGGGTAGATTTTCACTCTCCGAAAACGGAGCAGTTACGGCATGCAGCAGGAGGTGATGTAGGGTAGATTTTCACTCTGCAAAAACGGAGCAGTTGCGGCATGTAGTGGGAGGTGATGTAGGGTAGATTTTCATTCTGCAAAAACGGAGTAGTTGTGGCATGCAGTGGAAGGTGATGTGGGGTATATTTTCACACTGCAAAAACGGAGCAGTTGCGGCATGCAGTGGTAGGTGATGTGGGGTAGATTTTCACTCTGCAAAAACGGAGCAATTGCAGCATGCAGTGGGAGGTGATGTGTGGTAGATTTTCACTCTGCAAAATACGGAGCAGTTGCGGCATGCAGTGGGAGGTGATGTGGTGTAGATTTTCATTCTGCAAAAACGGAGCAGTAAGGCATGCAGCAGGAGGTGATGTAGGGTAGATTTTCACTCTCTGAAAACGGAGCAGTTACGGCATGCAGGAGGAGGTGATGTAGGGTAGATTTTCACTCTGCAAAAACGGAGCAGTTGCGGCATGTAGTGGGAGGTGATGTAGGGTAGATTTTCACTCTGCAAAAACGGAGCAGTTACGGCATGCAGCTGGAGTTGATGTAGGGTAGATTTTCACTCTCTAAAAACGGAGCAGTTGCGGCATGCAGTGGGAGGTGATGTAGAATAGATTTTCACTCTGCAAAAACGGAGCAGTTGCGGCGTGCAGTGGGAGGTGATGTGGGGTAGATTTTCACTCTGCAAAAACGGAGCAGTTGCGGCATGCAGTGGGAGGTGATGTGGGGTATATTTTCACACTGCAAAAATGGAGCAGTTGTGGCATGCAGTGGTAGGTGATGTGGGGTAGTTTTTCACTCTGCAAAAACGGAGCAATTGCGGCATGCAGTGGGAGGTGATGTGGGGTATATTTTCACACTGCAAAAATGGAGCAGTTGTGGCATGCAGTGGTAGGTGATGTGGGGTAGTTTTTCACTCTGCAAAAACGGAGCAATTGCGGCATGCAGTGGGAGGTGATGTGTGGTAGATTTTAATTCTGCAAAAACGGAGCAGTTACGGCATGCAGCAGGAGGTGATGTAGGGTAGATTTTCACTCTCCGAAAATGGAGCAGTTACGGCATGCAGCAGGAGGTGATGTAGGGTAGATTTTCATTCTGCAAAAATGGAGCAGTTGCGGCATGTAGTGGGAGGTGATGTAGGGTAGATTTTCACTATCCAAAAACGGATCAGTTGCGGCATGCAGTGGGAGGTGATGTAGGGTAGATTTTCACTCTGCAAAAACGGCGCAGTTGCGGCATGCAGTGGGAGGTGATGTGGGGTAGATTTTCACTCTGCAAAAACGGAGCAGTTACGGCATGCAGCGGGAGGTGATGTAGGGTAGATTTTCATTCTGCAAAAACGGAGTAGTTGCGGCATGCAGTGGGAGGTGATGTAGGGTAGATTTTCACTCTGCAAAAACGGGGCAGTTGCGGCATGTAGTGGGAGGTGATGTAGGGTAGATTTTCACTCTGCAAAAACGGAGCAGTTACGGCATGCAGCTGGAGTTGATGTAGGGTAGATTTTCACTCTCCAAAAACGGAGCAGTTGCGGCATGCAGTGGGAGGTGATGTAGGGTAGATTTTCACTCTGCAAAACCGGAGCAGCTATGGCATGCAGCGGGAGGTGAAGTAGGGTCGATTTTCACTCTCCAAAAAAGGAGCAGTTACGGCATGCAGCGGGAGGTGATGTGGTGTAGATTTTCATTCTGCAAAAACGGAGCAGTTACGGCATGCAGTGGGAGGTGATGTAGGGTAGATTTTCACTCTGCAAAAACGGAGCAGTTGTGGCATGTAGTGGGAGGTGATGTAGGGTAGATTTTCACTCTGCAAAAACGGAGCAGTTACGGCATGCAGCTGGAGTTGATGTAGGGTAGATTTTCACTCTCCAAAAACGGAGCAGTTGCGGCATGCAGTGGGAGGTGATGTAGGGTAGATTTTCACTCTGCAAAACCGGAGCAGCTATGGCATGCAGCGGGAGGTGAAGTAGGGTAGATTTTCACTCTCCAAAAAGGAGCAGTTACGGCATGCAGCGGGAGGTGATGTGGTGTAGATTTTCATTCTGCAAAAACGGAGCAGTTACGGCATGCAGCAGGAGGTGATGTAGGGTAGATTTTCATTCTGCAAAAACGGAGCAGTAAGGCATGCAGCAGGAGGTGATGTAGGGTAGATTTTCACTCTCTGAAAACGGAGCAGTTACGGCATGCAGGAGGAGGTGATGTAGGGTAGATTTTCACTCTGCAAAAACGGAGCAGTTGCGGCATGTAGTGGGAGGTGATGTAGGGTAGATTTTCACTCTGCAAAAACGAAGCAGTTACGGCATGCAGCTGGAGTTGATGTAGGGTAGATTTTCACTCTCCAAAAACGGAGCAGTTGCGGCATGCAGTGGGAGGTGATGTAGAATAGATTTTCACTCTGCAAAAACGGAGCAGTTACGGCATGCAGCTGGAGTTGATGTAGGGTAGATTTTCACTCTCCAAAAACGGAGCAGTTGCGGCATGCAGTGGGAGGTGATGTAGGGTTGATTTTCACTCTGCAAAAACAGAGCAGTTGTGGCATGCAGTGGGAGGTGATGTGGGGTAGATTTTCACTCTGCAAAAACAGAGCAGTTGCGGCATGCAGTGGGAGGTGATGTGGAGTAGATTTTCATTCTGCAAAAACGGAGCAGTTACGGCATGCAGCAGGAGGTGATGTAGGGTAGATTTTCACTCTCCGAAAACGGAGCAGTTACGGCATGCAGCAGGAGGTGATGTAGGGTAGATTTTCACTCTGCAAAAACGGAGCAGTTGCGGCATGTAGTGGGAGGTGATGTAGGGTAGATTTTCATTCTGCAAAAACGGAGTAGTGTGGCATGCAGTGGAAGGTGATGTGGGGTATATTTTCACACTGCAAAAACGGAGCAGTTGCGGCATGCAGTGGTAGGTGATGTGGGGTAGATTTTCACTCTGCAAAAACGGAGCAATTGCAGCATGCAGTGGCAGGTGATGTGTGGTAGATTTTCACTCTGCAAAATACGGAGCAGTTGCGGCATGCAGTGGGAGGTGATGTGGTGTAGATTTTCATTCTGCAAAAACGGAGTCCCGGGATCGAATCCCGGCCTCGGCGGCTGCGTTTCGATGGAGGCGAAACGAAGTGGCGTCCGTGTGCTGTGCGATGTCAGCGCACGTTAAAGATCCCCAGGTGGTCGAAATTACTCCGTAGCCCTCCACTACGGCCCCCCTTTCTCTCTATCCACTTTCACTCCCACCTTTATCCCTTCCCTTACGGCGCGGTTCAGGTGTCCACAGAGCAAGTGTGACAGATACTGCGCCTTTCCCTTCCCATGAACCAACCAACCAACCAACCAAAACGGAGCAGTAAGGCATGCAGCAGGAGGTGATGTAGGGTAGATTTTCACTCTCTGAAAACGGAGCAGTTACGGCATGCAGGAGGAGGTGATGTAGGGTAGATTTTCACTCTGCAAAAACGGAGCAGTTGCGGCATGTAGTGGGAGGTGATGTAGGGTAGATTTTCACTCTGCAAAAACGGAGCAGTTACGGCATGCAGCTGGAGTTGATGTAGGGTAGATTTTCACTCTCCAAAAACGGAGCAGTTGCGGCATGCAATGGGAGGTGATGTAGAATAGATTTTCACTCTGCAAAAACGGAGCAGTTACGGCATGCAGCTGGAGTTGATGTAGGGTAGATTTTCACTCTCCAAAAACGGAGCAGTTGCGGCATGCAGTGGGAGGTGATGTAGGGTTGATTTTCACTCTGCAAAAACAGAGCAGTTGTGGCATGCAGTGGGAGGTGATGTGGGGTAGATTTTCACTCTGCAAAAACGGAGCAGTTGCGGCATGCAGTGGGAGGTGATGTGGGGTATATTTTCACACTGCAAAAACGAAGCAGTTGTGGCATGCAGTGGTAGGTGATGTGGGGTAGTTTTTCACTCTGCAAAAACGGAGCAATTGCGGCATGCAGTGGGAGGTGATGTGTGGTAGATTTTAATTCTGCAAAAACGGAGCAGTTACGGCATGCAGCAGGAGGTGATGTAGGGTAGATTTTCACTCTCCGAAAACGGAGCAGTTACGGCATGCAGCAGGAGGTGATGTAGGGTAGATTTTCATTCTGCAAAAATGGAGCAGTTGCGGCATGTAGTGGGAGGTGATGTAGGGTAGATTTTCACTATCCAAAAACGGATCAGTTGTGGCATGCAGTGGGAGGTGATGTAGGGTAGATTTTCACTCTGCAAAAACGGAGCAGTTGCGGCATGCAGTGGGAGGTGATGTGGGGTAGATTTTCACTCTGCAAAAACGGAGCAGTTACGGCATGCAGCGGGAGGTGATGTAGGGTAGATTTTCACTCTGCAAAAACGGAGCAGTTGCGGCATGCAGTGGGAGGTGATGTGGGGTAGATTTTCACTCTGCAAAAACGGAGCAGTTACGGCATGCAGCGGGAGGTGATGTAGGGTAGATTTTCATTCTGCAAAAACGGAGTAGTTGCGGCATGCAGTGGGAGGTGATGTGGGGTAGATTTTCACACTGCAAAAACGGAGCAGTTGCGGCATGCAGTGGGAGGTGATGTGGTGTAGATTTTCGCTCTGCAAAACCGGAGCAGTTACGGCATGCAGCAGGAGGTTATGTAGGGTAGGTTTTCACTCTCCAAAAACGGAGCAGTTACGGCATGCAGTGGGAGGTGATTTAGGGCAGATTTTCTCTCTCCAAAAATGGAGCAGTTGCGGCATGCAGCGAGAGGTGATGTAGGGTAGATTTTCACTCTGCAAAAACGGAGCAGTTGCGGCGTGCAGTGGGAGATGATGTACGGTATATTTTCACTCTGCAAAACAGAGCAGTTGCAGCATGGAGTGGGAGGTGACGTGGGGTAGATTTTCACTCTGCAAAAACGGAGCAGTTACGGCATGCAGCAGGAGGTGATGTAGGGTAGATTTTCACTCTGCAAAACCGGTGCAGTTGCGGCATGCAGTGGGAGGTGATGTGGGGTAGATTTTCACTCTGAAAAAACGGAGCAGTTGTGGCATGCAGCGAGAGGTGATGTGGGGTAGATTTTCACTCTGCAAAAACGGAGCAGTTGTGGCTTTCAGTGGGAGGTGGTGTGGGGTAGATTTTCACTCAAAATCGGAGCAGTTACGGCATGCAGCAGGAGGTGATGTAGGGTAGATTTTCACTCTGCAAAAACGGAGCAGTTACGGCAAGCAGCAGGAGGTGATGTAGGGTAGATTTTCACTCTGCAAAAACGGAGCAGTTACGGCATGCAGCGGGAGGTAATGTAGGGTAGATTTTCACTCTGCAAAAACGGAGCAGTTACGGCAAGCAGCAGGAGGTGATGTAGGGTAGATTTTCACTCTGCAAAAACGGAGCAGTTACGGCAAGCAGCAGGAGGTGATTTAGGGTTGATTTTCACTCTGCAAAAACAGAGCAGTTGCGGCATGCAGTGGGAGGTGATGTGGAGTAGATTTTCACTCTGCAAAAACGGAGCAGTTGCGGCATGCAGTGGGAGGTGATGTGGGGTATATTTTCACACTGCAAAAACGGAGCAGTTGCGGCATGCAGTGGTAGGTGATGTGGGGTAGATTTTCACTCTGCAAAAAGGAGCAATTGCGGCATGCAGTGGGAGGTGATGTTTGGTAGATTTTCACTCTCCGAAAACGGAGCAGTTACGGCATGCAGCAGGAGGTGATGTAGGGTAGATTTTCACTCTGCAAAAACTGAGCAGTTGCGGCATGTAGTGGGAGGTGATGTAGGGTAGATTTTCATTCTGCAAAAACGGAGTAGTTGTGGCATGCAGTGGAAGGTGATGTGGGGTATATTTTCACACTGCAAAAACGGAGCAGTTACGGCATGCAGCTGGAGTTGATGTAGGGTAGATTTTCACTCTCCAAAAACGGAGCAGTTGCGGCATGCAGTGGGAGGTGATGTAGAATAGATTTTCACTCTGCAAAAACGGAGCAGTTGCGGCGTGCAGTGGGAGGTGATGTGGGGTAGATTTTCACTCTGCAAAAACGGAGCAGTTAAGGCATGCAGCTGGAGTTGATGTAGGGTAGATTTTCACTCTCCAAAAACGGAGCAGTTGCGGCATGCAGTGGGAGGTGATGTAGGGTTGATTTTCACTCTGCAAAAACAGAGCAGTTGTGGCATGCAGTGGGAGGTGATGTGGGGTAGATTTTCACTCTGCAAAAACGGAGCAGTTGCGTCATGCAGTGGGAGGTGATGTGGGGTATATTTTCACACTGCAAAAATGGAGCAGTTGTGGCATGCAGTGGTAGGTGATGTGGGGTAGTTTTTCACTCTGCAAAAACGGAGCAATTGCGGCATGCAGTGGGAGGTGATGTGTGGTAGATTTTAATTCTGCAAAAACGGAGCAGTTACGGCATGCAGCAGGAGGTGATGTAGGGTAGATTTTCACTCTCCGAAAATGGAGCAGTTACGGCATGCAGCAGGAGGTGATGTAGGGTAGATTTTCATTCTGCAAAAATGGAGCAGTTGCGGCATGTAGTGGGAGGTGATGTAGGGTAGATTTTCACTATCCAAAAACGGATCAGTTGCGGCATGCAGTGGGAGGTGATGTAGGGTAGATTTTCACTCTGCAAAAACGGCGCAGTTGCGGCATGCAGTGGGAGGTGATGTGGGGTAGATTTTCACTCTGCAAAAACGGAGCAGTTACGGCATGCAGCGGGAGGTGATGTAGGGTAGATTTTCATTCTGCAAAAACGGAGTAGTTGCGGCATGCAGTGGGAGGTGATGTAGGGTAGATTTTCACTCTGCAAAAACGGGGCAGTTGCGGCATGTAGTGGGAGGTGATGTAGGGTAGATTTTCACTCTGCAAAAACGGAGCAGTTACGGCATGCAGCTGGAGTTGATGTAGGGTAGATTTTCACTCTCCAAAAACGGAGCAGTTGCGGCATGCAGTGGGAGGTGATGTAGGGTAGATTTTCACTCTGCAAAACCGGAGCAGCTATGGCATGCAGCGGGAGGTGAAGTAGGGTAGATTTTCACTCTCCAAAAAAGGAGCAGTTACGGCATGCAGCGGGAGGTGATGTGGTGTAGATTTTCATTCTGCAAAAACGGAGCAGTTACGGCATGCAGTGGGAGGTGATGTAGGGTAGATTTTCACTCTGCAAAAACGGAGCAGTTGTGGCATGTAGTGGGAGGTGATGTAGGGTAGATTTTCACTCTGCAAAAACGGAGCAGTTACGGCATGCAGCTGGAGTTGATGTAGGGTAGATTTTCACTCTCCAAAAACGGAGCAGTTGCGGCATGCAGTGGGAGGTGATGTAGGGTAGATTTTCACTCTGCAAAACCGGAGCAGCTATGGCATGCAGCGGGAGGTGAAGTAGGGTAGATTTTCACTCTCCAAAAAGGAGCAGTTACGGCATGCAGCGGGAGGTGATGTGGTGTAGATTTTCATTCTGCAAAAACGGAGCAGTTACGGCATGCAGCAGGAGGTGATGTAGGGTAGATTTTCATTCTGCAAAAACGGAGCAGTAAGGCATGCAGCAGGAGGTGATGTAGGGTAGATTTTCACTCTCTGAAAACGGAGCAGTTACGGCATGCAGGAGGAGGTGATGTAGGGTAGATTTTCACTCTGCAAAAACGGAGCAGTTGCGGCATGTAGTGGGAGGTGATGTAGGGTAGATTTTCACTCTGCAAAAACGAAGCAGTTACGGCATGCAGCTGGAGTTGATGTAGGGTAGATTTTCACTCTCCAAAAACGGAGCAGTTGCGGCATGCAGTGGGAGGTGATGTAGAATAGATTTTCACTCTGCAAAAACGGAGCAGTTACGGCATGCAGCTGGAGTTGATGTAGGGTAGATTTTCACTCTCCAAAAACGGAGCAGTTGCGGCATGCAGTGGGAGGTGATGTAGGGTTGATTTTCACTCTGCAAAAACAGAGCAGTTGTGGCATGCAGTGGGAGGTGATGTGGGGTAGATTCTCACTCTGCAAAAACGGAGCAGTTGCGGCATGTAGTGGGAGGTGATGTAGGGTAGATTTTCATTCTGCAAAAACGGAGTAGTGTGGCATGCAGTGGAAGGTGATGTGGGGTATATTTTCACACTGCAAAAACGGAGCAGTTGCGGCATGCAGTGGTAGGTGATGTGGGGTAGATTTTCACTCTGCAAAAACGGAGCAATTGCAGCATGCAGTGGGAGGTGATGTGTGGTAGATTTTCACTCTGCAAAATACGGAGCAGTTGCGGCATGCAGTGGGAGGTGATGTGGTGTAGATTTTCATTCTGCAAAAACGGAGCAGTAAGGCATGCAGCAGGAGGTGATGTAGGGTAGATTTTCACTCTCTGAAAACGGAGCAGTTACGGCATGCAGGAGGAGGTGATGTAGGGTAGATTTTCACTCTGCAAAAACGGAGCAGTTGCGGCATGTAGTGGGAGGTGATGTAGGGTAGATTTTCACTCTGCAAAAACGGAGCAGTTACGGCATGCAGCTGGAGTTGATGTAGGGTAGATTTTCACTCTCCAAAAACGGAGCAGTTGCGGCATGCAGTGGGAGGTGATGTAGAATAGATTTTCACTCTGCAAAAACGGAGCAGTTACGGCATGCAGCTGTAGTTGATGTAGGGTAGATTTTCACTCTCCAAAAACGGAGCAGTTGCGGCATGCAGTGGGAGGTGATGTAGGGTTGATTTTCACTCTGCAAAAACAGAGCAGTTGTGGCATGCAGTGGGAGGTGATGTGGGGTAGATTTTCACTCTGCAAAAACGGAGCAGTTGCGGCATGCAGTGGGAGGTGATGTGGGGTATATTTTCACACTGCAAAAACGGAGCAGTTGTGGCATGCAGTGGTAGGTGATGTGGGGTAGTTTTTCACTCTGCAAAAACGGAGCAATTGCGGCATGCAGTGGGAGGTGATGTGTGGTAGATTTTAATTCTGCAAAAACGGAGCAGTTACGGCATGCAGCAGGAGGTGATGTAGGGTAGATTTTCACTCTCCGAAAACGGAGCAGTTACGGCATGCAGCAGGAGGTGATGAGGGTAGATTTTCATTCTGCAAAAATGGAGCAGTTGCGGCATGTAGTGGGAGGTGATGTAGGGTAGATTCTCACTATCCAAAAACGGATCAGTTGTGGCATGCAGTGGGAGGTGATGTAGGGTAGATTTTCACTCTGCAAAAACGGAGCAGTTGCGGCATGCAGTGGGAGGTGATGTGGGGTAGATTTTCACTCTGCAAAAACGGAGCAGTTACGGCATGCAGCGGGAGGTGATGTAGGGTAGATTTTCATTCTGCAAAAACGGAGTAGTTGCGGCATGCAGTAGGAGGTGATGTAGGGTAGATTTTCACTCTGCAAAAACGGAGCAGTTGCGGCATGTAGTGGGAGGTGATGTAGGGTAGATTTTCACTCTGCAAAAACGGAGCAGTTACGGGATGCAGCTGGAGTTGATGTAGGGTAGATTTTCACTCTCCAAAAACGGAGCAGTTGCGGCATGCAGTGGGAGGTGATGTAGGGTAGATTTTCACTCTGCAAAACTGGAGCAGCTATGGCATGCAGCGGGAGGTGAAGTAGGGTAGATTTTCACTCTCCAAAAAAGGAGCAGTTACGGCATGCAGCGGGAGGTGATGTGGTGTAGATTTTCATTCTGCAACAACGGAGCGTTACGGCATGCAGCAGGAGGTGATGTAGGGTAGATTTTCACTCTCAGAAAACGGAGCAGTTACGGCATGCAGCAGGAGGTGATGTAGGGTAGATTTTCACTCTGCAAAAACGGAGCAGTTGCGGCATGTAGTGGGAGGTGATGTAGGGTAGATTTTCACTCTGCAAAAACGGAGCAGTTACGGCATGCAGCTGGAATTGATGTAGGGTAGATTTTCACTCTCCAAAAACGGAGCAGTTGCGGCATGCAGTGGGAGGTGATGTAGGTTAGATTTTCACTCTGCAAAAATGGAGCAGTTGCGGCATGCAGTGGGAGGTGATGTGGGGTAGATTTTCACTCTGCAAAAACGGAGCAGTTACGGCATGCAGCTGGAGTTGATGTAGGGTAGATTTTCACTCTCCAAAAACGGAGCAGTTGCGGCATGCAGTGGGAGGTGATGTAGGGTTGATTTTCAGTCTGCAGAAACAGAGCAGTTGCGGCATGCAGTGGGAGGTGACGTGGGGTAGATCTTCACTCTGCAAAAACGGAGCAGTTACGGCATGCAGCGGGAGGTGAGGTAGGGTATTTTTTCACTCTGCAAAAACGGAGCAGTTGCGGCATGCAGTGGAAAGTGATGTGGGTAGATTTTCACTCTGCAAAACCGGAGCAGTTGCGGCATGCAGTGGGAGGTGATGTGGTGTAGATTTTCCCTCTGCAAAAACGGAGCAGTTGCGGCATGCAGTGGTAGGTGATGTGGGGTAGATTTTCGCTCTGCAAAAACGGAGAAATTGCGGCATGCAGTGGGAGGTGATGTGTGGTAGATTTTCACTCTGCAAAAACGAAGCAGTTGCGGCGTGCAGTGGGAGGTGATGTACGGTATATTTTCACTCTGCAAAACGGAGCAGTTGCGGCATGCAGTGGGAGGTGACGTGGGGTAGATCTTCACTCTGCAAAAACGGAGCAGTTACAGCATGCAGCTGGAGTTGATGTAGGGTAGATTTTCACTCTCCAAAAACGGAGCAGTTGCGGCATGCAATGGGAGGTGATGTAGGGTTGATTTTCACTCTGCAAAAACAGAGCAGTTGCGGCATGCAGTGGGAGGTGACGTGGGGTAGATTTTCACTCTGCAAAAACGGAGCAGTTACGGCATGCAGCGGGAGGTGAGGTAGGGTATTTTTTCACTCTGCAAAAACGGAGCAGTTGCGGCATGCAGTGGAAAGTGATGTGGGTAGATTTTCACTCTGCAAAACCGGAGCAGTTGCGGCATGCAGTGGGAGGTGATGTGGTGTAGATTTTCCCTCTGCAAAAACGGAGCAGTTACGGCATGCAGCAGGAGGTGATGTGGTGTAGATTTTCATTCTGCAAAAACGGAGCAGTTACGGCATGCAGCACGAGGTGATGTAGGGTAGATTTTCACTCTCCAAAAAAGGAGCAGTTACGGCATGCAGCGGGAGGTGATGTGGTGTAGATTTTCATTCCGCAAAAACGGAGCAGTTACGGCATGCAGCAGGAGGTGATGTAGGGTAGATTTTCACTCTCCGAAAACGGAGCAGTTACGGCATGCAGCAGGAGGTGATGTAGGGTATATTTTCACTCTGCAAAAACGGAGCAGTTGCGGCATGCAGCTGGAGTTGATGTAGGGTAGATTTTCACTCTCCAAAAACGGAGCAGTTGCGGCATGCAGTGGGAGGTGATGTAGGGTAGATTTTCACTCTGCAAAAACGGAGCAGTTGCGGCATGCAGTGGGAGGTGATGTGGGGTAGATTTTCACTCTGCAAAAACGGAGCAGTTACGGCATGCAGCTGGAGTTGATGTAGGGTAGATTTTCACTCTCCAAAAACGGAGCAGTTGCGGCATGCAGTGGGAGGTGATGTAGGGTTGATTTTCAGTCTGCAAAAACAGAGCAGTTGCGGCATGCAGTGGGAGGTGATGTGGGGTAGATTTTCACTCTGCAAAAACAGAGCAGTTGCGGCATGCAGTGGGAGGTGATGTGGGGTATATTTTCACACTGCAAAAACGGAGCAGTTGCGGCATGCAGTGGTAGGTGATGTGGGGTAGATTTTCACTCTGCAAAAACGGAGCAATTGCGGCATGCAGTGGGAGGTGATGTGTGGTAGATTTTCACTCTGCAAAAACGAAGCAGTTGCGGCGTGCAATGGGAGGTGATGTACGGTATATTTTCACTCTGCAAAACGGAGCAGTTGCGGCATGTAGTGGGAGGTGACGTGGGGTAGATCTTCACTCTGCAAAAACGGAGCAGTTACGGCATGCAGCTGGAGTTGATGTAGTGTAGATTTTCACTCTCCAAAAACGGAGCAGTTGCGGCATGCAGTGGGAGGTGATGTAGGGTTGATTTTCACTCTGCAAAAACAGAGCAGTTGCGGCATGCAGTGGGAGGTGATGTGTGGTAGATTTTCACTCTGCAAAAACAGAGCATTTGCGGCGTGCAGTGGGAGGTGACGTGGGGTAGATTTTCACTCTGCAAAAACGGAGCAGTTACGGCATGCAGCGGGAGGTGAGGTAGGGTATTTTTTCACTCTGCAAAAACGGAGCAGTTGCGGCATGCAGTGGAAAGTGATGTGGGTAGATTTTCACTCTGCAAAACCGGAGCAGTTGCGGCATGCAGTGGGAGGTGATGTGGTGTAGATTTTCACTCTGCAAAACCGGAGCAGTTGTGGCATGCAGTGGGAGGTGATGTAGGGTAGATTTTCACTCTCCGAAAACGGAGCAGTTACGGCATGCAGTGGGAGGTGATGTGTGGTAGATTTTCACTCTGCAAAATACGGAGCAGTTGCGGCATGCAGTGGGAGGTGATGTGGTGTAGATTTTCATTCTGCAAAAACGGAGCAGTAAGGCATGCAGCAGGAGGTGATGTAGGGTAGATTTTCACTCTCTGAAAACGGAGCAGTTACGGCATGCAGGAGGAGGTGATGTAGGGTAGATTTTCACTCTGCAAAAACGGAGCAGTTGCGGCATGTAGTGGGAGGTGATGTAGGGTAGATTTTCACTCTGCAAAAACGGAGCAGTTACGGCATGCAGCTGGAGTTGATGTAGGGTAGATTTTCACTCTCCAAAAACGGAGCAGTTGCGGCATGCAGTGGGAGGTGATGTAGAATAGATTTTCACTCTGCAAAAACGGAGCAGTTACGGCATGCAGCTGTAGTTGATGTAGGGTAGATTTTCACTCTCCAAAAACGGAGCAGTTGCGGCATGCAGTGGGAGGTGATGTAGGGTTGATTTTCACTCTGCAAAAACAGAGCAGTTGTGGCATGCAGTGGGAGGTGATGTGGGGTAGATTTTCACTCTGCAAAAACGGAGCAGTTGCGGCATGCAGTGGGAGGTGATGTGGGGTATATTTTCACACTGCAAAAACGGAGCAGTTGTGGCATGCAGTGGTAGGTGATGTGGGGTAGTTTTTCACTCTGCAAAAACGGAGCAATTGCGGCATGCAGTGGGAGGTGATGTGTGGTAGATTTTAATTCTGCAAAAACGGAGCAGTTACGGCATGCAGCAGGAGGTGATGTAGGGTAGATTTTCACTCTCCGAAAACGGAGCAGTTACGGCATGCAGCAGGAGGTGATGAGGGTAGATTTTCATTCTGCAAAAATGGAGCAGTTGCGGCATGTAGTGGGAGGTGATGTAGGGTAGATTCTCACTATCCAAAAACGGATCAGTTGTGGCATGCAGTGGGAGGTGATGTAGGGTAGATTTTCACTCTGCAAAAACGGAGCAGTTGCGGCATGCAGTGGGAGGTGATGTGGGGTAGATTTTCACTCTGCAAAAACGGAGCAGTTACGGCATGCAGCGGGAGGTGATGTAGGGTAGATTTTCATTCTGCAAAAACGGAGTAGTTGCGGCATGCAGTAGGAGGTGATGTAGGGTAGATTTTCACTCTGCAAAAACGGAGCAGTTGCGGCATGTAGTGGGAGGTGATGTAGGGTAGATTTTCACTCTGCAAAAACGGAGCAGTTACGGGATGCAGCTGGAGTTGATGTAGGGTAGATTTTCACTCTCCAAAAACGGAGCAGTTGCGGCATGCAGTGGGAGGTGATGTAGGGTAGATTTTCACTCTGCAAAACTGGAGCAGCTATGGCATGCAGCGGGAGGTGAAGTAGGGTAGATTTTCACTCTCCAAAAAAGGAGCAGTTACGGCATGCAGCGGGAGGTGATGTGGTGTAGATTTTCATTCTGCAAAAACGGAGCGTTACGGCATGCAGCAGGAGGTGATGTAGGGTAGATTTTCACTCTCAGAAAACGGAGCAGTTACGGCATGCAGCAGGAGGTGATGTAGGGTAGATTTTCACTCTGCAAAAACGGAGCAGTTGCGGCATGTAGTGGGAGGTGATGTAGGGTAGATTTTCACTCTGCAAAAACGGAGCAGTTACGGCATGCAGCTGGAATTGATGTAGGGTAGATTTTCACTCTCCAAAAACGGAGCAGTTGCGGCATACAGTGGGAGGTGATGTAGGTTAGATTTTCACTCTGCAAAAATGGAGCAGTTGCGGCATGCAGTGGGAGGTGATGTGGGGTAGATTTTCACTCTGCAAAAACGGAGCAGTTACGGCATGCAGCTGGAGTTGATGTAGGGTAGATTTTCACTCTCCAAAAACGGAGCAGTTGCGGCATGCAGTGGGAGGTGATGTAGGGTTGATTTTCAGTCTGCAGAAACAGAGCAGTTGCGGCATGCAGTGGGAGGTGACGTGGGGTAGATCTTCACTCTGCAAAAACGGAGCAGTTACGGCATGCAGCGGGAGGTGAGGTAGGGTATTTTTTCACTCTGCAAAAACGGAGCAGTTGCGGCATGCAGTGGAAAGTGATGTGGGTAGATTTTCACTCTGCAAAACCGGAGCAGTTGCGGCATGCAGTGGGAGGTGATGTGGTGTAGATTTTCCCTCTGCAAAAACGGAGCAGTTGCGGCATGCAGTGGTAGGTGATGTGGGGTAGATTTTCGCTCTGCAAAAACGGAGAAATTGCGGCATGCAGTGGGAGGTGATGTGTGGTAGATTTTCACTCTGCAAAAACGAAGCAGTTGCGGCGTGCAGTGGGAGGTGATGTACGGTATATTTTCACTCTGCAAAACGGAGCAGTTGCGGCATGCAGTGGGAGGTGACGTGGGGTAGATCTTCACTCTGCAAAAACGGAGCAGTTACAGCATGCAGCTGGAGTTGATGTAGGGTAGATTTTCACTCTCCAAAAACGGAGCAGTTGCGGCATGCAATGGGAGGTGATGTAGGGTTGATTTTCACTCTGCAAAAACAGAGCAGTTGCGGCATGCAGTGGGAGGTGACGTGGGGTAGATTTTCACTCTGCAAAAACGGAGCAGTTACGGCATGCAGCGGGAGGTGAGGTAGGGTATTTTTTCACTCTGCAAAAACGGAGCAGTTGCGGCATGCAGTGGAAAGTGATGTGGGTAGATTTTCACTCTGCAAAACCGGAGCAGTTGCGGCATGCAGTGGGAGGTGATGTGGTGTAGATTTTCCCTCTGCAAAAACGGAGCAGTTACGGCATGCAGCAGGAGGTGATGTGGTGTAGATTTTCATTCTGCAAAAACGGAGCAGTTACGGCATGCAGCACGAGGTGATGTAGGGTAGATTTTCACTCTCCAAAAAAGGAGCAGTTACGGCATGCAGCGGGAGGTGATGTGGTGTAGATTTTCATTCCGCAAAAACGGAGCAGTTACGGCATGCAGCAGGAGGTGATGTAGGGTAGATTTTCACTCTCCGAAAACGGAGCAGTTACGGCATGCAGCAGGAGGTGATGTAGGGTATATTTTCACTCTGCAAAAACGGAGCAGTTGCGGCATGCAGCTGGAGTTGATGTAGGGTAGATTTTCACTCTCCAAAAACGGAGCAGTTGCGGCATGCAGTGGGAGGTGATGTAGGGTAGATTTTCACTCTGCAAAAACGGAGCAGTTGCGGCATGCAGTGGGAGGTGATGTGGGGTAGATTTTCACTCTGCAAAAACGGAGCAGTTACGGCATGCAGCTGGAGTTGATGTAGGGTAGATTTTCACTCTCCAAAAACGGAGCAGTTGCGGCATGCAGTGGGAGGTGATGTAGGGTTGATTTTCAGTCTGCAAAAACAGAGCAGTTGCGGCATGCAGTGGGAGGTGATGTGGGGTAGATTTTCACTCTGCAAAAACAGAGCAGTTGCGGCATGCAGTGGGAGGTGATGTGGGGTATATTTTCACACTGCAAAAACGGAGCAGTTGCGGCATGCAGTGGTAGGTGATGTGGGGTAGATTTTCACTCTGCAAAAACGGAGCAATTGCGGCATGCAGTGGGAGGTGATGTGTGGTAGATTTTCACTCTGCAAAAACGAAGCAGTTGCGGCGTGCAATGGGAGGTGATGTACGGTATATTTTCACTCTGCAAAACGGAGCAGTTGCGGCATGTAGTGGGAGGTGACGTGGGGTAGATCTTCACTCTGCAAAAACGGAGCAGTTACGGCATGCAGCTGGAGTTGATGTAGTGTAGATTTTCACTCTCCAAAAACGGAGCAGTTGCGGCATGCAGTGGGAGGTGATGTAGGGTTGATTTTCACTCTGCAAAAACAGAGCAGTTGCGGCATGCAGTGGGAGGTGATGTGTGGTAGATTTTCACTCTGCAAAAACAGAGCATTTGCGGCGTGCAGTGGGAGGTGACGTGGGGTAGATTTTCACTCTGCAAAAACGGAGCAGTTACGGCATGCAGCGGGAGGTGAGGTAGGGTATTTTTTCACTCTGCAAAAACGGAGCAGTTGCGGCATGCAGTGGAAAGTGATGTGGGTAGATTTTCACTCTGCAAAACCGGAGCAGTTGCGGCATGCAGTGGGAGGTGATGTGGTGTAGATTTTCACTCTGCAAAACCGGAGCAGTTGTGGCATGCAGTGGGAGGTGATGTAGGGTAGATTTTCACTCTCCGAAAACGGAGCAGTTACGGCATGCAGTGGGAGGTGATGTAGAGTAGATTTTCACTCTGCAAAAATGGAGCAGTTGCGGCATGCAGTGGGAGGTGATGTGTGGTAGATTTTCACTCTGCAAAAACGGAGCAGTTGCAACATGCAGTGGGAGGTGATGTGGTGTAGATTTTCATTCTGCAAAAACGGAGCAGTTACGGCATGCAGCAGGAGGTGATGTAGGGTAGATTTTCACTCTCCGAAAACGGAGCAGTTATGGCATGCAGCAGGAGGTGATGTAGGGTAGATTTTCACTCTGCAAAAACGGAGCAGTTGCGGCATGTAGTGGGAGGTGATGTAGGGTAGATTTTCACTCTGCAAAAACGGAGCAGTTACGGCATGCAGCTGGAGTTGATGTAGGGTAGATTTTCACTCTCCAAAAACGGAGCAGTTGCGGCATGCAGTGGGAGGTGATGTAGGGTAGATTTTCACTCTGCAAAACCGGAGCAGCTATGGCATGCAGCGGGAGGTGAAGTAGGGTAGATTTTCACTCTCCAAAAAAGGAGCAGTTACGGCATGCAGCGGGAGGTGATGTGGTGTAGATTTTCATTCTGCAAAAACGGAGCAGTTACGGCATGCAGCAGGAGGTGATGTAGGGTAGATTTTCACTCTCCGAAAACGGAGCAGTTACGGCATGCAGCAGGAGGTGATGTAGGGTAGATTTTCACTCTGCAAAAACGGAGCAGTTGCGGCATGTAGTGGGAGGTGATGTAGGGTAGATTTTCACTCTGCAAAAACGGAGCAGTTGCGGCATGCAGTGGGAGGTGATGTGGGGTAGATTTTCACTCTGCAAAAACGGAGCATTTACGGCATGCAGCTGGAGTTGATGTAGGGTAGATTTTCACTCTCCAAAAACGGAGCAGTTGCGGCATGCAGTGGGAGGTGATGTAGGGTTGATTTTCACTCTGCAAAAACAGAGCAGTTGTGGCATGCAGTGGGAGGTGATGTGGGGTAGATTTTCACTCTGCAAAAACGGAGCAGTTGCGGCATGCAGTGGGAGGTGATGTGGGGTATATTTTCACACTGCAAAAACGGAGCAGTTGTGGCATGCAGTGGTAGGTGATGTGGGGTAGTTTTTCACTCTGCAAAAACGGAGCAATTGCGGCATGCAGTGGGAGGTGATGTGTGGTAGATTTTAATTCTGTAAAAACGGAGCAGTTACGGCATGCAGCAGGAGGTGATGTAGGGTAGATTTTCACTCTCCGAAAACGGAGCAGTTACGGCATGCAGCAGGAGGTGATGTAGGGTAGATTTTCATTCTGCAAAAATGGAGCAGTTGCGGCATGTAGTGGGAGGTGATGTAGGGTAGATTTTCACAATCCAAAAACGGATCAGTTGCGGCATGCAGTGGGAGGTGATGTAGGGTAGATTTTCGCTCTGCAAAAACGGAGCAGTTGCGGCATGCAGTGGGAGGTGATGTGGGGTAGATTTTCACTCTGCAAAAACGGAGCAGTTACAGCATGCAGCGGGAGGTGATGTAGGGTAGATTTTCATTCTGCATAAACGGAGTAGTTGCGGCATGCATTGGGAGGTGATGTAGGGTTGATTTTCACTCTGCAAAAACAGAGCAGTTGTGGCATGCAGTGGGAGGTGATGTGGGGTAGATTTTCACTCTGCAAAAACGGAGCAGTTGCGGCATGCAGTGGGAGGTGATGTGGGGTATATTTTCACACTGCAAAAATGGAGCAGTTGTGGCATGCAGTGGTAGGTGATGTGGGGTAGTTTTTCACTCTGCAAAAACGGAGCAATTGCGGCATGCAGTGGGAGGTGATGTGTGGTAGATTTTAATTCTGCAAAAACGGAGCAGGTATGGCATGCAGCAGGAGGTGATGTAGGGTAGATTTTCACTCTCCGAAAATGGAGCAGTTACGGCATGCAGCAGGAGGTGATGTAGGGTAGATTTTCATTCTGCAAAAATGGAGCAGTTGCGGCATGTAGTGGGAGGTGATGTAGGGTAGATTTTCACTATCCAAAAACGGATCAGTTGCGGCATGCAGTGGGAGGTGATGTAGGGTAGATTTTCACTCTGCAAAAACGGCGCAGTTGCGGCATGCAGTGGGAGGTGATGTGGGGTAGATTTTCACTCTGCAAAAACGGAGCAGTTACGGCATGCAGCGGGAGGTGATGTAGGGTAGATTTTCATTCTGCAAAAACGGAGTAGTTGCGGCATGCAGTGGGAGGTGATGTAGGGTAGATTTTCACTCTGCAAAAACGGGGCAGTTGCGGCATGTAGTGGGAGGTGATGTAGGGTAGATTTTCACTCTGCAAAAACGGAGCAGTTACGGCATGCAGCTGGAGTTGATGTAGGGTAGATTTTCACTCTCCAAAAACGGAGCAGTTGCGGCATGCAGTGGGAGGTGATGTAGGGTAGATTTTCACTCTGCAAAACCGGAGCAGCTATGGCATGCAGCGGGAGGTGAAGTAGGGTAGATTTTCACTCTCCAAAAAAGGAGCAGTTACGGCATGCAGCGGGAGGTGATGTGGTGTAGATTTTCATTCTGCAAAAACGGAGCAGTTACGGCATGCAGTGGGAGGTGATGTAGGGTAGATTTTCACTCTGCAAAAACGGAGCAGTTGTGGCATGTAGTGGGAGGTGATGTAGGGTAGATTTTCACTCTGCAAAAACGGAGCAGTTACGGCATGCAGCTGGAGTTGATGTAGGGTAGATTTTCACTCTCCAAAAACGGAGCAGTTGCGGCATGCAGTGGGAGGTGATGTAGGGTAGATTTTCACTCTGCAAAACCGGAGCAGCTATGGCATGCAGCGGGAGGTGAAGTAGGGTAGATTTTCACTCTCCAAAAAGGAGCAGTTACGGCATGCAGCGGGAGGTGATGTGGTGTAGATTTTCATTCTGCAAAAACGGAGCAGTTACGGCATGCAGCAGGAGGTGATGTAGGGTAGATTTTCACTCTCCGAAAACGGAGCAGTTACGGCATGCAGCAGGAGGTGATGTAGGGTAGATTTTCACTCTGCAAAAACGGAGCAGTTGCGGCATGTAGTGGGAGGTGATGTAGGGTAGATTTTCACTCTGCCAAAACGGAGCAGTTGCGGCATGCAGTGGGAGGTGATGTGGGGTAGATTTTCACTCTGCAAAAACGGAGCAGTTACGGCATGCAGCTGGAGTTGATGTAGGGTAGATTTTCACTCTCCAAAAACGGAGCAGTTGCGGCATGCAGTGGGAGGTGATGTAGGGTTGATTTTCACTCTGCAAAAACAGAGCAGTTGTGGCATGCAGTGGGAGGTGATGTAGGGTTGATTTTCACTCTGCAAAAACAGAGCAGTTGTGGCATGCAGTGGGAGGTGATGTGGGGTAGATTTTCACTCTGCAAAAACGGAGCAGTTGCGGCATGCAGTGGGAGGTGATGTGGGGTAGATTTTCACTCTGCAAAAACGGAGCAGTTACGGCATGCAGCTGGAGTTGATGTAGGGTAGATTTTCACTCTCCAAAAACGGAGCAGTTGCGGCATGCAGTGGGAGGTGATGTAGGGTTGATTTTCACTCTGCAAAAACAGAGCAGTTGTGGCATGCAGTGGGAGGTGATGTAGGGTTGATTTTCACTCTGCAAAAACAGAGCAGTTGTGGCATGCAGCTGGAGTTGATGTAGGGTAGATTTTCACTCTCCAAAAACGGAGCAGTTGCGGCATGCAGTGGGAGGTGATGTAGGGTTGATTTTCACTCTGCAAAAACAGAGCAGTTGTGGCATGCAGTGGGAGGTGATGTGGGGTAGATTTTCACTCTGCAAAAACGGAGCAGTTGCGGCATGCAGTGGGAGGTGATGTGGGGTATATTTTCACACTGCAAAAACGGAGCAATTGCGGCATGCAGTGGGAGGTGATGTGTGGTAGATTTTCATTCTGCAAAAACGGAGCAGTAAGGCATGCAGCAGGAGGTGATGTAGGGTAGATTTTCACTCTCTGAAAACGGAGCAGTTACGGCATGCAGGAGGAGGTGATGTAGGGTAGATTTTCACTCTGCAAAAACGGAGCAGTTGCGGCATGTAGTGGGAGGTGATGTAGGGTAGATTTTCACTCTGCAAAAACGAAGCAGTTACGGCATGCAGCTGGAGTTGATGTAGGGTAGATTTTCACTCTCCAAAAAACGGAGCAGTTGCGGCATGCAGTGGGAGGTGATGTAGAATAGATTTTCACTCTGCAAAAACGGAGCAGTTACGGCATGCAGCTGGAGTTGATGTAGGGTAGATTTTCACTCTCCAAAAACGGAGCAGTTGCGGCATGCAGTGGGAGGTGATGTAGGGTTGATTTTCACTCTGCAAAAACAGAGCAGTTGTGGCATGCAGTGGGAGGTGATGTGGGGTAGATTTTCACTCTGCAAAAACAGAGCAGTTGCGGCATGCAGTGGGAGGTGATGTGGAGTAGATTTTCACTCTGCAAAAACGGAGCAGTTGCGGCATGCAGTGGGAGGTGATGTGGGGTATATTTTCACACTGCAAAAACGGAGCAGTTGCGGCATGCAGTGGTAGGTGATGTGGGGTAGATTTTCACTCTGCAAAAACGGAGCAATTGTGGCATGCAGTGGGAGGTGATGTTTGGTAGATTTTCACACTGCAAAAACGGAGCAGTTGCGGCATGCAGTGGGAGGTGATGTGGTGTAGATTTTCATTCTGCAAAAACGGAGCAGTTACGGCATGCAGCAGGAGGTGATGTAGGGTAGATTTTCACTCTCCGAAAACGGAGCAGTTACGGCATGCAGCAGGAGGTGATGTAGGGTAGATTTTCACTCTGCAAAAACGGAGCAGTTGCGGCATGTAGTGGGAGGTGATGTAGGGTAGATTTTCATTCTGCAAAAACGGAGTAGTGTGGCATGCAGTGGAAGGTGATGTGGGGTATATTTTCACACTGCAAAAACGGAGCAGTTGCGGCATGCAGTGGTAGGTGATGTGGGGTAGATTTTCACTCTGCAAAAACGGAGCAATTGCAGCATGCAGTGGGAGGTGATGTGTGGTAGATTTTCACTCTGCAAAATACGGAGCAGTTGCGGCATGCAGTGGGAGGTGATGTGGTGTAGATTTTCATTCTGCAAAAACGGAGCAGTAAGGCATGCAGCAGGAGGTGATGTAGGGTAGATTTTCACTCTCTGAAAACGGAGCAGTTACGGCATGCAGGAGGAGGTGATGTAGGGTAGATTTTCACTCTGCAAAAACGGAGCAGTTGCGGCATGTAGTGGGAGGTGATGTTGGGTAGATTTTCACTCTGCAAAAACGGAGCAGTTACGGCATGCAGCTGGAGTTGATGTAGGGTAGATTTTCACTCTCCAAAAACGGAGCAGTTGCGGCATGCAGTGGGAGGTGATGTAGAATAGATTTTCACTCTGCAAAAACGGAGCAGTTACGGCATGCAGCTGGAGTTGATGTAGGGTAGATTTTCACTCTCCAAAAACGGAGCAGTTGCGGCATGCAGTGGGAGGTGATGTAGGGTTGATTTTCACTCTGCAAAAACAGAGCAGTTGTGGCATGCAGTGGGAGGTGATGTGGGGTAGATTTTCACTCTGCAAAAACGGAGCAGTTGCGGCATGCAGTGGGAGGTGATGTGGGGTATATTTTCACACTGCAAAAACGGAGCAGTTGTGGCATGCAGTGGTAGGTGATGTGGGGTAGTTTTTCACTCTGCAAAAACGGAGCAATTGCGGCATGCAGTGGGAGGTGATGTGTGGTAGATTTTAATTCTGCAAAAACGGAGCAGTTACGGCATGCAGCAGGAGGTGATGTAGGGTAGATTTTCACTCTCCGAAAACGGAGCAGTTACGGCATGCAGCAGGAGGTGATGTAGGATAGATTTTCATTCTGCAAAAATGGAGCAGTTGCGGCATGTAGTGGGAGGTGATGTAGGGTAGATTTTCACTATCCAAAAACGGATCAGTTGTGGCATGCAGTGGGAGGTGATGTAGGGTAGATTTTCACTCTGCAAAAACGGAGCAGTTGCGGCATGCAGTGGGAGGTGATGTGGGGTAGATTTTCACTCTGCAAAAACGGAGCAGTTACGGCATGCAGCGGGAGGTGATGTGGTGTAGATTTTCATTCTGCAAAAACGGAGCAGTTACGGCATGCAGCAGGAGGTGATGTAGGGTAGATTTTCACTCTCCGAAAACGGAGCAGTTACGGCATGCAGCAGGAGGTGATGTAGGGTAGATTTTCACTCTGCAAAAACGGAGCAGTTGCGGCATGTAGTGGGAGGTGATGTAGGGTAGATTTTCACTCTGCAAAAACGGAGCAGTTACGGCATGCAGCTGGAATTGATGTAGGGTAGATTTTCACTCTCCAAAAACGGAGCAGTTGCGGCATGCAGTGGGAGGTGATGTAGGTTAGATTTTCACTCTGCAAAAATGGAGCAGTTGCGGCATGCAGTGAGAGGTGATGTGGGGTAGATTTTCACTCTGCAAAAACGGAGCAGTTACGGCATGCAGCTGGAGTTGATGTAGGGTAGATTTTCACTCTCCAAAAACGGAGCAGTTGCGGCATGCAGTGGGAGGTGATGTAGGGTTGATTTTCAGTCTGCAGAAACAGAGCAGTTGTGGCATGCAGTGGGAGGTGATGTGGGGTAGATTTTCACTCTGCAAAAACGGAGCAGTTGCGGCATGCAGTGGGAGGTGATGTGGAGTATATTTTCACACTGCAAAAACGGAGCAGTTGCGGCATGCAGTGGTAGGTGATGTGGGGTAGATTTTCGCTCTGCAAAAACGGAGAAATTGCGGCATGCAGTGGGAGGTGATGTGTGGTAGATTTTCACTCTGCAAAAACGAAGCAGTTGCGGCGTGCAGTGGGAGGTGATGTACGGTATATATTCACTCTGCAAAACGGAGCAGTTGCGGCATGCAGTGGGAGGTGACGTGGGGTAGATCTTCACTCTGCAAAAACGGAGCAGTTACAGCATGCAGCTGGAGTTGATGTAGGGTAGATTTTCACTCTCCAAAAACGGAGCAGTTGCGGCATGCAATGGGAGGTGATGTAGGGTTGATTTTCACTCTGCAAAAACAGAGCAGTTGCGGCATGCAGTGGGAGGTGATGTGTGGTAGATTTTCACTCTGCAAAAACAGAGCAGTTGCGGCATGCAGTGGGAGGTGACGTGGGGTAGATTTTCACTCTGCAAAAACGGAGCAGTTACGGCATGCAGCGGGAGGTGAGGTAGGGTATTTTTTCACACTGCAAAAACGGAGCAGTTGCGGCATGCAGTGGAAAGTGATGTGGGGAGATTTTCACTCTGCAAAACCGGAGCAGTTGCGGCATGCAGTGGGAGGTGATGTGGTGTAGATTTTCCCTCTGCAAAAACGGAGCAGTTACGGCATGCAGCAGGAGGTGATGTGGTGTAGATTTTCATTCTGCAAAAACGGAGCAGTTACGGCATGCAGCAGGAGGTGATGTAGGGTAGATTTTCACTCTCCAAAAAAGGAGCAGTTACGGCATGCAGCGGGAGGTGATGTGGTGTAGATTTTCATTCTGCAAAAACGGAGCAGTTACGGCATGCAGCAGGAGGTGATGTAGGGTAGATTTTCACTCTCCGAAAACGGAGCAGTTACGGCATGCAGCAGGAGGTGATGTAGGGTAGATTTTCACTCTGCAAAAACGGAGCAGTTGCGGCATGCAGCTGGAGTTGATGTAGGGTAGATTTTCACTCTCCAAAAACGGAGCAGTTGCGGCATGCAGTGGGAGGTGATGTAGGGTAGATTTTCACTCTGCAAAAACGGAGCAGTTGCGGCATGCAGTGGGAGGTGATGTGGGGTAGATTTTCACTCTGCAAAAACGGAGCAGTTACGGCATGCAGCTGGAGTTGATGTAGGGTAGATTTTCACTCTCCAAAAACGGAGCAGTTGCGGCATGCAGTGGGAGGTGATGAAAGGTTGATTTTCAGTCTGCAAAAACAGAGCAGTTGCGGCATGCAGTGGGAGGTGATGTGGGGTAGATTTTCACTCTGCAAAAACGGAGCAGTTGCGGCATGCAGTGGGAGGTGATGTGGGGTATATTTTCACACTGCAAAAACGGAGCAGTTGTGGCATGCAGTGGTAGGTGATGTGGGGTAGTTTTTCACTCTGCAAAAACGGAGCAATTGCGGCATGCAGTGGGAGGTGATGTGTGGTAGATTTTAATTCTGCAAAAACGGAGCAGTTACGGCATGCAGCAGGAGGTGATGTAGGGTAGATTTTCACTCTCCGAAAACGGAGCAGTTACGGCATGCAGCAGGAGGTGATGTAGGATAGATTTTCATTCTGCAAAAATGGAGCAGTTGCGGCATGTAGTGGGAGGTGATGTAGGGTAGATTTTCACTCTCCAAAAACGGAGCAGTTGCGGCATGCAGTGGGAGGTGATGTAGGGTTGATTTTCACTCTGCAAAAACAGAGCAGTTGCGGCATGCAGTGGGAGGTGATGTGTGGTAGATTTTCACTCTGCAAAAACAGAGCAGTTGCGGCGTGCAGTGGGAGGTGACGTAGGGTAGATTTTCACTCTGCAAAAACGGAGCAGTTACGGCATGCAGCGGGAGGTGAGGTAGGGTATTTTTTCACTCTGCAAAAACGGAGCAGTTGCGGCATGCAGTGGAAAGTGATGTGGGTAGATTTTCACTCTGCAAAACCGGAGCAGTTGCGGCATGCAGTGGGAGGTGATGTGGTGTAGATTTTCACTCTGCAAAACCGGAGCAGTTGCGGCATGCAGTGGGAGGTGATGTAGGGTAGATTTTCACTCTCCGAAAACGGAGCAGTTACGGCATGCAGTGGGAGGTGATGTAGGGTAGATTTTCACTCTGCAAAAATGGAGCAGTTGCGGCATGCAGTGGGAGGTGATGTGTGGTAGATTTTCACTCTGCAAAAACGGAGCAGTTGCAGCATGCAGTGGGAGGTGATGTGGTGTAGATTTTCATTCTGCAAAAACGGAGCAGTTACGGCATGCAGCAGGAGGTGATGTAGGGTAGATTTTCACTCTCCGAAAACGGAGCAGTTATGGCATGCAGCAGGAGGTGATGTAGGGTAGATTTTCACTCTGCAAAAACGGAGCAGTTGCGGCATGTAGTGGGAGGTGATGTAGGGTAGATTTTCACTCTGCAAAAACGGACCAGTTACGGCATGCAGCTGGAGTTGATGTAGGGTAGATTTTCACTCTCCAAAAACGGAGCAGTTGCGGCATGCAGTGGGAGGTGATGTAGGGTAGATTTTCACTCTCTGAAAACGGAGCAGTTACGGCATGCAGGAGGAGGTGATGTAGGGTAGATTTTCACTCTGCAAAAACGGAGCAGTTGCGGCATGTAGTGGGAGGTGATGTAGGGTAGATTTTCACTCTGCAAAAACGAAGCAGTTACGGCATGCAGCTGGAGTTGATGTAGGGTAGATTTTCCCTCTCCAAAAAACGGAGCAGTTGCGGCATGCAGTGGGAGGTGATGTAGAATAGATTTTCACTCTGCAAAAACGGAGCAGTTACGGCATGCAGCTGGAGTTGATGTAGGGTAGATTTTCACTCTCCAAAAACGGAGCAGTTGCGGCATGCAGTGGGAGGTGATGTAGGGTTGATTTTCACTCTGCAAAAACAGAGCAGTTGTGGCATGCAGTGGGAGGTGATGTGGGGTAGATTTTCACTCTGCAAAAACAGAGCAGTTGCGGCATGCAGTGGGAGGTGATGTGGAGTAGATTTTCACTCTGCAAAAACGGAGCAGTTGCGGCATGCAGTGGGAGGTGATGTGGGGTATATTTTCACACTGCAAAAACGGAGCAGTTGCGGCATGCAGTGGTAGGTGATGTGGGGTAGATTTTCACTCTGCAAAAACGGAGCAATTGTGGCATGCAGTGGGAGGTGATGTTTGGTAGATTTTCACTCTGCAAAAACGGAGCAGTTGCGGCATGCAGTGGGAGGTGATGTGGTGTAGATTTTCATTCTGCAAAAACGGAGCAGTTACGGCATGCAGCAGGAGGTGATGTAGGGTAGATTTTCACTCTCCGAAAACGGAGCAGTTACGGCATGCAGCAGGAGGTGATGTAGGGTAGATTTTCACTCTGCAAAAACGGAGCAGTTGCGGCATGTAGTGGGAGGTGATGTAGGGTAGATTTTCATTCTGCAAAAACGGAGTAGTGTGGCATGCAGTGGAAGGTGATGTGGGGTATATTTTCACACTGCAAAAACGGAGCAGTTGCGGCATGCAGTGGTAGGTGATGTGGGGTAGATTTTCACTCTGCAAAAACGGAGCAATTGCAGCATGCAGTGGGAGGTGATGTGTGGTAGATTTTCACTCTGCAAAATACGGAGCAGTTGCGGCATGCAGTGGGAGGTGATGTGGTGTAGATTTTCATTCTGCAAAAACGGAGCAGTAAGGCATGCAGCAGGAGGTGATGTAGGGTAGATTTTCACTCTCTGAAAACGGAGCAGTTACGGCATGCAGGAGGAGGTGATGTAGGGTAGATTTTCACTCTGCAAAAACGGAGCAGTTGCGGCATGTAGTGGGAGGTGATGTAGGGTAGATTTTCACTCTGCAAAAACGGAGCAGTTACGGCATGCAGCTGGAGTTGATGTAGGGTAGATTTTCACTCTCCAAAAACGGAGCAGTTGCGGCATGCAGTGGGAGGTGATGTAGAATAGATTTTCACTCTGCAAAAACGGAGCAGTTATGGCATGCAGCTGGAGTTGATGTAGGGTAGATTTTCACTCTCCAAAAACGGAGCAGTTGCGGCATGCAGTGGGAGGTGATGTAGGGTTGATTTTCACTCTGCAAAAACAGAGCAGTTGTGGCATGCAGTGGGAGGTGATGTGGGGTAGATTTTCACTCTGCAAAAACGGAGCAGTTGCAGCATGCAGTGGGAGGTGATGTGGGGTATATTTTCACACTGCAAAAACGGAGCAGTTGTGGCATGCAGTGGTAGGTGATGTGGGGTAGTTTTTCACTCTGCAAAAACGGAGCAATTGCGGCATGCAGTGGGAGGTGATGTGTGGTAGATTTTAATTCTGCAAAAACGGAGCAGTTACGGCATGCAGCAGGAGGTGATGTAGGGTAGATTTTCACTCTCCGAAAACGGAGCAGTTGCGGCATGTAGTGGGAGGTGATGTAGGGTAGATTTTCACTATCCAAAAACGGATCAGTTGTGGCATGCAGTGGGAGGTGATGTAGGGTAGATTTTCACTCTGCAAAAACGGAGCAGTTGCGGCATGCAGTGGGAGGTGATGTGGGGTAGATTTTCACTCTGCAAAAACGGAGCAGTTACGGCATGCAGCGGGAGGTGATGTGGTGTAGATTTTCATTCTGCAAAAACGGAGCAGTTACGGCATGCAGCAGGAGGTGATGTAGGGTAGATTTTCACTCTCCGAAAACGGAGCAGTTACGGCATGCAGCAGGAGGTGATGTAGGGTAGATTTTCACTCTGCAAAAACGGAGCAGTTGCGGCATGTAGTGGGAGGTGATGTAGGGTAGATTTTCACTCTGCAAAAATGGAGCAGTTGCGGCATGCAGTGGGAGGTGATGTGGGGTAGATTTTCACTCTGCAAAAACGGAGCAGTTACGGCATGCAGCTGGAGTTGATGTAGGGTAGATTTTCACTCTCCAAAAACGGAGCAGTTGCGGCATGCAGTGGGAGGTGATGTAGGGTTGATTTTCAGTCTGCAGAAACAGAGCAGTTGTGGCATGCAGTGGGAGGTGATGTGGGGTAGATTTTCACTCTGCAAAAACGGAGCAGTTGCGGCATGCAGTGGGAGGTGATGTGGAGTATATTTTCACACTGCAAAAACGGAGCAGTTGTGGCATGCAGTGGTAGGTGATGTGGGGTAGATTTTCGCTCTGCAAAAACGGAGAAATTGCGGCATGCAGTGGGAGGTGATGTGTGGTAGATTTTCACTCTGCAAAAACGAAGCAGTTGCGGCGTGCAGTGGGAGGTGATGTACGGTATATTTTCACTCTGCAAAACGGAGCAGTTGCGGCATGCAGTGGGAGGTGACGTGGGGTAGATCTTCACTCTGCAAAAACGGAGCAGTTACAGCATGCAGCTGGAGTTGATGTAGGGTAGATTTTCACTCTCCAAAAACGGAGCAGTTGCGGCATGCAATGGGAGGTGATGTAGGGTTGATTTTCACTCTGCAAAAACAGAGCAGTTGCGGCATGCAGTGGGAGGTGATGTGTGGTAGATTTTCACTCTGTAAAAACAGAGCAGTTGCGGCATGCAGTGGGAGGTGACGTGGGGTAGATTTTCACTCTGCAAAAACGGAGCAGTTACGGCATGCAGCGGGAGGTGAGGTAGGGTATTTTTTCACTCTGCAAAAACGGAGCAGTTGCGGCATGCAGTGGAAAGTGATGTGGGGAGATTTTCACTCTGCAAAACCGGAGCAGTTGCGGCATGCAGTGGGAGGTGATGTGGTGTAGATTTTCCCTCTGCAAAAACGGAGCAGTTACGGCATGCAGCAGGAGGTGATGTGGTGTAGATTTTCATTCTGCAAAAACGGAGCAGTTACGGCATGCAGCAGGAGGTGATGTAGGGTAGATTTTCACTCTCCAAAAAAGGAGCAGTTACGGCATGCAGCGGGAGGTGATGTGGTGTAGATTTTCATTCTGCAAAAACGGAGCAGTTACGGCATGCAGCAGGAGGTGATGTAGGGTAGATTTTCACTCTCCGAAAACGGAGCAGTTACGGCATGCAGCAGGAGGTGATGTAGGGTAGATTTTCACTCTGCAAAAACGGAGCAGTTGCGGCATGCAGCTGGAGTTGATGTAGGGTAGATTTTCACTCTCCAAAAACGGAGCAGTTGCGGCATGCAGTGGGAGGTGATGTAGGGTAGATTTTCACTCTGCAAAAACGGAGCAGTTGCGGCATGCAGTGGGAGGTGATGTGGGGTAGATTTTCACTCTGCAAAAACGGAGCAGTTACGGCATGCAGCTGGAGTTGATGTAGGGTAGATTTTCACTCTCCAAAAACGGAGCAGTTGCGGCATGCAGTGAGAGGTGATGAAAGGTTGATTTTCAGTCTGCAAAAACAGAGCAGTTGCGGCATGCAGTGGGAGGTGATGTGGGGTAGATTTTCACTCTGCAAAAACGGAGCAGTTGCGGCATGCAGTGGGAGGTGATGTGGGGTATATTTTCACACTGCAAAAACGGAGCAGTTGCGGCATGCAGTGGTAGGTGATGTGGGGTAGATTTCCACTCTGCAAAAACGGAGCAATTGTGGCATGCAGTGGGAGGTGATGTGTGGTAGATTTTCACTCTGCAAAAACGAAGCAGTTGCGGCGTGCAATGGGAGGTGATGTACGGTATATTTTCACTCTGCAAAACGGAGCAGTTGCGGCATGCAGTGGGAGGTGACGTGGGGTAGATCTTCACTCTGCAAAAACAGAGCAGTTACGGCATGCAGCTGGAGTTGATGTAGTGTAGATTTTCACTCTCCAAAAACGGAGCAGTTGCGGCATGCAGTGGGAGGTGATGTAGGGTTGATTTTCACTCTGCAAAAACAGAGCAGTTGCGGCATGCAGTGGGAGGTGATGTGTGGTAGATTTTCACTCTGCAAAAACAGAGCAGTTGCGGCGTGCAGTGGGAGGTGACGTAGGGTAGATTTTCACTCTGCAAAAACGGAGCAGTTACGGCATGCAGCGGGAGGTGAGGTAGGGTATTTTTTCACTCTGCAAAAACGGAGCAGTTGCGGCATGCAGTGGAAAGTGATGTGGGTAGATTTTCACTCTGCAAAACCGGAGCAGTTGCGGCATGCAGTGGGAGGTGATGTGGTGTAGATTTTCACTCTGCAAAACCGGAGCAGTTGCGGCATGCAGTGGGAGGTGATGTAGGGTAGATTTTCACTCTCCGAAAACGGAGCAGTTACGGCATGCAGTGGGAGGTGATGTAGGGTAGATTTTCACTCTGCAAAAATGGAGCAGTTGCGGCATGCAGTGGGAGGTGATGTGTGGTAGATTTTCACTCTGCAAAAACGGAGCAGTTGCAGCATGCAGTGGGAGGTGATGTGGTGTAGATTTTCATTCTGCAAAAACGGAGCAGTTACGGCATGCAGCAGGAGGTGATGTAGGGTAGATTTTCACTCTCCGAAAACGGAGCAGTTATGGCATGCAGCAGGAGGTGATGTAGGGTAGATTTTCACTCTGCAAAAACGGAGCAGTTGCGGCATGTAGTGGGAGGTGATGTAGGGTAGATTTTCACTCTCCAAAAAAGGAGCAGTTACGGCATGCAGCGGGAGGTGATGTGGTGTAGATTTTCATTCTGCAAAAACGGAGCAGTTACGGCATGCAGCAGGAGGTGATGTAGGGTAGATTTTCACTCTCCGAAAACGGAGCAGTTACGGCATGCAGCAGGAGGTGATGTAGGGTAGATTTTCACTCTGCAAAAACGGAGCAGTTGCGGCATGCAGCTGGAGTTGATGTAGGGTAGATTTTCACTCTCCAAAAACGGAGCAGTTGCGGCATGCAGTGGGAGGTGATGTAGGGTAGATTTTCACTCTGTAAAAACGGAGCAGTTGCGGCATGCAGTGGGAGGTGATGTGGGGTAGATTTTCACTCTGCAAAAACGGAGCAGTTACGGCATGCAGCTGGAGTTGATGTAGGGTAGATTTTCACTCTCCAAAAACGGAGCAGTTGCGGCATGCAGTGAGAGGTGATGAAAGGTTGATTTTCAGTCTGCAAAAACAGAGCAGTTGCGGCATGCAGTGGGAGGTGATGTGGGGTAGATTTTCACTCTGCAAAAACGGAGCAGTTGCGGCATGCAGTGGGAGGTGATGTGGGGTATATTTTCACACTGCAAAAACGGAGCAGTTGCGGCATGCAGTGGTAGGTGATGTGGGGTAGATTTCCACTCTGCAAAAACGGAGCAATTGTGGCATGCAGTGGGAGGTGATGTGTGGTAGATTTTCACTCTGCAAAAACGAAGCAGTTGCGGCGTGCAATGGGAGGTGATGTACGGTATATTTTCACTCTGCAAAACGGAGCAGTTGCGGCATGCAGTGGGAGGTGACGTGGGGTAGATCTTCACTCTGCAAAAACAGAGCAGTTACGGCATGCAGCTGGAGTTGATGTAGTGTAGATTTTCACTCTCCAAAAACGGAGCAGTTGCGGCATGCAGTGGGAGGTGATGTAGGGTTGATTTTCACTCTGCAAAAACAGAGCAGTTGCGGCATGCAGTGGGAGGTGATGTGTGGTAGATTTTCACTCTGCAAAAACAGAGCAGTTGCGGCGTGCAGTGGGAGGTGACGTAGGGTAGATTTTCACTCTGCAAAAACGGAGCAGTTACGGCATGCAGCGGGAGGTGAGGTAGGGTATTTTTTCACTCTGCAAAAATGGAGCAGTTGCGGCATGCAGTGGAAAGTGATGTGGGTAGATTTTCACTCTGCAAAACCGGAGCAGTTGCGGCATGCAGTGGGAGGTGATGTGGTGTAGATTTTCACTCTGCAAAACCGGAGCAGTTGCGGCATGCAGTGGGAGGTGATGTAGGGTAGATTTTCACTCTCCGAAAACGGAGCAGTTACGGCATGCAGTGGGAGGTGATGTAGGGTAGATTTTCACTCTGCAAAAATGGAGCAGTTGCGGCATGCAGTGGGAGGTGATGTGTGGTAGATTTTCACTCTGCAAAAACGGAGCAGTTGCAGCATGCAGTGGGAGGTGATGTGGTGTAGATTTTCATTCTGCAAAAACGGAGCAGTTACGGCATGCAGCAGGAGGTGATGTAGGGTAGATTTTCACTCTCCGAAAACGGAGCAGTTATGGCATGCAGCAGGAGGTGATGTAGGGTAGATTTTCACTCTGCAAAAACGGAGCAGTTGCGGCATGTAGTGGGAGGTGATGTAGGGTAGATTTTCACTCTGCAAAAACGGACCAGTTACGGCATGCAGCTGGAGTTGATGTAGGGTAGATTTTCACTCTCCAAAAACGGAGCAGTTGCGGCATGCAGTGGGAGGTGATGTAGGGTAGATTTTCACTCTGCAAAACCGGAGCAGCTATGGCATGCAGCGGGAGGTGAAGTAGGGTAGATTTTCACTCTCCAAAAAAGGAGCAGTTACGGCATGCAGCGGGAGGTGATGTGGTGTAGATTTTCATTCTGCAAAAACGGAGCAGTTACGGCATGCAGCAGGAGGTGATGTAGGGTAGATTTTCACTCTCCGAAAACGGAGCAGTTACGGCATGCAGCAGGAGGTGATGTAGGGTAGATTTTCACTCTGCAAAAACGGAGCAGTTGCGGCATGTAGTGGGAGGTGATGTAGGGTAGATTTTCACTCTGCAAAAACGGAGCAGTTGCGGCATGCAGTGGGAGGTGATGTGGGGTAGATTTTCACTCTGCAAAAACGGAGCAGTTACGGCATGCAGCTGGAGTTGATGTAGGGTAGATTTTCACTCTCCAAAAACGGAGCAGTTGCGGCATGCAGTGGGAGGTGATGTAGGGTTGATTTTCACTCTGCAAAAACAGAGCAGTTGTGGCATGCAGTGGGAGGTGATGTGGGGTAGATTTTCACTCTGCAAAAACGGAGCAGTTGCGGCATGCAGTGGGAGGTGATGTGGGGTATATTTTCACACTGCAAAAACGGAGCAGTTGTGGCATGCAGTGGTAGGTGATGTGGGGTAGTTTTTCACTCTGCAAAAACGGAGCAATTGCGGCATGCAGTGGGAGGTGATGTGTGGTAGATTTTAATTCTGCAAAAACGGAGCAGTTACGGCATGCAGCAGGAGGTGATGTAGGGTAGATTTTCACTCTCCGAAAACGGAGCAGTTGCGGCATGCAGTGGGAGGTGATGTGGGGTAGATTTTCACTCTGCAAAAACGGAGCAGTTGCGGCATGCAGTGGGAGGTGATGTGGGGTATATTTTCACACTGCAAAAACGGAGCAGTTGCGGCATGCAGTGGTAGGTGATGTGGGGTAGATTTTCACTCTGCAAAAACGCAGCAATTGTGGCATGCAGTGGGAGGTGACGTGGGGTAGATCTTCACTCTGCAAAAACAGAGCAGTTACGGCATGCAGCTGGAGTTGATGTAGTGTAGATTTTCACTCTCCAAAAACGGAGCAGTTGCGGCATGCAGTGGGAGGTGATGTAGGGTTGATTTTCACTCTGCAAAAACAGAGCAGTTGCGGCATGCAGTGGGAGGTGATGTGTGGTAGATTTTCACTCTGCAAAAACAGAGCAGTTGCGGCGTGCAGTGGGAGGTGACGTAGGGTAGATTTTCACTCTGCAAAAACGGAGCAGTTACGGCATGCAGCGGGAGGTGAGGTAGGGTATTTTTTCACTCTGCAAAAACGGAGCAGTTGCGGCATGCAGTGGAAAGTGATGTGGGTAGATTTTCACTCTGCAAAACCGGAGCAGTTGCGGCATGCAGTGGGAGGTGATGTGGTGTAGATTTTCACTCTGCAAAACCGGAGCAGTTGCGGCATGCAGTGGGAGGTGATGTAGGGTAGATTTTCACTCTCCGAAAATGGAGCAGTTACGGCATGCAGTGGGAGGTGATGTAGGGTAGATTTTCACTCTGCAAAAATGGAGCAGTTGCGGCATGCAGTGGGAGGTGATGTGTGGTAGATTTTCACTCTGCAAAAACGGAGCAGTTGCAGCATGCAGTGGGAGGTGATGTGGTGTAGATTTTCATTCTGCAAAAACGGAGCAGTTACGGCATGCAGCAGGAGGTGATGTAGGGTAGATTTTCACTCTCCGAAAACGGAGCAGTTATGGCATGCAGCAGGAGGTGATGTAGGGTAGATTTTCGCTCTGCAAAAACGGACCAGTTACGGCATGCAGCTGGAGTTGATGTAGGGTAGATTTTCACTCTCCAAAAACGGAGCAGTTGCGGCATGCAGTGGGAGGTGATGTAGGGTAGATTTTCACTCTGCAAAACCGGAGCAGCTATGGCATGCAGCGGGAGGTGAAGTAGGGTAGATTTTCACTCTCCAAAAAAGGAGCAGTTACGGCATGCAGCGGGAGGTGATATGGTGTAGATTTTCATTCTGCAAAAACGGAGCAGTTACGGCATGCAGCAGGAGGTGATGTAGGGTAGATTTTCACTCTCCGAAAACGGAGCAGTTACGGCATGCAGCAGGAGGTGATGTAGGGTAGATTTTCACTCTGCAAAAACGGAGCAGTTGCGGCATGTAGTGGGAGGTGATGTAGGGTAGATTTTCACTCTGCAAAAACGGAGCAGTTGCGGCATGCAGTGGGAGGTGATGTGGGGTAGATTTTCACTCTGCAAAAACGGAGCAGTTATGGCATGCAGCTGGAGTTGATGTAGGGTAGATTTTCACTCTCCAAAAACGGAGCAGTTGCGGCATGCAGTGGGAGGTGATGTAGGGTTGATTTTCACTCTGCAAAAACAGAGCAGTTGTGGCATGCATTGGGAGGTGATGTGGGGTAGATTTTCACTCTGCAAAAACGGAGCAGTTGCGGCATGCAGTGGGAGGTGATGTGGGGTATATTTTCATACTGCAAAAACGGAGCAGTTGTGGCATGCAGTGGTAGGTGATGTGGGGTAGTTTTTCACTCTGCAAAAACGGAGCAATTGCGGCATGCAGTGGGAGGTGATGTGTGGTAGATTTTAATTCTGCAAAAACGGAGCAGTTACGGCATGCAGCAGGAGGTGATGTAGGGTAGATTTTCACTCTCCGAAAACGGAGCAGTTACGGCATGCAGCAGGAGGTAATGTAGGGTAGATTTTCATTCTGCAAAAATGGAGCAGTTGCGGCATGTAGTGGGAGGTGATGTAGGGTAGATTTTCACAATCCAAAAACGGATCAGTTGCGGCATGCAGTGGGAGGTGATGTAGGGTAGATTTTCGCTCTGCAAAAACGGAGCAGTTGCGGCATGCAGTGGGAGGTGATGTGGGGTAGATTTTCACTCTGCAAAAACGGAGCAGTTACAGCATGCAGCGGGAGGTGATGTAGGGTAGATTTTCATTCTGCATAAACGGAGTAGTTGCGGCATGCATTGGGAGGTGATGTAGGGTAGATTTTCACTCTGCAAAAACGGAGCAGTTGCGGCATGTAGTGGGAGGTGATGTAGGGTAGATTTTCACTCTGCAAAACCGGAGCAGCTATGGCATGCAGCGGGAGGTGAAGTAGGGTAGATTTTCACTCTCCAAAAAAGGAGCAGTTACGGCATGCAGCGGGAGGTGATGTGGTGTAGATTTTCATTCTGCAAAAACGGAGCAGTTACGGCATGCAGCAGGAGGTGATGTAGGGTAGATTTTCACTCTCCGAAAACGGAGCAGTTACGGCATGCAGCAGGAGGTGATGTAGGGTAGATTTTCACTCTGCAAAAACCGAGCAGTTGCGGCATGTAGTGGGAGGTGATGTAGGGTAGATTTTCACTCTGCAAAAACGGAGCAGTTACGGCATGCAGCTGGAATTGATGTAGGGTAGATTTTCACTCTCCAAAAACGGAGCAGTTGCGGCATGCAGTGGGAGGTGATGTAGGTTAGATTTACACTCTGCAAAAATGGAGCAGTTGCGGCATGCAGTGGGAGGTGATGTGGGGTAAATTTTCACTCTGCAAAAACGGAGCAGTTACGGCATGCAGCTGGAGTTGATGTAGGGTAGATTTTCACTCTCCAAAAACGGAGCAGTTGCGGCATGCAGTGGGAGGTGATGTAGGGTTGATTTTCAGTCTGCAGAAACAGAGCAGTTGCGGCATGCAGTGGGAGGTGATGTGGGGTAGATTTTCACTCTGCAAAAACGGAGCAGTTGCGGCATGCAGTGGGAGGTGATGTGGAGTATATTTTCACACTGCAAAAACGGAGCAGTTGCGGCATGCAGTGGTAGGTGATGTGGGGTAGATTTTCACTCTGCAAAAACGGAGAAATTGCGGCATGCAGTGGGAGGTGATGTGTGGTAGATTTTCACTCTGCAAAAACGAAGCAGTTGCGGCGTGCAGTGGGAGGTGACGTGGGGTAGATCTTCACTCTGCAAAAACGGAGCAGTTACAGCATGCAGCTGGAGTTGATGTAGGGTAGATTTTCACTCTCCAAAAACGGAGCAGTTGCGGCATGCAGTGGGAGGTGATGTAGGGTTGATTTTCACTCTGCAAAAACAGAGCAGTTGCGGCATGCAGTGGGAGGTGATGTGTGGTAGATTTTCACTCTGCAAAAACAGAGCAGCTGCGTGCAGTGGGAGGTGACGTGGGGTAGATTTTCACTCTACAAAAACGGAGCAGTTACGGCATGCAGCGGGAAGTGAGGTAGGGTATTTTTTCACTCTGCAAAAACGGAGCAGTTGCGGCATGCAGTGGAAAGTGATGTGGGTAGATATTCACTCTCCAAAAAAGGAGCAGTTGCGGCATGCAGCGGGAGGTGATGTGGTGTAGATTTTCATTCTGCAAAAACGGAGCAGTTACGGCATGCAGCAGGAGGTGATGTAGGGTAGATTTTCACTCTCCGAAAACGGAGCAGTTACGGCATGCAGCAGGAGGTGATGTAGGGTAGATTTTCACTCTGCAAAAACGGAGCAGTTGCGGCATGTAGTGGGAGGTGATGTAGGGTAGATTTTCACTCTGCAAAAACGGAGCAGTTACGGCATGCAGCTGGAGTTGATGTAGGGTAGATTTTCACTCTGCAAAAACGGAGCAGTTACGGCATGCAGCTGGAGTTGATGTAGGGTAGATTTTCACTCTCCAAAAACGGAGCAGTTGCGGCATGCAGTGGGAGGTGATGTAGGGTTGATTTTCAGTCTACAAAAACAGAGCAGTTGCGGCATGCAGTGGGAGGTGATGTGGGGTAGATTTTCACTCTGCAAAAACGGAGCAGTTGCGGCATGCAGTGGGAGGTGATGTGGGGTATATTTTCACACTGCAAAAACGGAGCAGTTGCGGCATGCAGTGGTAGGTGATGTGGGGTAGATTTTCACTCTGCAAAAACGGAGCAATTGCGGCATGCAGTGGGAGGTGATGTGTGGTAGATTTTCACTCTGCAAAAACGAAGCAGTTACGGCGTGCAGTGGGAGGTGATGTACGGTATATTTTCACTCTGCAAAACGGAGCAGTTGCGGCATGCAGTGGGAGCTGACGTGGGGTAGATCTTCACTCTGCAAAAACGGAGCAGTTACGGCATGCAGCTGGAGTTGATGTAGGGTAGATTTTCACTCTCCAAAAACGGAGCAGTTGCGGCATGCAGTGGGAGGTGATGTAGGGTTGATTTTCACTCTGCAAAAACAGAGCAGTTGCGGCATGCAGTGGGAGGTGATGTGTGGTAGATTTTCACTCTGCAAAAACAGAGCAGTTGCGGCGTGCAGTGGGAGGTGACGTGGGGTAGATTTTCACTCTGCAAAAACGGAGCAGTTACGGCATGCAGCGGGAGGTGAGGTAGGGTATTTTTTCACTCTGCAAAAACGGAGCAGTTGCGGCATGCAGTGGAAAGTGATGTGGGTAAATTTTCACTCTGCAAAACCGGAGCAGTTGCGGCATGCAGTGGGAGGTGATGTGGTGTAGATTTTCACTCTGCAAAACCGGAGCAGTTGCGGCATGCAGTGGGAGGTGATGTAGGGTAGATTTTCACTCTCCGAAAACGGAGCAGTTACGGCATGCAGCTGGAGTTGATGTAGGGTAGATTTTCACTCTCCAAAAACGGAGCAGTTGCGGCATGCAGTGGGAGGTGATGTAGGGTTGATTTTCAGTCTGCAGAAACAGAGCAGTTGCGGCATGCAGTGGGAGGTGATGTGGGGTAGATTTTCACTCTGCAAAAACGGAGCAGTTGCGGCATGCAGTGGGAGGTGATGTGGAGTATATTTTCACACTGCAAAAACGGAGCAGTTGCGGCATGCAGTGGTAGGTGATGTGGGGTAGATTTTCACTCTGCAAAAACGGAGAAATTGCGGCATGCAGTGGGAGGTGATGTGTGGTAGATTTTCACTCTGCAAAAACGAAGCAGTTGCGGCGTGCAGTGGGAGGTGACGTGGGGTAGATCTTCACTCTGCAAAAACGGAGGAGTTACAGCATGCAGCTGGAGTTGATGTAGGGTAGATTTTCACTCTCCAAAAACGGAGCAGTTGCGGCATGCAGTGGGAGGTGATGTAGGGTTGATTTTCACTCTGCAAAAACAGAGCAGTTGCGGCATGCAGTGGGAGGTGATGTGTGGTAGATTTTCACTCTGCAAAAACAGAGCAGTTGCGGCGTGCAGTGGGAGGTGACGTGGGGTAGATTTTCACTCTACAAAAACGGAGCAGTTACGGCATGCAGCGGGAGGTGAGGTAGGGTATTTTTTCACTCTGCAAAAACGGAGCAGTTGCGGCATGCAGTGGAAAGTGATGTGGGTAGATATTCACTCTCCAAAAAAGGAGCAGTTGCAGCATGCAGCGGGAGGTGATGTGTAGATTTTCATTCTGCAAAAACGGAGCAGTTACGGCATGCAGCAGGAGGTGATGTAGGGTAGATTTTCACTCTCCGAAAACGGAGCAGTTACGGCATGCAGCAGGAGGTGATGTAGGGTAGATTTTCACTCTGCAAAAACGGAGCAGTTGCGGCATGTAGTGGGAGGTGATGTAGGGTAGATTTTCACTCTGCAAAAACGGAGCAGTTACGGCATGCAGCTGGAGTTGATGTAGGGTAGATTTTCACTCTGCAAAAACGGAGCAGTTACGGCATGCAGCTGGAGTTGATGTAGGGTAGATTTTCACTCTCCAAAAACGGAGCAGTTGCGGCATGCAGTGGGAGGTGATGTAGGGTTGATTTTCAGTCTACAAAAACAGAGCAGTTGCGGCATGCAGTGGGAGGTGATGTGGTGTAGATTTTCACTCTGCAAAAACGGAGCAGTTGCGGCATGCAGTGGGAGGTGATGTGGGGTATATTTTCACACTGCAAAAACGGAGCAGTTGCGGCATGCAGTGGTAGGTGATGTGGGGTAGATTTTCACTCTGCAAAAACGGAGCAATTGCGGCATGCAGTGGGAGGTGATGTGTGGTAGATTTTCACTCTGCAAAAACGAAGCAGTTGCGGCGTGCAGTGGGAGGTGATGTACGGTATACTTTCACTCTGCAAAACGGAGCAGTTGCGGCATGCAGTGGGAGCTGACGTGGGGTAGATCTTCACTCTGCAAAAACGGAGCAGTTACGGCATGCAGCTGGAGTTGATGTAGGGTAGATTTTCACTCTCCAAAAACGGAGCAGTTGCGGCATGCAGTGGGAGGTGATGTAGGGTTGATTTTCACTCTGCAAAAACAGAGCAGTTGCGGCATGCAGTGGGAGGTGATGTGTGGTAGATTTTCACTCTGCAAAAACAGAGCAGTTGCGGCGTGCAGTGGGAGGTGACGTGGGGTAGATTTTCACTCTGCAAAAACGGAGCAGTTACGGCATGCAGCGGGAGGTGAGGTAGGGTATTTTTTCACTCTGCAAAAACGGAGCAGTTGCGGCATGCAGTGGAAAGTGATGTGGGTAGATTTTCACTCTGCAAAACCGGAGCAGTTGCGGCATGCAGTGGGAGGTGATGTGGTGTAGATTTTCACTCTGCAAAACCGGAGCAGTTGCGGCATGCAGTGGGAGGTGATGTAGGGTAGATTTTCACTCTCCGAAAACGGAGCAGTTACGGCATGCAGTGGGAGGTGATGTAGGGTAGATTTTCACTCTGCAAAAACGGAGCAGTTACGGCATGCAGCAGGAGGTGATGTAGGGTAGATTTTCACTCTCCGAAAACGGAGCAGTTACGGCATGCAGCAGGAGGTGATGTAAAGTAGATTTTCACTCTGCAAAAACGGAGCAGTTGCGGCATGTAGTGGGAGGTGATGTAGGGTAGATTTTCACTCTGCAAAAACGGAGCAGTTACTGCATGCAGCTGGAGTTGATGTAGGGTAGATTTTCACTCTCCAAAAACGGAGCAGTTGCGGCATGCAGTGGGAGGTGATGTAGGGTAGATTTTCACTCTGCAAAAACGGAGAAGTTGCAGCATGCAGTGGGAGGTGATGTGGTGTAGATTTTCATTCTGCAAAAACGGAGCAGTTACGGCATGCAGCAGGAGGTGATGTAGGGTAGATTTTCACTCTCCAAAAACGGAGCAGTTATGGCATGCAGCAGGAGGTGATGTAGGGTAGATTTTCACTCTGCAAAAACGGAGCAGTTGCGGCATGTAGTGGGAGGTGATGTAGGGTAGATTTTCACTCTGCAAAAACGGAGCAGTTACGGCATGCAGCTGGAGTTGATGTAGGGTAGACTTTCACTCTCCAAAAACGGAGCAGTTGCGGCATGCAGTGGGAGGTGATGTAGGGTAGATTTTCACTCTGCAAAACCGGAGCAGCTATGGCATGCAGCGGGAGGTGAAGTAGGGTAGATTTTCACTCTCCAAAAAAGGAGCAGTTACGGCATGCAGTGGGAGGTGATGTAGGGTAGATTTTCACTCTGCAAAACCGGAGCAGCTATGGCATGCAGCGGGAGGTGAAGTAGGGTAGATTTTCACTCTCCAAAAAAGGAGCAGTTACGGCATGCAGCGGGAGGTGATGTGGTGTAGATTTTCATTCTGCAAAAACGGAGCAGTTACGGCATGCAGCAGGAGGTGATGTAGGGTAGATTTTCACTCTCCGAAAACGGAGCAGTTACGGCATGCAGCAGGAGGTGATGTAGGGTAGATTTTCACTCTGCAAAAACGGAGCAGTTGCGGCATGTAGTGGGAGGTGATGTAGGGTAGATTTTCACTCTGCAAAAACGGAGCAGTTGCGGCATGCAGTGGGAGGTGATGTGGGGTAGATTTTCACTCTGCAAAATCGGAGCAGTTACGGCATGCAGCTGGAGTTGATGTAGGGTAGATTTTCACTCTCCAAAAACGGAGCAGTTGCGGCATGCAGTGGGAGGTGATGTAGGGTTGATTTTCACTCTGCAAAAACAGAGCGGTTGTGGCATGCAGTGGGAGGTGATGTGGGGTAGATTTTCACTCTGCAAAAACGGAGCAGTTGCGGCATGCAGTGGGAGGTGATGTGGGGTAGTTTTTCACTCTGCAAAAACGGAGCAATTGCGGCATGCAGTGGGAGGTGATGTGTGGTGGATTTTAATTCTGCAAAAACGGAGCAGTTATGGCATGCAGCAGGAGGTGATGTAGGGTAGATTTTCACTCTCCGAAAACGGAGCAGTTACGGCATGCAGCAGGAGGTGATGTAGGGTAGATTTTCATTCTGCAAAAATGGAGCAGTTGCGGCATGTAGTGGGAGGTGATGTAGGGTAGATTTTCACAATCCAAAAACGGATCAGTTGCGGCATGCAGTGGGAGGTGATGTAGGGTAGATTTTCACTCTGCAAAAACGGAGCAGTTGCGGCATGCAGTGGGAGGTGATGTGGGGTAGATTTTCACTCTGCAAAAACGGAGCAGTTACGGCATGCAGTGGGAGGTGATGTAGGGTAGATTTTCATTCTGCATTAACGGAGTAGTTGCGGCATGCATTGGGAGGTGATGTAGGGTAGATTTTCACTCTGCAAAAACGGAGCAGTTGCGGCATGTAGTGGGAGGTGATGTAGGGTAGATTTTCACTCTGCAAAAACGGAGCAGTTACGGCATGCAGCTGGAGTTGATGTAGGGTAGATTTTCACTCTCCAAAAACGGAGCAGTTGCGGCATGCAGTGGGAGGTGATGTAGGGTAGATTTTCACTCTGCAAAACCGGAGCAGCTATGGCATGCAGCGGGAGGTGAAGTAGGGTAGATTTTCACTCTCCAAAAAAGGAGCAGTTACGGCATGCAGCGGGAGGTGATGTGGTGTAGATTTTCATTCTGCAAAAACGGAGCAGTTACGGCATGCAGCAGAAGGTGATGTAGGGTAGATTTTCACTCTCCGAAAACGGAGCAGTTACGGCATGCAGCAGGAGGTGATGTAGGGTAGATTTTCACTCTGCAAAAACCGAGCAGTTGCGGCATGTAGTGGGAGGTGATGTAGGGTAGATTTTCACTCTGCAAAAACGGAGCAGTACGGCATGCAGCTGGAATTGATGTAGGGTAGATTTTCACTCTCCAAAAACGGAGCAGTTGCGGCATGCTGTGGGAGGTGATGTAGGTTAGATTTACACTCTGCAAAAATGGAGCAGTTGCGGCATGCAGTCGGAGGTGATGTGGGGTAAATTTTCACTCTGCAAAAACGGAGCAGTTACGGCATGCAGCTGGAGTTGATGTAGGGTAGATTTTCACTCTCCAAAAACGGAGCAGTTGCGGCATGCAGTGGGAGGTGATGTAGGGTTGATTTTCAGTCTGCAGAAACAGAGCAGTTGCGGCATGCAGTGGGAGGTGATGTGGGGTAGATTTTCACTCTGCAAAAACGGAGCAGTTGCGGCATGCAGTGGGAGGTGATGTAGGGTTGATTTTCAGTCTGCAAAAACAGAGCAGTTGCGGCATGCAGTGGGAGGTGATGTGGGGTAGATTTTCACTCTGCAAAAACGGAGCAGTTGCGGCATGCAGTGGGAGGTGATGTAGGGTAGATTTTCACTCTGCAAAACCGGAGCAGCTATGGCATGCAGCGGGAGGTGAAGTAGGGTAGATTTTCACTCTCCAAAAAAGGAGCAGTTACGGCATGCAGCGGGAGGTGATGTGGTGTAGATTTTCATTCTGCAAAAACGGAGCAGTTACGGCATGCAGCAGGAGGTGATGTAGGGTAGATTTTCACTCTCCGAAAACGGAGCAGTTACGGCATGCAGCAGGAGGTGATGTAGGGTAGATTTTCACTCTGCAAAAACGGAGCAGTTGCGGCATGTAGTGGGAGGTGATGTAGGGTAGATTTTCACTCTGCAAAAACGGAGCAGTTGCGGCATGCAGTGGGAGGTGATGTGGGGTAGATTTTCACTCTGCAAAAACGGAGCAGTTGCGGCATGCAGTGGGAGGTGATGTAGGGTTGATTTTCACACTGCAAAAACGGAGCAGTTGTGGCATGCAGTGGTAGGTGATGTGGGGTAGTTTTTCACTCTGCAAAAACGGAGCAATTGCGGCATGCAGTGGGAGGTGATGTGTGGTAGATTTTATTTCTGCAAAAACGGAGCAGTTACGGCATGCAGCAGGAGGTGATGTAGGGTAGATTTTCACTCTCCGAAAACGGAGCAGCTACGGCATGCAGCAGGAGGTGATGTAGGGTAGATTTTCATTCTGCAAAAATGGAGCAGTTGCGGCATGTAGCGGGAGGTGATGTAGGGTATATTTTCACAATCCAAAAACGGATCAGTTGCGGCATGCAGTGGGAGGTGATGTAGGGCAGATTTTCACTCTGCAAAAACGGAGCAGTTGCGGCATGCAGTGGAGGTGATGTGGGGTAGATTTTCACTCTGCAAAAACGGAGCAGTTACGGCATGCAGCGGGAGGTGATGTAGGGTAGATTTTCATTCTGCATAAACGGAGTAGTTGCGGCATGCATTGGGAGGTGATGTAGGGTAGATTTTCACTCTGCAAAAACGGAGCAGTTGCGGCATGTAGTGGGAGGTGATGTAGGGTAGATTTTCACTCTGCAAAAACGGAGCAGTTACGGCATGCAGCTGGAGTTGATGTAGGGTAGATTTTCACTCTCCAAAAACGGAGCAGTTGCGGCATGCAGTGGGAGGTGATGTAGGGTAGATTTTCACTCTGCAAAACCGGAGCAGCTATGGCATGCAGCGGGAGGTGAAGTAGGGTAGATTTTCACTCTCCAAAAAAGGAGCAGTTACGGCATGCAGCGGGAGGTGATGTGGTGTAGATTTTCATTCCTCAAAAACGGAGCAGTTACGGCATGCAGCAGGAGGTGATGTAGGGTAGATTTTCACTCTCCGAAAACGGAGCAGTTACGGCATGCAGCAGGAGGTGATGTAGGGTAGATTTTCACTCTGCAAAAACGGAGCAGTTGCGGCATGTAGTGGGAGGTGATGTAGGGTAGATTTTCACTCTGCAAAAACGGAGCAGTTACGGCATGCAGCTGGAGTTGATGTAGGGTAGATTTTCACTCTCCAAAAACGGAGCAGTTGCGGCACGCAGTGGGAGGTGATGTTGGGTAGATTTTCACTCTGCAAAAACGGAGCAGTTGCGGCATGCAGTGGGAGGTGATGTGGGGTAGATTTTCACTCTGCAAAAACGGAGCAGTTACGGCATGCAGCTGGAGTTGATGTAGGGTAGATTTTCACTCTCCAAAAACGGAGCAGTTGCGGCATGCAGTGGGAGGTGATGTAGGGTTGATTTTCAGTCTGCAAAAACAGAGCAGTTGCGGCATGCAGTGGGAGGTGATGTGGGGTAGATTTTCACTCTGCAAAAACGGAGCAGTTGCGGCATGCAGTGGGAGGTGATGTGGGGTATATTTTCACACTGCAAAAACGGAGCAGTTGCGGCATGCAGTGGTAGGTGATGTGGGGTAGATTTTCACTCTGCAAAAACGGAGCAATTGCGGCATGCAGTGGGAGGTGATGTGTGGTAGATTTTCACTCTGCAAAAACGAAGCAGTTGCGGCGTGCAGTGGGAGGTGATGTACGGTATATTTTCACTCTGCAAAACGGAGCAGTTGCGGCATGCAGTGGGAGGTGACGTGGGGTAGATCTTCACTCTGCAAAAACGGAGCAGTTACGGCATGCAGCGGGAGGTGATGTAGGGTAGATTTTCATTCTGCATAAACGGAGTAGTTGCGGCATGCATTGGGAGGTGATGTAGGGTAGATTTTCACTCTGCAAAAACGGAGCAGTTGCGGCATGTAGTGGGAGGTGATGTAGGGTAGATTTTCACTCTGCAAAAACGGAGCAGTTACGGCATGCAGCTGGAGTTGATGTAGGGTAGATTTTCACTCTCCAAAAACGGAGCAGTTGCGGCATGCAGTGGGAGGTGATGTAGGGTAGATTTTCACTCTGCAAAACCGGAGCAGCTATGGCATGCAGCGGGAGGTGAAGTAGGGTAGATTTTCACTCTCCAAAAAAGGAGCAGTTACGGCATGCAGCGGGAGGTGATGTGGTGTAGATTTTCATTCTGCAAAAACGGAGCAGTTACGGTATGCAGCAGGAGGTGATGTAGGGTAGATTTTCACTCTCCGAAAACGGAGCAGTTACGGCATGCAGCAGGAGGTGATGTAGGGTAGATTTTCACTCTGCAAAAACCGAGCAGTTGCGGCATGTAGTGGGAGGTGATGTAGGGTAGATTTTCACTCTGCAAAAACGGAGCAGTTACGGCATGCAGCTGGAATTGATGTAGGGTAGATTTTCACTCTACAAAAACGGAGCAGTTGCGGCATGCAGTGGGAGGTGATGTAGGTTAGATTTACACTCTGCAAAAATGGAGCAGTTGCAGCATGCAGTGGGAGGTGATGTGGGGTAAATTTTCACTCTGCAAAAACGGAGCAGTTACGGCATGCAGCTGGAGTTGATGTAGGGTAGATTTTCACTCTCCAAAAACGGAGCAGTTGCGGCATGCAGTGGGAGGTGATGTAGGGTTGATTTTCAGTCTGCAGAAACAGAGCAGTTGCGGCATGCAGTGGGAGGTGATGTGGGGTAGATTTTCACTCTGCAAAAACGGAGCAGTTGCGGCATGCAGTGGGAGGTGATGTAGGGTTGATTTTCAGTCTGCAAAAACAGAGCAGTTGCGGCATGCAGTGGGAGGTGATGTGGGGTAGATTTTCACTCTGCAAAAACGGAGCAGTTGCGGCATGCAGTGGGAGGTGATGTGGGGTATATTTTCACACTGCAAAAACGGAGCAGTTGCGGCATGCAGTGGTAGGTGATGTGGGGTAGATTTTCACTCTGCAAAAACGGAGCAATTGCGGCATGCAGTGGGAGGTGATGTGTGGTAGATTTTCACTCTGCAAAAACGGAGCAGTTACGGCATGCAGCTGGAGTTGATGTAGGGTAGATTTTCACTCTCCAAAAACGGAGCAGTTGCGGCATGCAGTGGGAGGTGATGTTGGGTAGATTTTCACTCTGCAAAAACGGAGCAGTTGCGGCATGCAGTGGTAGGTGATGTGGGGTAGATTTTCACTCTGCAAAAACGGAGCAGTTGCGGCATGTAGTGGGAGGTGATGTAGGGTAGATTTTCACTCTGCAAAAACGGAGCAGTTACGGCATGCAGCTGGAGTTGATGTAGGGTAGATTTTCACTCTCCAAAAACGGAGCAGTTGCGGCATGCAGTGGGAGGTGATGTTGGGTAGATTTTCACTCTGCAAAAACGGAGCAGTTGCGGCACGCAGTGGGAGGTGATGTGGGGTAGATTTTCACTCTGCAAAAACGGAGCAGTTACGGCATGCAGCTGGAGTTGATGTAGGGAGATTTTCACTCTCCAAAAACGGAGCAGTTGCGGCATGCAGTGGGAGGTGATGTAGGGTTGATTTTCAGTCTGCAAAAACAGAGCAGTTGCGGCATGCAGTGGGAGGTGATGTGGGGTAGATTTTCACACTGCAAAAACGGAGCAGTTGCGGCATGCAGTGGTAGGTGATGTGGGGTAGATTTTCACTCTGCAAAAACGGAGCAATTGCGGCATGCAGTGGGAGGTGATGTGTGGTAGATTTTCACTCTGCAAAAACGAAGCAGTTGCGGCGTGCAGTGGGAGGTGATGTACGGTATATTTTCACTCTGCAAAACGGAGCAGTTGCGGCATGCAGTGGGAGGTGACGTGGGGTAGATCTTCACTCTGCAAAAACGGAGCAGTTACGGCATGCAGCTGGAGTTGATGTAGGGTAGATTTTCACTCTCCAAAAACGGAGCAGTTGCGGCATGCAGTGGGAGGTGATGTAGGGTTGATTTTCACTCTGCAAAAACAGAGCAGTTGCAGCATGCAGTGGGAGGTGATGTGTGGTAGATTTTCACTCTGCAAAAACAGAGCAGTTGCGGCGTGCAGTGGGAGGTGACGTGGGGTAGATTTTCACTCTGCAAAAACGGAGCAGTTACGGCATGCAGCGGGAGGTGAGGTAGGGTATTTTTTCACTCTGCAAAAACGGAGCAGTTGCGGCATGCAGTGGAAAGTGATGTGGGTAGATTTTCACTCTGCAAAACCGGAGCAGTTGCGGCATGCAGTGGGAGGTGATGTGGTGTAGATTTTCACTCTGCAAAACCGGAGCAGTTGCGGCATGCAGTGGGAGGTGATGTAGGGTAGATTTTCACTCTCCGAAAACGGAGCAGTTACGGCATGCAGTGGGAGCTGATGTAGGGTAGATTTTCACTCTGCAAAAACGGAGCAGTTGCGGCATGCAGTGGGAGGTGATGTGTGGTAGATTTTCACTCTGCAAAAACGGAGCAGTTGCAGCATGCAGTGCGAGGTGATGTGGTGTAGATTTTCATTCTGCAAAAACGGAGCAGTTACGGCATGCAGCAGGAGGTGATGTAGGGTAGATTTTCACTCTCCGAAAACGGAGCAGTTATGGCATGCAGCAGGAGGTGATGTAGGGTAGATTTTCACTCTGCAAAAACGGAGCAGTTGCGGCATGTAGTGGGAGGTGATGTAGGGTAGATTTTCACTCTGCAAAAACGGAGCAGTTACGGCATGCAGCTGGAGTTGATGTAGGGTAGATTTTCACTCTCCAAAAACGGAGCAGTTGCGGCATGCAGTGGGAGGTGATGTAGGGTAGATTTTCACTCTGCAAAACCGGAGCAGCTATGGCATGCAGCGGGAGGTGAAGTAGGGTAGATTTTCACTCTCCAAAAAAGGAGCAGTTACGGCATGCAGCGGGAGGTGATGTGGTGTAGATTTTCATTCTGCAAAAACGGAGCAGTTACGGCATGCAGCAGGAGGTGATGTAGGGTAGATTTTCACTCTCCGAAAACGGAGCAGAAACGGCATGCAGCAGGAGGTGATGTAGGGTAGATTTTCATTCTGCAAAAATGGAGCAGTTGCGGCATGTAGCGGGAGGTGATGTAGGGTATATTTTCACAATCCAAAAACGGATCAGTTGCGGCATGCAGTGGGAGGTGATGTAGGGCAGATTTTCACTCTGCAAAAACGGAGCAGTTGCGGCATGCAGTGGGAGGTGATGTGGGGTAGATTTTCACTCTGCAAAAACGGAGCAGTTACGGCATGCAGCGGGAGGTGATGTAGGGTAGATTTTCATTCTGCATAAACGGAGTAGTTGCGGCATGCATTGGGAGGTGATGTAGGGTAGATTTTCACTCTGCAAAAACGGAGCAGTTGCGGCATGTAGTGGGAGGTGATGTAGGGTAGATTTTCACTCTGCAAAAACGGAGCAGTTACGGCATGCAGCTGGAGTTGATGTAGGGTAGATTTTCACTCTCCAAAAACGGAGCAGTTGCGGCATGCAGTGGGAGGTGATGTAGGGTAGATTTTCACTCTGCAAAACCGGAGCAGCTATGGCATGCAGCGGGAGGTGAAGTAGGGTAGATTTTCACTCTCCAAAAAAGGAGCAGTTACGGCATGCAGCGGGAGGTGATGTGGTGTAGATTTTCATTCTGCAAAAACGGAGCAGTTACGGCATGCAGCAGGAGGTGATGTAGGGTAGATTTTCACTCTCCGAAAACGGAGCAGTTACGGCATGCAGCAGGAGGTGATGTAGGGTAGATTTTCACTCTGCAAAAACGGAGCAGTTGCGGCATGTAGTGGGAGGTGATGTAGGGTAGATTTTCACTCTGCAAAAACGGAGCAGTTACGGCATGCAGCTGGAGTTGATGTAGGGTAGATTTTCACTCTCCAAAAACGGAGCAGTTGCGGCACGCAGTGGGAGGTGATGTTGGGTAGATTTTCACTCTGCAAAAACGGAGCAGTTGCGGCACGCAGTGGGAGGTGATGTGGGGTAGATTTTCACTCTGCAAAAACGGAGCAGTTACGGCATGCAGCTGGAGTTGATGTAGGGTAGATTTTCACTCTCCAAAAACGGAGCAGTTGCGGCATGCAGTGGGAGGTGATGTAGGGTTGATTTTCAGTCTGCAAAAACAGAGCAGTTGCGGCATGCAGTGGGAGGTGATGTGGGGTAGATTTTCACTCTGCAAAAACGGAGCAGTTGCGGCATGCAGTGGGAGGTGATGTGGGGTATATTTTCACACTGCAAAAACGGAGCAGTTGCGGCATGCAGTGGTAGGTGATGTGGGGTAGATTTTCACTCTGCAAAAACGGAGCAATTGCGGCATGCAGTGGGAGGTGATGTGTGGTAGATTTTCACTCTGCAAAAACGAAGCAGTTGCGGCGTGCAGTGGGAGGTGATGTACGGTATATTTTCACTCTGCAAAACGGAGCAGTTGCGGCATGCAGTGGGAGGTGACGTGGGGTAGATCTTCACTCTGCAAAAACGGAGCAGTTACGGCATGCAGCGGGAGGTGATGTAGGGTAGATTTTCATTCTGCATAAACGGAGTAGTTGCGGCATGCATTGGGAGGTGATGTAGGGTAGATTTTCACTCTGCAAAAACGGAGCAGTTGCGGCATGTAGTGGGAGGTGATGTAGGGTAGATTTTCACTCTGCAAAAACGGAGCAGTTACGGCATGCAGCTGGAGTTGATGTAGGGTAGATTTTCACTCTCCAAAAACGGAGCAGTTGCGGCATGCAGTGGGAGGTGATGTAGGGTAGATTTTCACTCTGCAAAACCGGAGCAGCTATGGCATGCAGCGGGAGGTGAAGTAGGGTAGATTTTCACTCTCCAAAAAAGGAGCAGTTACGGCATGCAGCGGGAGGTGATGTGGTGTAGATTTTCATTCTGCAAAAACGGAGCAGTTACGGCATGCAGCAGGAGGTGATGTAGGGTCGATTTTCACTCTCCGAAAACGGAGCAGTTACGGCATGCAGCAGGAGGTGATGTAGGGTAGATTTACACTCTGCAAAAATGGAGCAGTTGCAGCATGCAGTGGGAGGTGATGTGGGGTAAATTTTCACTCTGCAAAAACGGAGCAGTTACGGCATGCAGCTGGAGTTGATGTAGGGTAGATTTTCACTCTCCAAAAACGGAGCAGTTGCGGCATGCAGTGGGAGGTGATGTAGGGTTGATTTTCAGTCTGCAGAAACAGAGCAGTTGCGGCATGCAGTGGGAGGTGATGTGGGGTAGATTTTCACTCTGCAAAAACGGAGCAGTTGCGGCATGCAGTGGGAGGTGATGTAGGGTTGATTTTCAGTCTGCAAAAACAGAGCAGTTGCGGCATGCAGTGGGAGGTGACGTGGGGTAGATTTTCACTCTGCAAAAACGGAGCAGTTGCGGCATGCAGTGGGAGGTGATGTGGGGTATATTTTCACACTGCAAAAACGGAGCAGTTGCGGCATGCAGTGGTAGGTGATGTGGGGTAGATTTTCACTCTGCAAAAACGGAGCAATTGCGGCATGCAGTGGGAGGTGATGTGTGGTAGATTTTCACTCTGCAAAAACGGAGCAGTTACGGCATGCAGCTGGAGTTGATGTAGGGTAGATTTTCACTCTCCAAAAACGGAGCAGTTGCGGCATGCAGTGGGAGGTGATGTTGGGTAGATTTTCACTCTGCAAAAACGGAGCAGTTGCGGCATGCAGTGGTAGGTGATGTGGGGTAGATTTTCACTCTGCAAAAACGGAGCAGTTGCGGCATGTAGTGGGAGGTGATGTAGGGTAGATTTTCACTCTGCAAAAACGGAGCAGTTACGGCATGCAGCTGGAGTTGATGTAGGGTAGATTTTCACTCTCCAAAAACGGAGCAGTTGCGGCATGCAGTGGGAGGTGATGTTGGGTAGATTTTCACTCTGCAAAAACGGAGCAGTTGCGGCACGCAGTGGGAGGTGATGTGGGGTAGATTTTCACTCTGCAAAAACGGAGCAGTTACGGCATGCAGCTGGAGTTGATGTAGGTAGATTTTCACTCTCCAAAAACGGAGCAGTTGCGGCATGCAGTGGGAGGTGATGTAGGGTTGAATTTCAGTCTGCAAAAACAGAGCAGTTGCGGCATGCAGTGGGAGGTGATGTGGGGTAGATTTTCACACTGCAAAAACGGAGCAGTTGCGGCATGCAGTGGGAGGTGATGTGGGGTATATTTTCACACTGCAAAAACGGAGCAGTTGCGGCATGCAGTGGTAGGTGATGTGGGGTAGATTTTCACTCTGCAAAAACGGAGCAATTGCGGCATGCAGTGGGAGGTGATGTGTGGTAGATTTTCACTCTGCAAAAACGAAGCAGTTGCGGCGTGCAGTGGGAGGTGATGTACGGTATATTTTCACTCTGCAAAAACGGAGCAGTTGCGGCATGTAGTGGGAGGTGATGTAGGGTAGATTTTCACTCTGCAAAAACGGAGCAGTTACGGCATGCAGCTGGAGTTGATGTAGGGTAGATTTTCACTCTCCAAAAACGGAGCAGTTGCGGCATGCAGTGGGAGGTGATGTAGGGTAGATTTTCACTCTGCAAAACCGGAGCAGCTATGGCATGCAGCGGGAGGTGAAGTAGGGTAGATTTTCACTCTCCAAAAAAGGAGCAGTTACGGCATGCAGCGGGAGGTGATGTGGTGTAGATTTTCATTCTGCAAAAACGGAGCAGTTACGGCATGCAGCAGGAGGTGATGTAGGGTAGATTTTCACTCTCCGAAAACGGAGCAGTTACGGCATGCAGCAGGAGGTGATGTAGGGTAGATTTTCACTCTGCAAAAACGGAGCAGTTGCGGCATGTAGTGGGAGGTGATGTAGGGTAGATTTTCACTCTGCAAAAACGGAGCAGTTGCGGCATGCAGTGGGAGGTGATGTGGGGTAGATTTTCACTCTGCAAAAACGGAGCAGTTACGGCATGCAGCTGGAGTTGATGTAGGGTAGATTTTCACTCTCCAAAAACGGAGCAGTTGCGGCATGCAGTGGGAGGTGATGTAGGGTAGATTTTCACTCTGCAAAACCGGAGCAGCTATGGCATGCAGCGGGAGGTGATGTGGTGTAGATTTTCACTCTCCAAAAAAGGAGCAGTTACGGCATGCAGCGGGAGGTGATGTGCGTGTAGATTTTTCATTCTGCAAAAACGGAGCAGTTACGGCATGCAGAAGGAGGTGATGTAGGGTAGATTTTCACTCTCCGAAAACGGAGCAGTTACGGCATGCAGCAGGAGGTGATGTAGGGTAGATTTTCACTCTGCAAAAACGGAGCAGTTGCGGCATGTAGTGGGAGGTGATGTAGGGTAGATTTTCACTCTGCAAAAACGGAGCAGTTGCGGCATGCAGTGGGAGGTGATGTGGGGTAGATTTTCACTCTGCAAAAACGGAGCAGTTACGGCATGCAGCTGGAGTTGATGTAGGGCAGATTTTCACTCTCCAAAAACGGAGCAGTTGCGGCATGCAGTGGGAGGTGATGTAGGGTTGATTTTCACTCTGCAAAAACAGAGCAGTTGTGGCATGCAGTGGGAGGTGATGTGGGGTAGATTTTCACTCTGCAAAAACGGAGCAGTTGCGGCATGCAGTGGGAGGTGATGTGGGGTATATTTTCACACTGCAAAAACGGAGCAGTTGTGGCATGCAGTGGTAGGTGATGTGGGGTAGTTTTTCACTCTGCAAAAACGGAGCAATTGCGGCATGCAGTGGGAGGTGATGTGTGGTAGATTTTAATTCTGCAAAAACGGAGCAGTTACGGCATGCAGCAGGAGGTGATGTAGGGTAGATTTTCACTCTCCGAAAACGGAGCAGTTACGGCATGCAGCAGGAGGTGATGTAGGGTAGATTTTCATTCTGCAAAAATGGAGCAGTTGCGGCATGTAGTGGGAGGTGATGTAGGGTATATTTTCACAATCCAAAAACGGATCAGTTGCGGCATGCAGTGGGAGGTGATGTAGGGTAGATTTTCACTCTGCAAAAACGGAGCAGTTACGGCATGCAGCTGGAGTTGATGTAGGGTAGATTTTCACTCTCCAAAAACGGAGCAGTTGCGGCATGCAGTGGGAGGTGATGTTGGGTAGATTTTCACTCTGCAAAAACGGAGCAGTTGCGGCACGCAGTGGGAGGTGATGTGGGGTAGATTTTCACTCTGCAAAAACGGAGCAGTTACGGCATGCAGCTGGAGTTGATGTAGGGTAGATTTTCACTCTCCAAAAACGGAGCAGTTGCGGCATGCAGTGGGAGGTGATGTAGGGTTGATTTTCAGTCTGCAAAAACAGAGCAGTTGCGGCATGCAGTGGGAGGTGATGTGGGGTAGATTTTCACACTGCAAAAACGGAGCAGTTGCGGCATGCAGTGGGAGGTGATGTGGGGTATATTTTCACACTGCAAAAACGGAGCAGTTGCGGCATGCAGTGGTAGGTGAGGTGGGGTAGATTTTCACTCTGCAAAAACGGAGCAATTGCGGCATGCAGTGGGAGGTGATGTGTGGTAGATTTTCACTCTGCAAAAACGAAGCAGTTGCGGCGTGCAGTGGGAGGTGATGTACGGTATATTTTCACTCTGCAAAACGGAGCAGTTGCGGCATGCAGTGGGAGGTGACGTGGGGTAGATCTTCACTCTGCAAAAACGGAGCAGTTACGGCATGCAGCTGGAGTTGATGTAGGGTAGATTTTCACTCTCCAAAAACGGAGCAGTTGCGGCATGCAGTGGGAGGTGATGTAGGGTTGATTTTCACTCTGCAAAAACAGAGCAGCTGCGGCATGCAGTGGGAGGTGATGTGTGGTAGATTTTCACTCTGCAAAAACAGAGCAGTTGCGGCGTGCAGTGGGAGGTGACGTGGGGTAGATTTTCACTCTGCAAAAACGGAGCAGTTACGGCATGCAGCGGGAGGTGAGGTAGGGTATTTTTTCACTCTGCAAAAACGGAGCAGTTGCGGCATGCAGTGGAAAGTGATGTGGGTAGATTTTCACTCTGCAAAACCGGAGCAGTTGCGGCATGCAGTGGGAGGTGATGTGGTGTAGATTTTCACTCTGCAAAACCGGAGCAGTTGCGGCATGCAGTGGGAGGTGATGTAGGGTAGATTTTCACTCTCCGAAAACGGAGCAGTTACGGCATGCAGTGGGAGGTGATGTAGGGTAGATTTTCACTCTGCAAAAACGGAGCAGTTGCGGCATGCAGTGGGAGGTGATGTGTGGTAGATTTTCACTCTGCAAAAACGGAGCAGTTGCAGCATGCAGTGGGAGGTGATGTGGTGTAGATTTTCATTCTGCAAAAACGGAGCAGTTACGGCATGCAGCAGGAGGTGATGTAGGGTAGATTTTCACTCTCCGAAAACGGAGCAGTTATGGCATGCAGCAGGAGGTGATGTAGGGTAGATTTTCACTCTGCAAAAACGGAGCAGTTGCGGCATGTAGTGGGAGGTGATGTAGGGTAGATTTTCACTCTGCAAAAACGGAGCAGTTACGGCATGCAGCTGGAGTTGATGTAGGGTAGATTTTCACTCTCCAAAAACGGAGCAGTTGCGGCATGCAGTGGGAGATGATGTAGGGTAGATTTTCACTCTGCAAAACCGGAGCAGCTATGGCATGCAGCGGGAGGTGAAGTAGGGTAGATTTTCACTCTCCAAAAAAGGAGCAGTTACGGCATGCAGCGGGAGGTGATGTGGTGTAGATTTTCATTCTGCAAAAACGGAGCAGTTACGGCATGCAGCAGGAGGTGATGTAGGGTAGATTTTCACTCTCCGAAAACGGAGCAGTTACGGCATGCAGCAGGAGGTGATGTAGGGTAGATTTTCACTCTGCAAAAACGGAGCAGTTGCGGCATGTAGTGGGAGGTGATGTAGGGTAGATTTTCACTCTGCAAAAACGGAGCAGTTGCGGCATGTAGTGGGAGGTGATGTAGGGTAGATTTTCACTCTGCAAAAACGGAGCAGTTACGGCATGCAGCTGGAGTTGATGTAGGGTAGATTTTCACTCTCCAAAAACGGAGCAGTTGCGGCATGCAGTGGGAGGTGATGTAGGGTAGATTTTCACTCTGCAAAACCGGAGCAGCTATGGCATGCAGCGGGAGGTGAAGTAGGGTAGATTTTCACTCTCCAAAAAAGGAGCAGTTACGGCATGCAGCGGGAGGTGATGTGGTGTAGATTTTCATTCTGCAAAAACGGAGCAGTTACGGCATGCAGCAGGAGGTGATGTAGGGTAGATTTTCACTCTCCGAAAACGGAGCAGTTACGGCATGCAGCAGGAGGTGATGTAGGGTAGATTTTCACTCTGCAAAAACGGAGCAGTTGCGGCATGTAGTGGGAGGTGATGTAGGGTAGATTTTCACTCTGCAAAAATGGAGCAGTTGCGGCATGCAGTGGGAGGTGATGTGGGGTAGATTTTCACTCTGCAAAAACGGAGCAGTTACGGCATGCAGCTGGAGTTGATGTAGGATAGATTTTCACTCTCCAAAAACGGAGCAGTTGCGGCATGCAGTGGGAGGTGATGTAGGGTTGATTTTCACTCTGCAAAAACGGAGCAGTTGCGGCATGCAGTGGGAGGTGATGTGGGGTATATTTTCACACTGCAAAAACGGAGCAGTTGTGGCATGCAGTGGTAGGTGATGTGGGGTAGTTTTTCACTCTGCAAAAACGGAGCAATTGCGGCATGCAGTGGGAGGTGATGTGTGGTAGATTTTAATTCTGCAAAAACGGAGCAGTTACGGCATGCAGCAGGAGGTGATGTAGGGTAGATTTTCACTCTCCGAAAACGGAGCAGTTACGGCATGCAGCAGGAGGTGATGTAGGGTAGATTTTCATTCTGCAAAAATGGAGCAGTTGCGGCATGTAGTGGGAGGTGATGTAGGGTATATTTTCACAATCCAAAAACGGATCAGTTGCGGCATGCAGTGGGAGGTGATGTAGGGTAGATTTTCACTCTGCAAAAACGGAGCAGTTGCGGCATGCAGTGGGAGGTGATGTGGGGTAGATTTTCACTCTGCAAAAACGGAGCAGTTACGGCATGCAGCGGGAGGTGATGTAGGGTAGATTTTCATTCTGCATAAATGGAGTAGTTGCGGCATGCATTGGGAGGTGATGTAGGGTAGATTTTCACTCTGCAAAAACGGAGCAGTTGCGGCATGTAGTGGGAGGTGATGTAGGGTAGATTTTCACTCTGCAAAAACGGAGCAGTTACGGCATGCAGCTGGAGTTGATGTAGGGTAGATTTTCACTCTCCAAAAACGGAGCAGTTGCGGCATGCAGTGGGAGGTGATGTAGGGTAGATTTTCACTCTGCAAAACCGGAGCAGCTATGGCATGCAGCGGGAGGTGAAGTAGGGTAGATTTTCACTCTCCAAAAAAGGAGCAGTTACGGCATGCAGCGGGAGGTGATGTGGTGTAGATTTTCATTCTGCAAAAACGGAGCAGTTACGGCATGCAGCAGGAGGTGATGTAGGGTAGATTTTCACTCTCCGAAAACGGAGCAGTTACGGCATGCAGCAGGAGGTGATGTAGGGTAGATTTTCACTCTGCAAAAACGGAGCAGTTGCGGCATGTAGTGGGAGGTGATGTAGGGTAGATTTTCACTCTGCAAAAACGGAGCAGTTACGGCATGCAGCTGGAGTTGATGTAGGGTAGATTTTCACTCTCCAAAAACGGAGCAGTTGCGGCATGCAGTGGTAGGTGATGTTGGGTAGATTTTCACTCTGCAAAAACGGAGCAGTTGCGGCATGCAGTGGGAGGTGATGTGGGGTAGATTTTCACTCTGCAAAAACGGAGCAGTTACGGCATGCAGCTGGAGTTGATGTAGCGTAGATTTTCACTCTCTAAAAACGGAGCAGTTGCGGCATGCAGTGGGAGGTGATGTAGGGTTGAATTTCAGTCTGCAAAAACAGAGCAGTTGCGGCATGCAGTGGGAGGTGATGTGGGGTAGATTTTCACTCTGCAAAAACGGAGCAGTTGCGGCATGCAGTGGGAGGTGATGTGGGGTATATTTTCACACTGCAAAAACGGAGCAGTTGCGGCATGCAGTGGTAGGTGATGTGGGGTAGATTTTCACTCTGCAAAAACGGAGCAATTGCGGCATGCAGTGGGAGGTGATGTGTGGTAGATTTTCACTCTGCAAAAACGAAGCAGTTGCGGCGTGCAGTGGGAGGTGATGTACGGTATATTTTCACTCTGCAAAACGGAGCAGTTGCGGCATGCAGTGGGAGGTGACGTGGGGTAGATCTTCACTCTGCAAAAACGGAGCAGTTACGGCATGCAGCTGGAGTTGATGTAGGGTAGATTTTCACTCTCCAAAAACGGAGCAGTTGCGGCATGCAATGGGAGGTGATGTAGGGTTGATTTTCACTCTGCAAAAACAGAGCAGTTGCAGCATGCAGTGGGAGGTGATGTGTGGTAGATTTTCACTCTGCAAAAACAGAGCAGTTGCGGCGTGCAGTGGGAGGTGACGTGGGGTAGATTTTCACTCTGCAAAAACGGAGCAGTTACGGCATGCAGCGGGAGGTGAGGTAGGGTATTTTTTCACTCTGCAAAAACGGAGCAGTTGCGGCATGCAGTGGAAAGTGATGTGGGTAGATTTTCACTCTGCAAAACCGGAGCAGTTGCGGCATGCAGTGGGAGGTGATGTGGTGTAGATTTTCACTCTGCAAAACCGGAGCAGTTGCGGCATGCAGTGGGAGGTGATGTAGGGTAGATTTTCACTCTCCGAAAACGGAGCAGTTACGGCATGCAGTGGGAGGTGATGTAGGGTAGATTTTCACTCTGCAAAAACGGAGCAGTTGCGGCATGCAGTGGGAGGTGATGTGTGGTAGATTTTCACTCTGCAAAAACGGAGCAGTTGCAGCATGCAGTGGGAGGTGATGTGGTGTAGATTTTCATTCTGCAAAAACGGAGCAGTTACGGCATGCAGCAGGAGGTGATGTAGGGTAGATTTTCACTCTCCGAAAACGGAGCAGTTATGGCATGCAGCAGGAGGTGATGTAGGGTAGATTTTCACTCTGCAAAAACGGAGCAGTTGCGGCATGTAGTGGGAGGTGATGTAGGGTAGATTTTCACTCTGCAAAAACAGAGCAGTTACGGCATGCAGCTGGAGTTGATGTAGGGTAGATTTTCACTCTCCAAAAACGGAGCAGTTGCGGCATGCAGTGGGAGGTGATGTAGGGTAGATTTTCACTCTGCAAAACCGGAGCAGCTATGGCATGCAGCGGGAGGTGAAGTAGGGTAGATTTTCACTCTCCAAAAAAGGAGCAGTTACGGCATGCAGCGGGAGGTGATGTGGTGTAGATTTTCATTCTGCAAAAACGGAGCAGTTACGGCATGCAGCAGGAGGTGATGTAGGGTAGATTTTCACTCTCCGAAAACGGAGCAGTTACGGCATGCAGCAGGAGGTGATGTAGGGTAGATTTTCACTCTGCAAAAACGGAGCAGTTGCGGCATGTAGTGGGAGGTGATGTAGGGTAGATTTTCACTCTGCAAAAACGGAGCAGTTGCGGCATGTAGTGGGAGGTGATGTAGGGTAGATTTTCACTCTGCAAAAACGGAGCAGTTACGGCATGCAGCTGGAGTTGATGTAGGGTAGATTTTCACTCTCCAAAAACGGAGCAGTTGCGGCATGCAGTGGGAGGTGATGTAGGGTAGATTTTCACTCTGCAAAACCGGAGCAGCTATGGCATGCAGCGGGAGGTGAAGTAGGGTAGATTTTCACTCTCCAAAAAAGGAGCAGTTACGGCATGCAGCGGGAGGTGATGTGGTGAATATTTTCATTCTGCAAAAACGGAGCAGTTACGGCATGCAGCAGGAGGTGATGTAGGGTAGATTTTCACTCTCCGAAAACGGAGCAGTTACGGCATGTAGTGGGAGGTGATGTAGGGTAGATTTTCACTCTGCAAAAACGGAGCAGTTGCGGCATGCAGTGGGAGGTGATGTGGGGTAGATTTTCACTCTGCAAAAACGGAGCAGTTACGGCATGCAGCTGGAGTTGATGTAGGGTAGATTTTCACTCTCCAAAAACGGAGCAGTTGCGGCATGCAGTGGGAGGTGATGTAGGGTAGATTTTCACTCTGCAAAACCGGAGCAGCTATGGCATGCAGCGGGAGGTGATGTGGTGTAGATTTTCACTCTCCAAAAAAGGAGCAGTTACGGCATGCAGCGGGAGGTGATGTGGTGTAGATTTTCATTCTGCAAAAACGGAGCAGTTACGGCATGCAGCAGGAGGTGATGTAGGGTAGATTTTCACTCTGCAAAAACGGAGCAGTTGCGGCATGTAGTGGGAGGTGATGTAGGGTAGATTTTCACTCTGCAAAAACGGAGCAGTTGCGGCATGCAGTGGGAGGTGATGTGGGGTAGATTTTCACTCTGCAAAAACGGAGCAGTTACGGCATGCAGCTGGAGTTGATGTAGGGCAGATTTTCACTCTCCAAAAACGGAGCAGTTGCGGCATGCAGTGGGAGGTGATGTAGGGTTGATTTTCACTCTGCAAAAACAGAGCAGTTGTGGCATGCAGTGGGAGGTGATGTGGGGTAGATTTTCACTCTGCAAAAACGGAGCAGTTGCGGCATGCAGTGGGAGGTGATGTGGGGTATATTTTCACACTGCAAAAACGGAGCAGTTGTGGCATGCAGTGGTAGGTGATGTGGGGTAGTTTTTCACTCTGCAAAAACGGAGCAATTGCGGCATGCAGTGGGAGGTGATGTGTGGTAGATTTTAATTCTGCAAAAACGGAGCAGTTACGGCATGCAGCAGGAGGTGATGTAGGGTAGATTTTCACTCTCCGAAAACGGAGCAGTTACGGCATGCAGCAGGAGGTGATGTAGGGTAGATTTTCATTCTGCAAAAATGGAGCAGTTGCGGCATGTAGTGGGAGGTGATGTAGGGTATATTTTCACAATCCAAAAACGGATCAGTTGCGGCATGCAGTGGGAGATGATGTAGGGTAGATTTTCACTCTGCAAAAACGGAGCAGTTGCGGCATGCAGTGGGAGGTGATGTGGGGTAGATTTTCACTCTGCAAAAACGGAGCAGTTACGGCATGCAGCTGGAGTTGATGTAGGGTAGATTTTCACTCTCCAAAAACGGAGCAGTTGCGGCATGCAGTGGGAGGTGATGTAGGGTAGATTTTCACTCTGCAAAACCGGAGCAGCTATGGCATGCAGCGGGAGGTGATGTGGTGTAGATTTTCACTCTCCAAAAAAGGAGCAGTTACGGCATGCAGCGGGAGGTGATGTGGTGTAGATTTTCATTCTGCAAAAACGGAGCAGTTACGGCATGCAGAAGGAGGTGATGTAGGGTAGATTTTCACTCTCCGAAAACGGAGCAGTTACGGCATGCAGCAGGAGGTGATGTAGGGTAGATTTTCACTCTGCAAAAACGGAGCAGTTGCGGCATGTAGTGGGAGGTGATGTAGGGTAGATTTTCACTCTGCAAAAACGGAGCAGTTGCGGCATGCAGTGGGAGGTGATGTGTGGTAGATTTTAATTCTGCAAAAACGGAGCAGTTACGGCATGCAGCAGGAGGTGATGTAGGGTAGATTTTCACTCTCCGAAAACGGAGCAGTTACGGCATGCAGCAGGAGGTGATGTAGGGTAGATTTTCATTCTGCAAAAATGGAGCAGTTGCGGCATGTAGTGGGAGGTGATGTAGGGTATATTTTCACAATCCAAAAACGGATCAGTTGCGGCATGCAGTGGGAGGTGATGTAGGGTAGATTTTCACTCTGCAAAAACGGAGCAGTTACGGCATGCAGCTGGAGTTGATGTAGGGTAGATTTTCACTCTCCAAAAACGGAGCAGTTGCGGCATGCAGTGGGAGGTGATGTTGGGTAGATTTTCACTCTGCAAAAACGGAGCAGTTGCGGCACGCAGTGGGAGGTGATGTGGGGTAGATTTTCACTCTGCAAAAACGGAGCAGTTACGGCATGCAGCTGGAGTTGATGTAGGGTAGATTTTCACTCTCCAAAAACGGAGCAGTTGCGGCATGCAGTGGGAGGTGATGTAGGGTTGATTTTCAGTCTGCAAAAACAGAGCAGTTGCGGCATGCAGTGGGAGGTGATGTGGGGTAGATTTTCACACTGCAAAAACGGAGCAGTTGCGGCATGCAGTGGGAGGTGATGTGGGGTATATTTTCACACTGCAAAAACGGAGCAGTTGCGGCATGCAGTGGTAGGTGATGTGGGGTAGATTTTCACTCTGCAAAAACGGAGCAATTGCGGCATGCAGTGGGAGGTGATGTGTGGTAGATTTTCACTCTGCAAAAACGAAGCAGTTGCGGCGTGCAGTGGGAGGTGATGTACGGTATATTTTCACTCTGCAAAACGGAGCAGTTGCGGCATGCAGTGGGAGGTGACGTGGGGTAGATCTTCACTCTGCAAAAACGGAGCAGTTACGGCATGCAGCTGGAGTTGATGTAGGGTAGATTTTCACTCTCCAAAAACGGAGCAGTTGCGGCATGCAGTGGGAGGTGATGTAGGGTTGATTTTCACTCTGCAAAAACAGAGCAGTTGCGGCATGCAGTGGGAGGTGATGTGTGTTAGATTTTCACTCTGCAAAAACAGAGCAGTTGCGGCGTGCAGTGGGAGGTGACGTGGGGTAGATTTTCACTCTGCAAAAACGGAGCAGTTACGGCATGCAGCGGGAGGTGAGGTAGGGTATTTTTTCACTCTGCAAAAACGGAGCAGTTGCGGCATGCAGTGGAAAGTGATGTGGGTAGATTTTCACTCTGCAAAACCGGAGCAGTTGCGGCATGCAGTGGGAGGTGATGTGGTGTAGATTTTCACTCTGCAAAACCGGAGCAGTTGCGGCATGCAGTGGGAGGTGATGTAGGGTAGATTTTCACTCTCCGAAAACGGAGCAGTTACGGCATGCAGTGGGAGGTGATGTAGGGTAGATTTTCACTCTGCAAAAACGGAGCAGTTGCGGCATGCAGTGGGAGGTGATGTGTGGTAGATTTTCACTCTGCAAAAACGGAGCAGTTGCAGCATGCAGTGGGAGGTGATGTGGTGTAGATTTTCATTCTGCAAAAACGGAGCAGTTACGGCATGCAGCAGGAGGTGATGTAGGGTAGATTTTCACTCTCCGAAAACGGAGCAGTTATGGCATGCAGCAGGAGGTGATGTAGGGTAGATTTTCACTCTGCAAAAACGGAGCAGTTGCGGCATGTAGTGGGAGGTGATGTAGGGTAGATTTTCACTCTGCAAAAACGGAGCAGTTACGGCATGCAGCTGGAGTTGATGTAGGGTAGATTTTCACTCTCCAAAAACGGAGCAGTTGCGGCATGCAGTGGGAGATGATGTAGGGTAGATTTTCACTCTGCAAAACCGGAGCAGCTATGGCATGCAGCGGGAGGTGAAGTAGGGCAGATTTTCACTCTCCAAAAATGGAGCAGTTGCGGCATGCAGCGAGAGTTGATGTAGGGTAGATTTTCACTCTGCAAAAACGCAGCAGTTGCGGCGTGCAGTGGGAGATGATGTACGGTATATTTTCACTCTGCAAAACAGAGCAGTTGCAGCATGGAGTGGGAGGTGACGTGGGGTAGATTTTCACTCTGCAAAAACGGAGCAGTTGCGGCATGTAGTGGGAGGTGATGTAGGGTAGATTTTCACTCTGCAAAAACGGAGCAGTTACGGCATGCAGCTGGAGTTGATGTAGGGTAGATTTTCACTCTCCAAAAATGGAGCAGTTGTGGCATGCAGTGGGAGGTGATGTAGGATAGATTTTCACTCTGCAAAAACGAAGCAGTTGCGGCATGCAGTGGGAGGTGATGTGGGGTAGATTTTCACTCTGCAAAAACGGAGCAGTTACGGCATGCAGCTGGAGTTGATGTAGGGTAGATTTTCACTCTCCAAAAACGGAGCAGTTGCGGCATGCAGTGGGAGGTGATGTAGGGTTGATTTTCACTCTGCAAAAACAGAGCAGTTGCGGCATGCAGTGGGAGGTGATGTGGGGTAGATTTTCACTCTGCGAAAACGGAGCAGTTGCGGCATGCAGTGGGAGGTGATGTGGGGTATATTTTCACACTGCAAAAACGGAGCAGTTGTGGCATGCAGTGGTAGGTGATGTGGGGTAGTTTTTCACTCTGCAAAAACGGAGCAATTGCGGCATGCAGAGGGAGGTGATGTGTGGTAGATTTTCACTCGGCAAAAACGGAGCAGTTGCGGCATGGAGTGGGAGGTGATGTGGTGTAGATTTTAATTCTGCAAAAACGGAGCAGTTACGGCATGCAGCAGGAGGTGATGTAGGGTAGATTTTCACTTTGCAAAAATGGAGCAGTTGCGGCATGTAGTGGGAGGTGATGTAGGGTAGATTTTCACTCTGCAAAAACGGAGCAGTTACGGCATGCAGCTGGAGTTGATGTAGGGTAGATTTCCACTATCCAAAAACGGATCAGTTGCGGCATGCAGTGGGAGGTGATGTAGGGTAGATTTTCACTCTGCAAAAACGGAGCAGTTGCGGCATGCAGTGGGAGGTGATGTGGGGTAGATTTTCACTCTGCAAAAACGGAGCAGTAATGGCATGCAGCGGGAGGTGATGTAGGGTAGATTTTCATTCTGCAAAAACGGAGTAGTTGCGGCATGCAGTGGGAGGTGATGTGGGGTAGATTTTCACACTGCAAAAACGGAGCAGTTACGGCATGCAGCGGGAGGTGAGGTAGGGTATTTTTTCACTCTGCAAAAACGGAGCAGTTGCGGCATGCAGTGGAAAGTGATGTGGGTAGATTTTCACTCTGCAAAACCGGAGCAGTTGCGGCATGCAGTGGGAGGTGATGTGGTGTAGATTTTCGTTCTCCAAAAACGGAGCAGTTATGGCATGCAGCAGGAGGTTATGTAGGGTAGATTTTCACTCTCCAAAAACGGAGCAGTTACGGCATGCAGTGGGAGGTGATTTAGGGCAGATTTTCACTCTCCAAAAATGGAGCAGTTGCGGCATGCAGCGAGAGGTGATGTTGGGTAGATTTTCACTCTGCAAAAACGCAGCAGTTGCGGCGTGCAGTGGGAGATGATGTACGGTATATTTTCACTCTGCAAAACAGAGCAGTTGCAGCATGGAGTGGGAGGTGACGTGGGGTAGATTTTCACTCTGCAAAAACGGAGCAGTTACGGCATGCAGCGGGAGGTGATGTAGGGTAGATTTTCACTCTGCAAAAACGGAGCAGTTACGGCAAGCAGCAGGAGGTGATGAAGGGTAGATTTTCACTCTGCGAAACCGGTGCAGTTGCGGCATGCAGTGGGAGGTGATGTGGGGTAGATTTTCACTCTGAAAAAACGGAGCAGTTGTGGCATGCTGCAGGAGGTGATTTAGGGTTGATTTTCACTCTGCAAAAACAGAGCAGTTGCGGCATGCAGTGGGAGGTGATGTGGGGTAGATTTTCACTCTGCAAAAACGGAGCAGTTGCGGCATGCAGTGGGAGGTGATGTGGGGTATATTTTCACACTGCAAAAACGGAGCATTTGCGGCATGCAGTGGTAGGTGATGTGGGGTAGATTTTCACTCTGCAAAAACGGAGCAATTGCGGCATGCAGTGGGAGGTGATGTTTGGTAGATTTTCACTCTGCAAAAACGGAGCAGTTGCGGCATGCTGTGGGAGGTGATGTGGTGTAGATTTTCATTCTGCAAAAACGGAGCAGTTACGGCATGCAGCAGGAGGTGATGTAGGGTAGATTTTCACTCTGCAAAAACGGAGCAGTTGCGGCATGTAGTGGGAGGTGATGTAGGGTAGATTTTCACTCTGCAAAAACGGAGCAGTTACGGCATGCAGCTGGAGTTGATGTAGGGTAGATTTTCACTCTCCAAAAATGGAGCAGTTGTGGCATGCAGTGGGAGGTGATGTAGGGTAGATTTTCACTCTGCAAAAACGAAGCAGTTGCGGCATGCAGTGGGAGGTGATGTGGGGTAGATTTTCACTCTGCAAAAACGGAGCAGTTACGGCATGCAGCTGGAGTTGATGTAGGGTAGATTTTCACTCTCCAAAAACGGAGCAGTTGCGGCATGCAGTGGGAGGTGATGTAGGGTTGATTTTCACTCTGCAAAAACATTGCAGTTGCGGCATGCAGTGGGAGGTGATGTGGGGTAGATTTTCACTCTGCAAAAACGGAGCAGTTGCGGCAAGCAGTGGGAGGTGATGTGGGGTATATTTTCACACTGCAAAAACGGAGCAGTTGTGGCATGCAGTGGTAGGTGATGTGGGGTAGTTTTTCACTCTGCAAAAACGGAGCAATTGCGGCATGCAGTGGGAGGTGATGTGTGGTAGATTTTCACTCGGCAAAAACGGAGCAGTTGCGGCATGCAGTGGGAGGTGATGTGGTGTAGATTTTAATTCTGCAAAAACGGAGCAGTTACGGCATGCAGCAGGAGGTGATGTAGGGTAGATATTCACTCTCCGAAAACGGAGCAGTTACGGCATGCAGCAGGAGGTGATGTAGATTTTCACTTTGCAAAAATGGAGCAGTTGCGGCATGTAGTGGGAGGTGATGTAGGGTAGATTTTCACTCTGTAAAAACGGAGCAGTTGCGGCATGCAGTGGGAGGTGATGTAGGGTAGATTTTCACTCTGCAAAAACGCAGCAGTTGCGGCGTGCAGTGGGAGATGATGTACGGTATATTTTCACTCTGCAAAACAGAGCAGTTGCAGCATGGAGTGAGATGTGACGTGGGGTAGATTTTCACTCTGCAAAAACGGAGCAGTTACGGCATGCAGCGGGAGGTGATGTAGGGTAGATTTTCACTCTGCAAAAACGGAGCAGTTACGGCAAGCAGCAGGAGGTGATGAAGGGTAGATTTTCACTCTGCGAAACCGGTGCAGTTGCGGCATGCAGTGGGAGGTGATGTGGGGTAGATTTTCACTCTGAAAAAACGGAGCAGTTGTGGCATGCAGCAGGAGGTGATTTGGGATTTATTTTCACTATGCAAAAACAGAGCAGTTGCGGCATGCAGTGGGAGGTGATGTGGGGTAGATTTTCACTCTGCAAAAACGGAGCAGTTGCGGCATGCAGTGGGAGGTGATGTGGGGTATATTTTCACACTGCAAAAACGGAGCAGTTGCGGCATGCAGTGGTAGGTGATGTGGGGTAGATTTTCACTCTGCAAAAACGGAGCAATTGCGGCATGCAGTGGGAGGTGATGTTTGGTAGATTTTCACTCTGCAAAAACGGAGCAGTTGCGGCATGCAGTGGGAGGTGATGTGGTGTAGATTTTCATTCTGCAAAAACGGAGCAGTTACGGCATGCAGCAGGAGGTGATGTAGGGTAGATTTTCACTCTCCGATAACGGAGCAGTTACGGCATGCAGCAGGAGGTGATGTAGGGTAGATTTTCACTCTGCAAAAACGGAGCAGTTGCGGCATGTAGTGGGAGGTGATGTAGGGTAGATTTTCACTCTGCAAAAACGGAGCAGTTACGGCATGCAGCTGGAGTTGATGTAACGTAGATTTTCACTCTCCAAAAAAGGAGCAGTTACGTCATGCAGCGGGAGGTGATGTAGGGTAGATTTTCATTCTGCAAAAACGGAGTAGTTGTGGCATGCAGTGGAAGGTGATGTGGGGTACATTTTCACACTGCAAAAACGGAGCAGTTGCGGCATGCAGTGGTAGGTGATGTGGGGTAGATTTTCACTCTGCAAAAACGGAGCAATTGCAGCATGGAGTGGGAGGTGATGTGTGGTAGATTTTCACTCTGCAAAAAACGGAGCAGTTGCGGCATGCATTGGGAGGTGATGTGGTGTAGATTTTCATTCTGCAAAAACGGAGCAGTTAGGCATGCAGCAGGAGGTGATGTAGGGTAGATTTTCACTCTCTGAAAACGGAGCAGTTACGGCATGCAGCAGGAGGTGATGTAGGGTAGATTTTCACTCTGCAAAAACGGAGCAGTTGCGGCATGTAGTGGGAGGTGATGTAGGGTAGATTTTCACTCTGCAAAAACGGAGCAGTTACGGCATGCAGCTGGAGTTGATGTAGGGTAGATTTTCACTCTCCAAAAATGGAGCAGTTGTGGCATGCAGTGGGAGGTGATGTAGGGTAGATTTTCACTCTGCAAAAACGAAGCAGTTGCGGCATGCAGTGGGAGGTGATGTGGGGTAGATTTTCACTCTGCAAAAACGGAGCAGTTACGGCATGCAGCTGGAGTTGATGTAGGGTAGATTTTCACTCTCCAAAAACGGAGCAGTTGCGGCATGCAGTGGGAGGTGATGTAGGGTTGATTTTCACTCTGCAAAAACATTGCAGTTGTGGCATGCAGTGGGAGGTGATGTGGGGTAGATTTTCACTCTGCAAAAACGGAGCAGTTGCGGCATGCAGTGGGAGGTGATGTGGGGTATATTTTCACACTGCAAAAACGGAGCAGTTGTGGCATGCAGTGGTAGGTGATGTGGGGTAGTTTTTCACTCTGCAAAAACGGAGCAATTGCGGCATGCAGTGGGAGGTGATGTGTGGTAGATTTTCACTCGGCAAAAACGGAGCAGTTGCGGCATGCAGTGGGAGGTGATGTGGTGTAGATTTTAATTCTGCAAAAACGGAGCAGTTACGGCATGCAGCAGGAGGTGATGTAGGGTAGATTTTCACTCTCCGAAAACGGAGCAGTTACGGCATGCAGCAGGAGGTGATGTAGATTTTCACTTTGCAAAAATGGAGCAGTTGCGGCATGTAGTGGGAGGTGATGTAGGGTAGATTTTCACTCTGCAAAAACGGAGCAGTTACGGCATGCAGCTGGAGTTGATGTAGGGTAGATTTCCACTATCCAAAAACGGATCAGTTGCGGCATGCAGTGGGAGGTGATGTAGGGTAGATTTTCACTCTGCAAAAACGGAGCAGTTGCGGCATGCAGTGGGAGGTGATGTGGGGTAGATTTTCACTCTGCAAAAACGGAGCAGTTATGGCATGCAGCGGGAGGTGATGTAGGGTAGATTTTCATTCTGCAAAAACGGAGTAGTTGCGGCATGCAGTGGGAGGTGATGTGGGGTAGATTTTCACACTGCAAAAACGGAGCAGTTACGGCATGCAGCGGGAGGGGAGGTAGGGTATTTTTTCACTCTGCAAAAACGGAGCAGTTGCGGCATGCAGTGGAAAGTGATGTGGGTAGATTTTCACTCTGCAAAACCGGAGCAGTTGAGGCATGCAGTGGGAGGTGACGTGGTGTAGATTTTCGTTCTCCAAAAACGGAGCAGTTACGGCATGCAGCAGGAGGTTATGTAGGGTAGATTTTCACTCTCCAAAAACGGAGCAGTTACGGCATGCAGTGGGAGGTGATTTAGGGCAGATTTTCACTCTCCAAAAATGGAGCAGTTGCGGCATGCAGCGAGAGGTGATGTAGGGTAGATTTTCACTCTGCAAAAACGCAGCAGTTGCGGCGTGCAGTGGGAGATGATGTACGGTATATTTTCACTCTGCAAAACAGAGCAGTTGCAGCATGGAGTGGGAGGTGACGTGGGGTAGATTTTCACTCTGCAAAAACGGAGCAGTTGCGGCATGTAGTGGGAGGTGATGTAGGGTAGATTTTCACTCTGCAAAAACGGAGCAGTTACGGCATGCAGCTGGAGTTGATGTAGGGTAGATTTTCACTCTCCAAAAATGGAGCAGTTGTGGCATGCAGTGGGAGGTGATGTAGGGTAGATTTTCACTCTGCAAAAACGAAGCAGTTGCGGCATGCAGTGGGAGGTGATGTGGGGTAGATTTTCACTCTGCAAAAACGGAGCAGTTACGGCATGCAGCTGGAGTTGATGTAGGGTAGATTTTCACTCTCCAAAAACGGAGCAGTTGCGGCATGCAGTGGGAGGTGATGTAGGGTTGATTTTCACTCTGCAAAAACAGAGCAGTTGCGGCATGCAGTGGGAGGTGATGTGGGGTAGATTTTCACTCTGCGAAAACGGAGCAGTTGCGGCATGCAGTGGGAGGTGATGTGGGGTATATTTTCACACTGCAAAAACGGAGCAGTTGTGGCATGCAGTGGTAGGCGATGTGGGGTAGTTTTTCACTCTGCAAAAACGGAGCAATTGCGGCATGCAGTGGGAGGTGATGTGTGGTAGATTTTCACTCGGCAAAAACGGAGCACTTGCGGCATGGAGTGGGAGGTGATGTGGTGTAGATTTTAATTCTGCAAAAACGGAGCAGTTACGGCATGCAGCAGGAGGTGATGTAGGGTAGATTTTCACTTTGCAAAAATGGAGCAGTTGCGGCATGTAGTGGGAGGTGATGTAGGGTAGGTTTTCACTCTGCAAAAACGGAGCAGTTACGGCATGCAGCTGGAGTTGATGTAGGGTAGATTTCCACTATCCAAAAACGGATCAGTTGCGGCATGCAGTGGGAGGTGATGTAGGGTAGATTTTCACTCTGCAAAAACGGAGCAGTTGCGGCATGCAGTGGGAGGTGATGTGGGGTAGATTTTCACTCTGCAAAAACGGAGCAGTTATGGCATGCAGCGGGAGGTGATGTAGGGTAGATTTTCATTCTGCAAAAACGGAGTAGTTGCGGCATGCAGTGGGAGGTGATGTGGGGTAGATTTTCACACTGCAAAAACGGAGCAGTTACGGCATGCAGCGGGAGGTGAGGTAGGGTATTTTTTCACTCTGCAAAAACGGAGCAGTTGCGGCATGCAGTGGAAAGTGATGTGGGTAGATTTTCACTCTGCAAAACCGGAGCAGTTGCGGCATGCAGTGGGAGGTGATGTGGTGTAGATTTTCGTTCTCCAAAAACGGAGCAGTTACGGCATGCAGCAGGAGGTTATGTAGGGTAGATTTTCACTCTCCAAAAACGGAGCATTTACGGCATGCAGTGGGAGGTGATTTAGGGCAGATTTTCACTCTCCAAAAATGGAGCAGTTGCGGCATGCAGCGAGAGGTGATGTAGGGTAGATTTTCACTCTGCAAAAACGCAGCAGTTGCGGCGTGCAGTGGGAGATGATGTATGGTATATTTTCACTCTGCAAAACAGAGCAGTTGCAGCATGGAGTGGGAGGTGACGTGGGGTAGATTTTCACTCTGCAAAAACGGAGCAGTTACGGCATGCAGCGGGAGGTGATGTAGGGTAGATTTTCACTCTGCAAAAACGGAGCAGTTACGGCAAGCAGCAGGTGGTGATGAAGGGTAGATTTTCACTCTGCGAAACCGGTGCAGTTGCGGCATGCAGTGGGAGGTGATGTGGGGTAGATTTTCACTCTGAAAAAACGGAGCAGTTGTGGCATGCAGCAGGAGGTGATTTAGGGTTGATTTTCACTCTGCAAAAACAGAGCAGTTGCGGCATGCAGTGGGAGGTGATGTGGGGTAGATTTTCACTCTGCAAAAACGGAGCAGTTGCGGCATGCAGTGGGAGGTGATGTGGGGTATATTTTCACACTGCAAAAACGGAGCATTTGCGGCATGCAGTGGTAGGTGATGTGGGGTAGATTTTCACTCTGCAAAAACGGAGCAATTGCGGCATGCAGTGGGAGGTGATGTTTGGTAGATTTTCACTCTGCAAAAACGGAGCAGTTGCGGCATGCAGTGGGAGGTGATGTGGTGTAGATTTTCATTCTGCAAAAACGGAGCAGTTACGGCATGCAGCAGGAGGTGATGTAGGGTAGATTTTCACACTGCAAAAACGGAGCAGTTGCGGCATGCAGCAGGAGGTGATGTAGGGTAGATTTTCACTCTGCAAAAACGGAGCAGTTGCGGCATGTAGTGGGAGGTGATGTAGGGTAGATTTTCACTCTGCAAAAACGGAGCAGTTACGGCATGCAGTGGAAGGTGATGTGGGGTATATTTTCACACTGCAAAAACGGAGCAGTTGCGGCATGCAGTGGTAGGTGATGTGGGGTAGATTTTCACTCTGCATAAACGGAGCAAATGCAGCATGCAGTGGGAGGTGATGTTTGGTAGATTTTCACTCTGCAAAAAACGGAGCAGTTGCGGCATGCAGTGGGAGGTGATGTGGTGTAGATTTTCATTCTGCAAAAACGGAGCAGTTAGGCATGCAGCAGGAGGTGATGTAGGGTAGATTTTCACTCTCTGAAAACGGAGCAGTTACGGCATGCAGCAGGAGGTGATGTAGGGTAGATTTTCACTCTGCAAAAACGGAGCAGTTGCGGCATGTAGTGGGAGGTGATGTAGGGTAGATTTTCACTCTGCAAAAACGGAGCAGTTACGGCATGCAGCTGGAGTTGATGTAGGGTAGATTTTCACTCTCCAAAAATGGAGCAGTTGTGGCATGCAGTGGGAGGTGATGTAGGGTAGATTTTCACTCTGCAAAAACGAAGCAGTTGCGGCATGCAGTGGGAGGTGATGTGGGGTAGATTTTCACTCTGCAAAAACGGAGCAGTTGCGGCATGCAGTGGGAGGTGATGTGGGGTATATTTTCACACTGCAAAAACGGAGCAGTTGTGGCATGCAGTGGTAGGTGATGTGGGGTAGTTTTTCACTGTGCAAAAACGGAGCAATTGCGGCATGCAGTGGGAGGTGATGTGTGGTAGATTTTCACTCGGCAAAAACGGAGCAGTTGCGGCATCCAGTGGGAGGTGATGTGGTGTAGATTTTAATTCTGCAAAAACGGAGCAGTTACGGCATGCAGCAGGAGGTGATGTAGGGTAGATTTTCACTCTCCGAAAACGGAGCAGTTACGGCATGCAGCAGGAGGGTAGATTTTCACTTTGCAAAAATGGAGCAGTTGTGCATGTAGTGGGAGGTGATGTAGGGTAGATTTTCACTCTGCAAAAACGGAGCAGTTACGGCATGCAGCTGGAGTTGATGTAGGGTAGATTTCCACTATCCAAAAACGGATCAGTTGCGGCATGCAGTGGGAGGTGATGTGGGGTATATTTTCACACTGCAAAAACGGAGCAAATGTGGCATGCAGTGGTAGGTGATGTGGGGTAGATTTTCACTCTCCGAAAACGGAGCAGTTACGGCATGCAGCAGGAGGTGATGTAGGGTAGATTTTCACTTTGCAAAAATGGAGCAGTTGCGGCATGTAGTGGGAGGTGATGTAGGGTAGATTTTCACTCTGCAAAAACGGAGCAGTTACGGCATGCAGCTGGAGTTGATGTAGGGTAGATTTCCACTATCCAAAAACGGATCAGTTGCGGCATGCAGTGGGAGGTGATGTAGGGTAGATTTTCACTCTGCAAAAACGGAGCAGTTATTGCAAGCAGCAGGAGGTGATGTAGGGTAGATTTTCACTCTGCAAACACGGAGCAGTTACGGCATGCAGCGGGAGGTGATGTAGGGTAGATTTTCACTCTGCAAAAACGGAGCAGTTACGGCAAGCAGCAGGAGGTGATGTAGGGTAGATTTTCACTCTGCAAAAACGGAGCAGTTACGGCATGCAGCTGGAGTTGATGTAGGGTAGATTTCCACTATCCAAAAACGGATCAGTTGCGGCATGCAGTGGGAGGTGATGTAGGGTAGATTTTCACTCTGCAAAAACGGAGCAGTTGCGGCATGCAGTGGGAGGTGATGTGGGGTAGATTTTCACTCTGCAAAAACGGAGCAGTTACGGCATGCAGCGGGAGGTGATGTAGGGTAGATTTTCATTCTGCAAAAACGGAGTAGTTGCGGCATGCAGTGGGAGGTGATGTGGGGTAGATTTTCACACTGCAAAAACGGAGCAGTTACGGCATGCAGCGGGAGGTGAGGTAGGGTATTTTTTCACTCTGCAAAAACGGAGCAGTTGCGGCATGCAGTGGAAAGTGATGTGGGTAGATTTTCACTCTGCAAAACCGGAGCAGTTGCGGCATGCAGTGGGAGGTGATGTGGTGTAGATTTTCGCTCTGCAAAAACGGAGCAGTTACGGCATGCAGCAGGAGGTTATGTAGGGTAGATTTTCACTCTCCAAAAATGGAGCAGTTACGGCATGTAGTGGGAGGTGATTTAGGGCAGATTTTCACTCTCCAAAAATGGAGCAGTTGCGGCATGCAGCGAGAGGTGATGTAGGGTAGATTTTCACTCTGCAAAAACGCAGCAGTTGCGGCGTGCAGTGGGAGATGATGTACGGTATATTTTCACTCTGCAAAACAGAGCAGTTGCAGCATGGAGTGGGAGGTGACGTGGGGTAGATTTTCACTCTGCAAAAACGGAGCAGTTACGGCATGCAGCGGGAGGTGATGTACGGTATATTTTCACTCTGCAAAACAGAGCAGTTGCAGCATGGAGTGGGAGGTGACGTGGGGTAGATTTTCACTCTGCAAAAACGGAGCAGTTACGGCATGCAGTGAGAGGTGACGTTGGGTAGATTTTCACTCTGAAAAAACGGAGCAGTTGTCGCATGCAGCGAGAGGTGATGTGGGGTAGATTTTCACTCTGCAAAAACGGAGCAGTTGTGGCTTTCAGTGGGAGGTGGTGTGGGGTAGATTTTCACTCAAAATCGGAGCAGTTACGGCATGCAGCAGGAGGTGATGTAGGGTAGATTTTCACTCTGCAAAAACGGAGCAGTTATGGCAAGCAGCAGGAGGTGATGTAGGGTAGATTTTCACTCTGCAAACACGGAGCAGTTACGGCATGCAGCGGGAGGTGATGTAGGGTAGATTTTCACTCTGCAAAAACGGAGCAGTTACGGCAAGCAGCAGGAGGTGATGTAGGGTAGATTTTCACTCTGCAAAAACGGAGCAGTTACGGCAAGCAGCAGGAGGTGATGTAGGGTTGATTTTCACTCTGCAAAAACAGAGCAGTTGCGGCATGCAGTGGGAGGTGATGTTTGGTAGATTTTCACTCTGCAAAAACGGAGCAGTTGCGGCATGCCGTGGGAGGTGATGTGGTGTAGATTTTCATTCTGCAAAAACTGAGCAGTTACGGCATGCAGCAGGAGGTGATATAGGGTAGATTTTCAATCTCCGAAAACGGAGCAGTTACGGCATGCAGCAGGATGTGATGTAGGGTAGATTTTCACTCTGCAAAAATGGAGCAGTTGCGGCATGTAGTGGGAGGTGATGTAGGGTAGATTTTCACTCTGCAAAAACGGAGCAGTTACGGCATGCAGCTGGAGTTGATGTAGGGTAGATTTTCACTCTCCAAAAACGGAGCAGTTGCGGCATGCAGTGGGAGGTGATGTAGGGTAGATTTTCACTCTGCAAAACCGGAGCAGCTATGGCATGCAGCGGGAGGTGAAGTAGGGTAGATTTTCACTCTTCAAAAAAGGAGCAGTTACGTCATGCAGCGGGAGGTGATGTAGGGTAGATTTTCATTCTGCAAAAACGGAGTAGTTGCGGCATGCATGGAAGGTGAAGTGGGGTATATTTTCACACTGCAAAAACGGAGCAGTTGCGGCATGCAGTGGTAGGTGATGTGGGGTAGATTTTCACTCTGCAAAAACGGAGCAGTTACGGCATGCAGCTGGAGTTGATGTAGGGTAGATTTTCACTCTCCAAAAACGGAGCAGTTGCGGCATGCAGTAGGAGGTGATGTAGGGTAGATTTTCACTCTGCAAAAACGGAGCATTTGCGGCATGCAGTGGGAGGTGATGTGGGGTAAATTTTCACTCTGCAAAAACGGAGCAGTTGCGGCATGCAGTGGGAGCTGATGTGGGGTAGATTTTCACTCTGCAAAAACGGAGCAGTTATTGCAAGCAGCAGGAGGTGATGTAGGGTAGATTTTCACTCTGCAAACACGGAACAGTTACGGCATGCAGCGGGAGGTGATGTAAGGTAGATTTTCACTCTGCAAAAACGGAGCAGTTACGGCAAGCAGCAGGAGGTGATGTAGGGTAGATTTTCACTCTGCAAAAACGGAGCAGTTACGGCATGCAGCTGGAGTTGATGTAGGGTAGATTTCCACTATCCAAAAACGGATCAGTTGCGGCATGCAGTGGGAGGTGATGTAGGGTAGATTTTCACTCTGCAAAAACGGAGCAGTTGCGGCATGCAGTGGGAGGTGATGTGGGGTAGATTTTCACTCTGCGAAAACGGAGCAGTTACGGCATGCAGCGGGAGGTGATGTAGGGTAGATTTTCATTCTGCAAAAACGGAGTAGTTGCGGCATGCAGTGGGAGGTGATGTGGGGTAGATTTTCACACTGCAAAAACGGAGCAGTTACGGCATGCAGCGGGAGGTGAGGTAGGGTATTTTTTCACTCTGCAAAAACGGAGCAGTTGCGGCATGCAGTGGAAAGTGATGTGGGTAGATTTTCACTCTGCAAAACCGGAGCAGTTGCGGCATGCAGTGGGAGGTGATGTGGTGTAGATTTTCGCTCTGCAAAAACGGAGCAGTTACGGCATGCAGCAGGAGGTTATGTAGGGTAGATTTTCACTCTCCAAAAATGGAGCAGTTACGGCATGCAGTGGGAGGTGATTTAGGGCAGATTTTCACTCTCCAAAAATGGAGCAGTTGCGGCATGCAGCGAGAGGTGATGTAGGGTAGATTTTCACTCTGCAAAAACGCAGCAGTTGCGGCGTGCAGTGGGAGATGATGTACGGTATATTTTCACTCTGCAAAACAGAGCAGTTGCAGCATGGAGTGGGAGGTGACGTGGGGTAGATTTTCACTCTGCAAAAACGGAGCAGTTACGGCATGCAGCGGGAGGTGATGTAGGGTAGATTTTCACTCTGCAAAAACGGAGCAGTTACGGCAAGCAGCAGGAGGTGATGTAGGGTAGATTTTCACTCTGCGAAACCGGTGCAGTTGCGGCATGCAGTGGGAGGTGATGTGGGGTAGATTTTCACTCTGAAAAAACGGAGCAGTTGTCGCATGCAGCGAGAGGTGATGTGGGGTAGATTTTCACTCTGCAAAAACGGAGCAGTTGTGGCTTTCAGTGGGAGGTGGTGTGGGGTAGATTTTCACTCAAAGTCGGAGCAGTTACGGCATGCAGCAGGAGGTGATGTAGGGTAGATTTTCACTCTGCAAAAACGGAGCAGTTATGGCAAGCAGCAGGAGGTGATGTAGGGTAGATTTTCACTCTGCAAACACGGAGCAGTTACGGCATGCAGCGGGAGGTGATGTAGGGTAGATTTTCACTCTGCAAAAACGGAGCAGTTACGGCAAGCAGCAGGAGGTGATGTAGGGTAGATTTTCACTCTGCAAAAACGGAGCAGTTACGGCAAGCAGCAGGAGGTGATGTAGGGTTGATTTTCACTCTGCAAAAACAGAGCAGTTGCGGCATGCAGTGGGAGGTGATGTTTGGTAGATTTTCACTCTGCAAAAACGGAGCAGTTGCGGCATGCCGTGGGAGGTGATGTGGTGTAGATTTTCATTCTGCAAAAACTGAGCAGTTACGGCATGCAGCAGGAGGTGATGTAGGGTAGATTTTCAATCTCCGAAAACGGAGCAGTTACGGCATGCAGCAGGATGTGATGTAGGGTAGATTTTCACTCTGCAAAAATGGAGCAGTTGCGGCATGTAGTGGGAGGTGATGTAGGGTAGATTTTCACTCTGCAAAAACGGAGCAGTTACGGCATGCAGCTGGAGTTGATGTAGGGTAGATTTTCACTCTCCAAAAACGGAGCAGTTGCGGCATGCAGTGGGAGGTGATGTAGGGTAGATTTTCACTCTGCAAAACCGGAGCAGCTATGGCATGCAGCGGGAGGTGAAGTAGGGTAGATTTTCACTCTTCAAAAAAGGAGCAGTTACGTCATGCAGCGGGAGGTGATGTAGGGTAGATTTTCATTCTGCAAAAACGGAGTAGTTGCGGCATGCATGGAAGGTGATGTGGGGTATATTTTCACACTGCAAAAACGGAGCAGTTGCGGCATGCAGTGGTAGGTGATGTGGGGTAGATTTTCACTCTGCAAAAACGGAGCAGTTACGGCATGCAGCTGGAGTTGATGTAGGGTAGATTTTCACTCTCCAAAAACGGAGCAGTTGCGTCATGCAGTAGGAGGTGATGTAGGGTAGATTTTCACTCTGCAAAAACGGAGCATTTGCGGCATGCAGTGGGAGGTGATGTGGGGTAGATTTTCACTCTGCAAAAACGGAGCAGTTGCGGCATGCAGTGGGAGGTGATGTGGGGTAGATTTTCACTCTGCAAAAACGGAGCAGTTGCGGCGTGCAGTGGGAGGTGATGTAGGGTAGATTTTCACTCAAAATCGGAGCAGTTGCGGCATGGAGCAGGAGGTGACGTGGGGTAGATTTTCACTCTGCAAAAACGGAGCAGTTACGGCATGCAGCGGGAGGTGATGTAGGGTAGATTTTCACTCTGCAAAACCGGTGCAGTTGCGGCATGCAGTGGGAGGTGATGTAGGGTAGATTTTCACTCTCCAAAAACGGAGCATTTGCGGCATGCAGTGGGAGGTGATGTAGGGTAGATTTTCACTCTGTAAAAACGGAGCAGTTGCGGCATGCAGTGGGAGGTGATGTGGGGTAGATTTTCACTCTGCAAAAACGGAGCAGTTATGGCATGCAGTGGGAGGTGATGTAAGGTAGATTTTCACTCTGCAAAAACGGAGCAGTTGCGGCATGCAGTGGGAGGTGATGTGGGGTAGATTTTCACTCTGCAACAACGGAGCAGTTACGGCATGCAGCGGGAGGTGATGTAGGGTAGATTTTCATTCTGCAAAAACGGAGTAGTTGCGGCATGCATTGGGAGGTGATGTGGGGTAGATTTTCACACTGCAAAAACGGAGCAGTTGCGGCGTGCAGTGGGAGGTGATGTGGGGTAGATTTTCACTCTGCAAAAACGGAGCAGTTACGGCATGCAGCGGGAGGTGATGTAGGGTAGATTTTCATTCTGCAAAAACGGAGTAGTTGCGGCATGCAGTGGGAGATGATGTGGGGTAGATTTTCACACTGCAAAAACGGAGCAGTTGCGGCGTGCAGTGGGAGGTGATGTAGGGTAGATTTTCACTCAAAATCGGAGCAGTTGCGGCATGCAGCAGGAGGTGACGTGGGGTAGATTTTCACTCTGCAAAAACGGAGCAGTTACGGCATGCAGCGGGAGGTGATGTGGTGTAGATTTTCATTCTGCAAAAACGGAGCAGTTACAGCATGCAGCAGGAGCTGATGTAGGGTAGATTTTCACTCTCTGAAAACGGAGCAGTTACGGCATGCAGCAGGAGTTGATGTAGGGTAGATTTTCACTCTGCAAAAACGGAGCAGTTGCGGCATGTAGTGGGAGGTGATGTAGGGTAGATTTTCACTCTCCAAAAACGGAGAAGTTGCGGCATGCAGCAGGAGGTGATGTGGGGTAGATTTTCACACTGCAAAAACGGAGCAGTTGCGGCGTGCAGTGGCAGGTGATGTAGGGTAGATTTTCACTCAAAATCGGAGCAGTTGCGGCATGGAGCAGGAGGTGACGTGGGGTAGATTTTCACTCTGCAAAAACGGAGCAGTTACGGCATGCAGCGGGAGGTGATGTAGGGTAGATTTTCACTATGCAAAACCGGTGCAGTTGCGGCATGCAGTAGGAGGTGATGTGGGGTAGATTTTCACTCTGCAAAACCGGAGCAGTTATGGCATGCAGCGGGAGGTGATTTCACTCTCCAAAAACGGAGCAGTTACGGCATGCAGTGGGAGGTGATGTAGGGTAGATTTTCATTCTGCAAAAACGGAGTAGTTGCGGCATGCTGTGGGAGGTGATGTGGGGTAGATTTTCACACTGCAAAAACGGAGCAGTTGCGGCATGCAGTGGTAGGTGATGTGGGGTAGATTTTCACTCTGCAAAACGGAGAAATTGCGGCATGCAGTGGGAGGTGATGTGTGGTAGATTTTCACTCTGCAAAAATGGAGCAGTTGTGGCATGCATGGGGGAGGTGATGTGGTGTAGATTTTCGCTCTGCAAAAACGGAGCAGTTACGCCATGCAGCAGGAGGTGATGTGGGGTAGATTTTCACTCTGCAAAAACGGAGCAGTTGCGGCATGCAGTGGGAGGTGATGTAGGGTAGATTTTCACTCTGCAAAAACGGAGCAGTTGCGGCATGCAGTGGGAGGTGATGTGGGGTAGATTTTCACTCCGCAAAAACGGAGCAGTTGCGGCATGCAGTGGGAGGTGATGTAGGGTAGATTTTCATTCTGCAAAAACGGAGTAGTTGCGGCATGCAGTGGGAGGTGATGTGGGGTAGATTTTCACACTGCAAAAACGGAGCAGTTGCGGCATGCAGTGGGAGGTGATGTAGGGTAGATATTCACTCAAAATCGGAGCAGTTGCGGCATGCAGCAGGAGGTGACATGGGGTAGATTTTCACTCTGCAAAAACGGAGCAGTTACGGCATGCAGCGGGAGGTGATGTGGTGTAGATTTTCATTCTGCAAAAACGGAGCAGTTATGACATGCAGCAGGAGGTGATGTAGGGTAGATTTTCACTCTCCGAAAACGGAGCAGTTACGGCATGCAGCAGGAGGTGATGTAGGGTAGATTTTCACTCTGCAAAAACGGAGCAGTTACGGCATGCAGCGGGAGGTGATGTGGTGTAGATTTTCATTCTGCAAAAACGGAGCAGTTATGACATGCAGCAGGAGGTGATGTAGGGTAGATTTTCACTCTCCGAAAACGGAGCAGTTACGGCATGCAGCAGGAGGTGATGCAGGGTAGATTTTCACTCTGCAAAAACGGAGCAGTTGCGGCATGCAGTGGGAGGTGATGTGGGGTAGATTTTCACTCCGCAAAAACGGAGCAGTTGCGGCATGCAGTGGGAGGTGATGTAGGGTAGATTTTCATTCTGCAAAAACGGAGTAGTTGCGGCATGCAGTGGGAGGTGATGTGGGGTAGATTTTGACACTGCAAAAACGGAGCAGTTGCGGCGTGCAGTGGGAGGTGATGTAGGGTAGATTTTCACTCAAAATCGGAGCAGTTGCGGCATGCAGCAGGAGGTGACGTGGGGTAGATTTTCACTCTGCAAAAACGGAGCAGTTACGGCATGCAGCGGGAGGTGATGTGGTGTAGATTTTCATTCTGCAAAAACGGAGCAGTTACGGCATGCAGCAGGAGGTGATGTAGGGTAGATTTTCACTCTCCGAAAATGGAGCAGTTGCGGCATGCAGCAGGAGGTGATGTAGGGTAGATTTTCACTCTGCAAAAATGGAGCAGTTGTGGCATGTAGTGGGAGGTGATGTAGGGTAGATTTTCACTCTGCAAAAACGGAGCAGTTACGGCATCAGCTGGAGTTGATGTAGGGTAGATTTTCACTCTCCAAAAACGGAGCAGTTGCGGCATGCAGTGGGAGGTGATGTAGGGTAGATTTTCACTCTGCAAAAACGGAGCAGTTGCGGCATGCAGTGGGAAGTGATGTGGGGTAGATTTTCACTCTGCAAAAACGGAGCAGTTACGGCATGCAGCGGGAAGTGATGTAGGGTAGATTTTCATTCTGCAAAAACGGAGTAGTTGCGGCATGCAGTGGGAGGTGATGTGGGGTAGATTTTCACTCTGCAAAAACGGAGCAGTTGCGGCATGCAGTGGGAGGTGATGTAGGGTAGATTTTCACTCAAAATCGGAGCAGTTGCGGCATGCAGCAGGAGGTGACGTGGGGTAGATTTTCACTCTGCAAAAACGGAGCAGTTACGGCATGCAGCGGGAGGTGATGTGGTGTAGATTTTCATTCTGCAAAAACGGAGCAGTTATGACATGCAGCAGGAGGTGATGTAGGGTAGATTTTCACTCTCCGAAAACGGAGCAGTTACGGCATGCAGCAGGAGGTGATGCAGGGTAGATTTTCACTCTGCAAAAACGGAGCAGTTGCGGCATGCAGTGGGAGGTGATGTGGGGTAGATTTTCACTCCGCAAAAACGGAGCAGTTGCGGCATGCAGTGGGAGGTGATGTAGGGTAGATTTTCATTCTGCAAAAACGGAGTAGTTGCGGCATGCAGTGGGAGGTGATGTGGGGTAGATTTTGACACTGCAAAAACGGAGCAGTTGCGGCGTGCAGTGGGAGGTGATGTAGGGTAGATTTTCACTCAAAATCGGAGCAGTTGCGGCATGCAGCAGGAGGTGACGTGGGGTAGATTTTCACTCTGCAAAAACGGAGCAGTTACGGCATGCAGCGGGAGGTGATGTGGTGTAGATTTTCATTCTGCTAAAACGGAGCAGTTACGGCATGCAGCAGGAAGTGATGTAGGGTAGATTTTCACTCTCCGAAAATGGAGCAGTTACGGCATGCAGCAGGAGGTGATGTAGGGTAGATTTTCACTCTGCAAAAATGGAGCAGTTGCGGCATGTAGTGGGAGGTGATGTAGGGTAGATTTTCACTCTGCAAAAACGGAGCAGTTACGGCATGCAGCTGGAGTTGATGTAGGGTAGATTTTCACTCTCCAAAAACGGAGCAGTTGCGGCATGCAGTGGGAGGTGATGTAGGGTAGATTTTCACTCTGCAAAAACGGAGCAGTTGCGGCATGCAGTGGGAGGTGATGTGGGGTAGATTTTCACTCTGCAAAAACGGAGCAGTTACGGCATGCAGCGGGAGGTGATGTAGGGTAGATTTTCATTCTGCAAAAACGGAGTAGTTGCGGCATGCAGTGGGAGGTGATGTGGGGTAGATTTTCACACTGCAAAAACGGAGCAGTTGCGGCGTGCAGTGGGAGGTGATGTAGGGTAGATTTTCACTCAAAATCGGAGCAGTTGCGGCATGCAGCAGGAGGTGACGTGGGGTAGATTTTCACTCTGCAAAAACGGAGCAGTTACGGCATGCAGCGGGAGGTGATGTGGTGTAGATTTTCATTCTGCAAAAACGGAGCAGTTACGGCATGCAGCAGGAGCTGATGTAGGGTAGATTTTCACTCTCCGAAAACGGAGCAGTTACGGCATGCAGCAGGAGGTGATGTAGGGTAGATTTTCACTCTGCAAAAACGGAGCAGTTGCGGCATGTAGTGGGAGGTGATGTAGGGTAGATTTTCACTCTGCAAAAACGGAGCAGTTGCGGCATGCAGTGGGAGGTTATGTAGGGTAGATTTTCATTCTGCAAAAACGGAGTAGTTGCGGCATGCAGTGGGAGGTGATGTGGGGTAGATTTTCACACTGCAAAAATGGAGCAGTTGCGGCGTGCAGTGGGAGGTGATGTGGGGTAGATTTTCACTCTGCAAAAACGGAGCAGTTACGGCATGCAGCGGGAAGTGATGTAGGGTAGATTTTCATTCTGCAAAAACGGAGTAGTTGCGGCATGCAGTGGGAGGTGATGTGGGGTAGATTTTCACACTGCAAAAACGGAGCAGTTGCGGCATGCAGTGGGAGGTGATGTAGGGTAGATATTCACTCAAAATCGGAGCAGTTGCGGCATGCAGCAGGAGGTGACATGGGGTAGATTTTCACTCTGCAAAAACGGAGCAGTTACGGTATGCAGCGGGAGGTGATGTGGTGTAGATTTTCATTCTGCAAAAACGGAGCAGTTATGAAATGCAGCAGGAGGTGATGTAGGGTAGATTTTCACTCTCCGAAAACGGAGCAGTTACGGCATGCAGCAGGAGGTGATGTAGGGTAGATTTTCACTCTGCAAAAACGGAGCAGTTGCGGCATGTAGTGGGAGGTGATGTAGGGTAGATTTTCACTCTCCAAAGACGGAGCAGTTGCGGCATGCAGTGGGAGGTGATGTAGGGTAGATTTTCACTCTGCAAAAACGGAGCAGTTGCGGCATGCAGTGGGAGGTGATGTGGGGTAGATTTTCACTCCGCAAAAACGGAGCAGTTGCGGCATGCAGTGGGAGGTGATGTAGGGTAGATTTTCATTCTGCAAAAACGGAGTAGTTGCGGCATGCAGTGGGAGGTGATGTGGGGTAGATTTTGACACTGCAAAAACGGAGCAGTTGCGGCGTGCAGTGGGAGGTGATGTAGGGTAGATTTTCACTCAAAATCGGAGCAGTTGCGGCATGCAGCAGGAGGTGACGTGGGGTAGATTTTTACTCTGCAAAAACGGAGCAGTTATGGCATGCAGCGGGAGGTGATGTGGTGTAGATTTTCATTCTGCAAAAACGGAGCAGTTACGGCATGCAGCAGGAGGTGATGTAGGGTAGATTTTCACTCTCCGAAAATGGAGCAGTTACGGCATGCAGCAGGAGGTGATGTAGGGTAGATTTTCACTCTGCAAAAATGGAGCAGTTGTGGCATGTAGTGGGAGGTGATGTAGGGTAGATTTTCACTCTGCAAAAACGGAGCAGTTACGGCATGCAGCTGGAGTTGATGTAGGGTAGATTTTCACTCTCCAAAAACGGAGCAGTTGCGGCATGCAGTGGGAGGTGATGTAGGGTAGATTTTCACTCTGCAAAAACGGAGCAGTTGCGGCATGCAGTGGGAGGTGATGTGGGGTAGATTTTCACTCTGCAAAAACGGAGCAGTTACGGCATGCAGCGGGAAGTGATGTAGGGTAGATTTTCATTCTGCAAAAACGGAGTAGTTGCGGCATGCAGTGGGAGGTGATGTGGGGTAGATTTTCACTCTGCAAAAACGGAGCAGTTGCGGCATGCAGTGGGAGGTGATGTAGGGTAGATTTTCACTCAAAATCGGAGCAGTTGCGGCATGCAGCAGGAGGTGACGTGGGGTAGATTTTCACTCTGCAAAAACGGAGTAGTTGCGGCATGCAGTGGGAGGTGATGTGGTGTAGATTTTCATTCTGCAAAAACGGAGCAGTTATGACATGCAGCAGGAGGTGATGTAGGGTAGATTTTCACTCTCCGAAAACGGAGCAGTTACGGCATGCAGCAGGAGGTGATGCAGGGTAGATTTTCACTCTGCAAAAACGGAGCAGTTGCGGCATGCAGTGGGAGGTGATGTGGGGTAGATTTTCACTCCGCAAAAACGGAGCAGTTGCGGCATGCAGTGGGAGGTGATGTAGGGTAGATTTTCATTCTGCAAAAACGGAGTAGTTGCGGCATGCAGTGGGAGGTGATGTGGGGTAGATTTTGACACTGCAAAAACGGAGCAGTTGCGGCGTGCAGTGGGAGGTGATGTAGGGTAGATTTTCACTCAAAATCGGAGCAGTTGCGGCATGCAGCAGGAGGTGACGTGGGGTAGATTTTCACTCTGCAAAAACGGAGCAGTTACGGCATGCAGCGGGAGGTGATGTGGTGTAGATTTTCATTCTGCTAAAACGGAGCAGTTACGGCATGCAGCAGGAGGTGATGTAGGGTAGATTTTCACTCTCCGAAAATGGAGCAGTTACGGCATGCAGCAGGAGGTGATGTAGGGTAGATTTTCACTCTGCAAAAATGGAGCAGTTGCGGCATGTAGTGGGAGGTGATGTAGGGTAGATTTTCACTCTGCAAAAACGGAGCAGTTACGGCATGCAGCTGGAGTTGATGTAGGGTAGATTTTCACTCTCCAAAAACGGAGCAGTTGCGGCATGCAGTGGGAGGTGATGTAGGGTAGATTTTCACTCTGCAAAAACGGAGCAGTTGCGGCATGCAGTGGGAGGTGATGTGGGGTAGATTTTCACTCTGCAAAAACGGAGTAGTTGCGGCATGCAGTGGGAGGTGATGTGGGGTAGATTTTCACACTGCAAAAATGGAGCAGTTGCGGCGTGCAGTGGGAGGTGATGTGGGGTAGATTTTCACTCTGCAAAAACGGAGCAGTTACGGCATGCAGCGGGAAGTGATGTAGGGTAGATTTTCATTCTGCAAAAACGGAGTAGTTGCGGCATGCAGTGGGAGGTGATGTGGGGTAGATTTTCACTCTGCAAAAACGGAGCAGTTGCGGCATGCAGTGGGAGGTGATGTAGGGCAGATTTTCACTCAAAATCGGAGCAGTTGCGGCATGCAGCAGGAGGTGACGTGGGGTAGATTTTCACTCTGCAAAAACGGAGCAGTTACGGCATGCAGCGGGAGGTGATGTGGTGTAGATTTTCATTCTGCAAAAACGGAGCAGTTATGACATGCAGCAGGAGGTGATGTAGGGTAGATTTTCACTCTCCGAAAACGGAGCAGTTACGGCATGCAGCAGGAGGTGATGCAGGGTAGATTTTCACTCTGCAAAAACGGAGCAGTTGCGGCATGCAGTGGGAGGTGATGTGGGGTAGATTTTCACTCCGCAAAAACGGAGCAGTTGCGGCATGCAGTGGGAGGTGATGTAGGGTAGATTTTCATTCTGCAAAAACGGAGTAGTTGCGGCATGCAGTGGGAGGTGATGTGGGGTAGATTTTGACACTGCAAAAACGGAGCAGTTGCGGCGTGCAGTGGGAGGTGATGTAGGGTAGATTTTCACTCAAAATCGGAGCAGTTGCGGCATGCAGCAGGAGGTGACGTGGGGTAGATTTTCACTCTGCAAAAACGGAGCAGTTACGGCATGCAGCGGGAGGTGATGTGGTGTAGATTTTCATTCTGCAAAAACGGAGCAGTTACGGCATGCAGCAGGAGGTGATGTAGGGTAGATTTTCACTCTCCGAAAATGGAGCAGTTACGGCATGCAGCAGGAGGTGATGTAGGGTAGATTTTCACTCTGCAAAAATGGAGCAGTTGTGGCATGTAGTGGGAGGTGATGTAGGGTAGATTTTCACTCTGCAAAAACGGAGCAGTTACGGCATCAGCTGGAGTTGATGTAGGGTAGATTTTCACTCTCCAAAAACGGAGCAGTTGCGGCATGCAGTGGGAGGTGATGTAGGGTAGATTTTCACTCTGCAAAAACGGAGCAGTTGCGGCATGCAGTGGGAAGTGATGTGGGGTAGATTTTCACTCTGCAAAAACGGAGCAGTTACGGCATGCAGCGGGAAGTGATGTAGGGTAGATTTTCATTCTGCAAAAACGGAGTAGTTGCGGCATGCAGTGGGAGGTGATGTGGGGTAGATTTTCACTCTGCAAAAACGGAGCAGTTGCGGCATGCAGTGGGAGGTGATGTAGGGTAGATTTTCACTCAAAATCGGAGCAGTTGCGGCATGCAGCAGGAGGTGACGTGGGGTAGATTTTCACTCTGCAAAAACGGAGCAGTTACGGCATGCAGCGGGAGGTGATGTGGTGTAGATTTTCATTCTGCAAAAACGGAGCAGTTATGACATGCAGCAGGAGGTGATGTAGGGTAGATTTTCACTCTCCGAAAACGGAGCAGTTACGGCATGCAGCAGGAGGTGATGCAGGGTAGATTTTCACTCTGCAAAAACGGAGCAGTTGCGGCATGCAGTGGGAGGTGATGTGGGGTAGATTTTCACTCCGCAAAAACGGAGCAGTTGCGGCATGCAGTGGGAGGTGATGTAGGGTAGATTTTCATTCTGCAAAAACGGAGTAGTTGCGGCATGCAGTGGGAGGTGATGTGGGGTAGATTTTGACACTGCAAAAACGGAGCAGTTGCGGCGTGCAGTGGGAGGTGATGTAGGGTAGATTTTCACTCAAAATCGGAGCAGTTGCGGCATGCAGCAGGAGGTGACGTGGGGTAGATTTTCACTCTGCAAAAACGGAGCAGTTACGGCATGCAGCGGGAGGTGATGTGGTGTAGATTTTCATTCTGCTAAAACGGAGCAGTTACGGCATGCAGCAGGAAGTGATGTAGGGTAGATTTTCACTCTCCGAAAATGGAGCAGTTACGGCATGCAGCAGGAGGTGATGTAGGGTAGATTTTCACTCTGCAAAAATGGAGCAGTTGCGGCATGTAGTGGGAGGTGATGTAGGGTAGATTTTCACTCTGCAAAAACGGAGCAGTTACGGCATGCAGCTGGAGTTGATGTAGGGTAGATTTTCACTCTCCAAAAACGGAGCAGTTGCGGCATGCAGTGGGAGGTGATGTAGGGTAGATTTTCACTCTGCAAAAACGGAGCAGTTGCGGCATGCAGTGGGAGGTGATGTGGGGTAGATTTTCACTCTGCAAAAACGGAGCAGTTACGGCATGCAGCGGGAGGTGATGTAGGGTAGATTTTCATTCTGCAAAAACGGAGTAGTTGCGGCATGCAGTGGGAGGTGATGTGGGGTAGATTTTCACACTGCAAAAACGGAGCAGTTGCGGCGTGCAGTGGGAGGTGATGTAGGGTAGATTTTCACTCAAAATCGGAGCAGTTGCGGCATGCAGCAGGAGGTGACGTGGGGTAGATTTTCACTCTGCAAAAACGGAGCAGTTACGGCATGCAGCGGGAGGTGATGTGGTGTAGATTTTCATTCTGCAAAAACGGAGCAGTTACGGCATGCAGCAGGAGCTGATGTAGGGTAGATTTTCACTCTCCGAAAACGGAGCAGTTACGGCATGCAGCAGGAGGTGATGTAGGGTAGATTTTCACTCTGCAAAAACGGAGCAGTTGCGGCATGTAGTGGGAGGTGATGTAGGGTAGATTTTCACTCTGCAAAAACGGAGCAGTTGCGGCATGCAGTGGGAGGTTATGTAGGGTAGATTTTCATTCTGCAAAAACGGAGTAGTTGCGGCATGCAGTGGGAGGTGATGTGGGGTAGATTTTCACACTGCAAAAATGGAGCAGTTGCGGCGTGCAGTGGGAGGTGATGTGGGGTAGATTTTCACTCTGCAAAAACGGAGCAGTTACGGCATGCAGCGGGAAGTGATGTAGGGTAGATTTTCATTCTGCAAAAACGGAGTAGTTGCGGCATGCAGTGGGAGGTGATGTGGGGTAGATTTTCACTCTGCAAAAACGGAGCAGTTGCGGCATGCAGTGGGAGGTGATGTAGGGTAGATTTTCACTCAAAATCGGAGCAGTTGCGGCATGCAGCAGGAGGTGACGTGGGGTAGATTTTCACTCTGCAAAAACGGAGCAGTTACGGCATGCAGCGGGAGGTGATGTGGTGTAGATTTTCATTCTGCAAAAACGGAGCAGTTATGACATGCAGCAGGAGGTGATGTAGGGTAGATTTTCACTCTCCGAAAACGGAGCAGTTACGGCATGCAGCAGGAGGTGATGCAGGGTAGATTTTCACTCTGCAAAAACGGAGCAGTTGCGGCATGCAGTGGGAGGTGATGTGGGGTAGATTTTCACTCCGCAAAAACGGAGCAGTTGCGGCATGCAGTGGGAGGTGATGTAGGGTAGATTTTCATTCTGCAAAAACGGAGTAGTTGTGGCATGCAGTGGGAGGTGATGTGGGGTAGATTTTGACACTGCAAAAACGGAGCAGTTGCGGCGTGCAGTGGGAGGTGATGTAGGGTAGATTTTCACTCAAAATCGGAGCAGTTGCGGCATGCAGCAGGAGGTGACGTGGGGTAGATTTTCACTCTGCAAAAACGGAGCAGTTACGGCATGCAGCGGGAGGTGATGTGGTGTAGATTTTCATTCTGCTAAAACGGAGCAGTTACGGCATGCAGCAGGAAGTGATGTAGGGTAGATTTTCACTCTCCGAAAATGGAGCAGTTACGGCATGCAGCAGGAGGTGATGTAGGGTAGATTTTCACTCTGCAAAAATGGAGCAGTTGTGGCATGTAGTGGGAGGTGATGTAGGGTAGATTTTCACTCTGCAAAACGGAGCAGTTACGGCATGCAGCTGGAGTTGATGTAGGGTAGATTTTCACTCTCCAAAAACGGAGCAGTTGCGGCATGCAGTGGGAGGTGATGTAGGGTAGATTTTCACTCTGCAAAAACGGAGCAGTTGCGGCATGCAGTGGGAGGTGATGTGGGGTAGATTTTCACTCTGCAAAAACGGAGCAGTTACGGCATGCAGCGGGAGGTGATGTAGGGTAGATTTTCATTCTGCGAAAACGGAGTAGTTGCGGCATGCAGTGGGAGGTGATGTGGGGTAGATTTTCACACTGCAAAAACGGAGCAGTTGCGGCGTGCAGTGGGAGGTGATGTAGGGTAGATTTTCACTCAAAATCGGAGCAGTTGCGGCATGCAGCAGGAGGTGACGTGGGGTAGATTTTCACTCTGCAAAAACGGAGCAGTTACGGCATGCAGCGGGAGGTGATGTGGTGTAGATTTTCATTCTGCAAAAACGGAGCAGTTACGGCATGCAGCAGGAGCTGATGTAGGGTAGATTTTCACTCTCCGAAAACGGAGCAGTTACGGCATGCAGCAGGAGGTGATGTAGGGTAGATTTTCACTCTGCAAAAACGGAGCAGTTGCGGCATGTAGTGGGAGGTGATGTAGGGTAGATTTTCACTCTGCAAAAACGGAGCAGTTGCGGCATGCAGTGGGAGGTTATGTAGGGTAGATTTTCATTCTGCAAAAACGGAGTAGTTGCGGCATGCAGTGGGAGGTGATGTGGGGTAGATTTTCACACTGCAAAAATGGAGCAGTTGCGGCGTGCAGTGGGAGGTGATGTGGGGTAGATTTTCACTCTGCAAAAACGGAGCAGTTACGGCATGCAGCGGGAAGTGATGTAGGGTAGATTTTCATTCTGCAAAAACGGAGTAGTTGCGGCATGCAGTGGGAGGTGATGTGGGGTAGATTTTCACTCTGCAAAAACGGAGCAGTTGCGGCATGCAGTGGGAGGTGATGTAGGGTAGATTTTCACTCAAAATCGGAGCAGTTGCGGCATGCAGCAGGAGGTGACGTGGGGTAGATTTTCACTCTGCAAAAACGGAGCAGTTACGGCATGCAGCGGGAGGTGATGTGGTGTAGATTTTCACTCTGCAAAAACGGAGCAGTTGCGGCATGCAGTGGGAGGTGATGTGGGGTTGATTTTCACTCCGCAAAAACGGAGCAGTTGCGGCATGCAGTGGGAGGTGATGTAGGGTAGATTTTCATTCTGCAAAAACGGAGTAGTTGCGGCATGCAGTGGGAGGTGATGTGGGGTAGATTTTGACACTGCAAAAACGGAGCAGTTGCGGCGTGCAGTGGGAGGTGATGTAGGGTAGATTTTCACTCAAAATCGGAGCAGTTGCGGCATGCAGCAGGAGGTGACGTGGGGTAGATTTTCACTCTGCAAAAACGGAGCAGTTACGGCATGCAGCGGGAGGTGATGTGGTGTAGATTTTCATTCTGCAAAAACGGAGCAGTTACGGCATGCAGCAGGAGGTGATGTAGGGTAGATTTTCACTCTCCGAAAATGGAGCAGTTACGGCATGCAGCAGGAGGTGATGTAGGGTAGATTTTCACTCTGCAAAAATGGAGCAGTTGTGGCATGTAGTGGGAGGTGATGTAGGGTAGATTTTCACTCTGCAAAAACGGAGCAGTTACGGCATCAGCTGGAGTTGATGTAGGGTAGATTTTCACTCTCCAAAAACGGAGCAGTTGCGGCATGCAGTGGGAGGTGATGTAGGGTAGATTTTCACTCTGCAAAAACGGAGCAGTTGCGGCATGCAGTGGGAGGTGATGTGGGGTAGATTTTCACTCTGCAAAAACGGAGCAGTTACGGCATGCAGCGGGAAGTGATGTAGGGTAGATTTTCATTCTGCAAAAACGGAGTAGTTGCGGCATGCAGTGGGAGGTGATGTGGGGTAGATTTTCACTCTGCAAAAACGGAGCAGTTGCGGCATGCAGTGGGAGGTGATGTAGGGTAGATTTTCACTCAAAATCGGAGCAGTTGCGGCATGCAGCAGGAGGTGACGTGGGGTAGATTTTCACTCTGCAAAAACGGAGCAGTTACGGCATGCAGCGGGAGGTGATGTGGTGTAGATTTTCATTCTGCAAAAACGGAGCAGTTATGACATGCAGCAGGAGGTGATGTAGGGTAGATTTTCACTCTCCGAAAACGGAGCAGTTACGGCATGCAGCAGGAGGTGATGCAGGGTAGATTTTCACTCTGCAAAAACGGAGCAGTTGCGGCATGCAGTGGGAGGTGATGTGGGGTAGATTTTCACTCCGCAAAAACGGAGCAGTTGCGGCATGCAGTGGGAGGTGATGTAGGGTAGATTTTCATTCTGCAAAAACGGAGTAGTTGCGGCATGCAGTGGGAGGTGATGTGGGGTAGATTTTGACACTGCAAAAACGGAGCAGTTGCGGCGTGCAGTGGGAGGTGATGTAGGGTAGATTTTCACTCAAAATCGGAGCAGTTGCGGCATGCAGCAGGAGGTGACGTGGGGTAGATTTTCACTCTGCAAAAACGGAGCAGTTACGGCATGCAGCGGGAGGTGATGTGGTGTAGATTTTCATTCTGCTAAAACGGAGCAGTTACGGCATGCAGCAGGAAGTGATGTAGGGTAGATTTTCACTCTCCGAAAATGGAGCAGTTACGGCATGCAGCAGGAGGTGATGTAGAGTAGATTTTCACTCTGCAAAAATGGAGCAGTTGCGGCATGTAGTGGGAGGTGATGTAGGGTAGATTTTCACTCTGCAAAAACGGAGCAGTTACGGCATGCAGCTGGAGTTGATGTAGGGTAGATTTTCACTCTCCAAAAACGGAGCAGTTGCGGCATGCAGTGGGAGGTGATGTAGGGTAGATTTTCACTCTGCAAAAACGGAGCAGTTGCGGCATGCAGTGGGAGGTGATGTGGGGTAGATTTTCACTCTGCAAAAACGGAGCAGTTACGGCATGCAGCGGGAGGTGATGTAGGGTAGATTTTCATTCTGCAAAAACGGAGTAGTTGCGGCATGCAGTGGGAGGTGATGTGGGGTAGATTTTCACACTGCAAAAACGGAGCAGTTGCGGCGTGCAGTGGGAGGTGATGTAGGGTAGATTTTCACTCAAAATCGGAGCAGTTGCGGCATGCAGCAGGAGGTGACGTGGGGTAGATTTTCACTCTGCAAAAACGGAGCAGTTACGGCATGCAGCGGGAGGTGATGTGGTGTAGATTTTCATTCTGCAAAAACGGAGCAGTTACGGCATGCAGCAGGAGCTGATGTAGGGTAGATTTTCACTCTCCGAAAACGGAGCAGTTACGGCATGCAGCAGGAGGTGATGTAGGGTAGATTTTCACTCTGCAAAAACGGAGCAGTTGCGGCATGTAGTGGGAGGTGATGTAGGGTAGATTTTCACTCTGCAAAAACGGAGCAGTTGCGGCATGCAGTGGGAGGTTATGTAGGGTAGATTTTCATTCTGCAAAAACGGAGTAGTTGCGGCATGCAGTGGGAGGTGATGTGGGGTAGATTTTCACACTGCAAAAATGGAGCAGTTGCGGCGTGCAGTGGGAGGTGATGTGGGGTAGATTTTCACTCTGCAAAAACGGAGCAGTTACGGCATGCAGCGGGAAGTGATGTAGGGTAGATTTTCATTCTGCAAAAACGGAGTAGTTGCGGCATGCAGTGGGAGGTGATGTGGGGTAGATTTTCACTCTGCAAAAACGGAGCAGTTGCGGCATGCAGTGGGAGGTGATGTAGGGTAGATTTTCACTCAAAATCGGAGCAGTTGCGGCATGCAGCAGGAGTTGACGTGGGGTAGATTTTCACTCTGCAAAAACGGAGCAGTTACGGCATGCAGCGGGAGGTGATGTGGTGTAGATTTTCATTCTGCAAAAACGGAGCAGTTATGACATGCAGCAGGAGGTGATGTAGGGTAGATTTTCACTCTCCGAAAACGGAGCAGTTACGGCATGCAGCAGGAGGTGATGCAGGGTAGATTTTCACTCTGCAAAAACGGAGCAGTTGCGGCATGCAGTGGGAGGTGATGTGGGGTAGATTTTCACTCCGCAAAAACGGAGCAGTTGCGGCATGCAGTGGGAGGTGATGTAGGGTAGATTTTCATTCTGCAAAAACGGAGTAGTTGCGGCATGTAGTGGGAGGTGATGTGGGGTAGATTTTGACACTGCAAAAACGGAGCAGTTGCGGCGTGCAGTGGGAGGTGATGTAGGGTAGATTTTCACTCAAAATCGGAGCAGTTGCAGCATGCAGCAGGAGGTGACGTGGGGTAGATTTTCACTCTGCAAAAACGGAGCAGTTACGGCATGCAGCGGGAGGTGATGTGGTGTAGATTTTCATTCTGCTAAAACGGAGCAGTTACGGCATGCAGCAGGAAGTGATGTAGGGTAGATTTTCACTCTCCGAAAATGGAGCAGTTACGGCATGCAGCAGGAGGTGATGTAGGGTAGATTTTCACTCTGCAAAAATGGAGCAGTTGCGGCATGTAGTGGGAGGTGATGTAGGGTAGATTTTCACTCTGCAAAAACGGAGCAGTTACGGCATGCAGCTGGAGTTGATGTAGGGTAGATTTTCACTCTCCAAAAACGGAGCAGTTGCGGCATGCAGTGGGAGGTGATGTAGGGTAGATTTTCACTCTGCAAAAACGGAGCAGTTGCGGCATGCAGTGGGAGGTGATGTGGGGTAGATTTTCACTCTGCAAAAACGGAGCAGTTACGGCATGCAGCGGGAGGTGATGTAGGGTAGATTTTCATTCTGCAAAAACGGAGTAGTTGCGGCATGCAGTGGGAGGTGATGTGGGGTAGATTTTCACTCAAAATCGGAGCAGTTGCGGCATGCAGCAGGAGGTGACGTGGGGTAGATTTTCACTCTGCAAAAACGGAGCAGTTACGGCATGCAGCGGGAGGTGATGTGGTGTAGATTTTCATTCTGCAAAAACGGAGCAGTTACGGCATGCAGCAGGAGCTGATGTAGGGTAGATTTTCACTCTCCGAAAACGGAGCAGTTACGGCATGCAGCAGGAGGTGATGTAGGGTAGATTTTCACTCTGCAAAAACGGAGCAGTTGCGGCATGTAGTGGGAGGTGATGTAGGGTAGATTTTCACTCTGCAAAAACGGAGCAGTTGCGGCATGCAGTGGGAGGTTATGTAGGGTAGATTTTCATTCTGCAAAAACGGAGTAGTTGCGGCATGCAGTGGGAGGTGATGTGGGGTAGATTTTCACACTGCAAAAATGGAGCAGTTGCGGCGTGCAGTGGGAGGTGATGTGGGGTAGATTTTCACTCTGCAAAAACGGAGCAGTTACGGCATGCAGCGGGAAGTGATGTAGGGTAGATTTTCATTCTGCAAAAACGGAGTAGTTGCGGCATGCAGTGGGAGGTGATGTGGGGTAGATTTTCACTCTGCAAAAACGGAGCAGTTGCGGCATGCAGTGGGAGGTGATGTAGGGTAGATTTTCACTCAAAATCGGAGCAGTTGCGGCATGCAGCAGGAGGTGACGTGGGGTAGATTTTCACTCTGCAAAAACGGAGCAGTTACGGCATGCAGCGGGAGGTGATGTGGTGTAGATTTTCATTCTGCAAAAACGGAGCAGTTATGACATGCAGCAGGAGGTGATGTAGGGTAGATTTTCACTCTCCGAAAACGGAGCAGTTACGGCATGCAGCAGGAGGTGATGCAGGGTAGATTTTCACTCTGCAAAAACGGAGCAGTTACGGCATGCAGCAGGAGGTGATGTAGGGTAGATTTTCACTCTGCAAAAACGGAGCAGTTGCGGCATGTAGTGGGAGGTGATGTAGGGTAGATTTTCACTCTCCAAAAACGGAGAAGTTGCGGCATGCAGTGGGAGGTGATGTAGGGTAGATTTTCACTCTGCAAAAACGGAGCAGTTGCGGCGTGCAGTGGCAGGTGATGTAGGGTAGATTTTCACTCAAAATCGGAGCAGTTGCGGCATGGAGCAGGAGGTGACGTGGGGTAGATTTTCACTCTGCAAAAACGGAGCAGTTACGGCATGCAGCGGGAGGTGATGTAGGGTAGATTTTCACTCTGCAAAACCGGTGCAGTTGCGGCATGCAGTAGGAGGTGATGTGGGGTAGATTTTCACTCTGCAAAACCGGAGCAGTTATGGCATGCAGCGGGAGGTGATTTCACTCTCCAAAAACGGAGCAGTTACGGCATGCAGTGGGAGGTGATGTAGGGTAGATTTTCATTCTGCAAAAACGGAGTAGTTGCGGCATGCTGTGGGAGGTGATGTGGGGTAGATTTTCACACTGCAAAAACGGAGCAGTTGCGGCATGCAGTGGTAGGTGATGTGGGGTAGATTTTCACTCTGCAAAAACGGAGAAATTGCGGCATGCAGTGGGAGGTGATGTGTGGTAGATTTTCACTCTGCAAAAATGGAGCAGTTGTGGCATGCATGGGGGAGGTGATGTGGTGTAGATTTTCGCTCTGCAAAAACGGAGCAGTTACGCCATGCAGCAGGAGGTGATGTGGGGTAGATTTTCACTCTGCAAAAACGGAGCAGTTACGCCATGCAGCAGGAGGTGATGTGGGGTAGATTTTCACACTGCAAAAACGGAGCAGTTGCGGCATGCAGTGGTAGGTGATGTGGGGTAGATTTTCACTCTGCAAAAACGGAGCAATTGCGGCATGCAGTGGGAGGTGATGTGTGGTAGATTTTCACTCTGCAAAAACGGAGCAGTTGTGGCATGCATGGGGGAGGTGATGTGGTGTAGATTTTCACTCTGCAAAACCGGAGCAGTTATGGCATGCAGCGGGAGGTGATTTCACTCTCCAAAAACGGAGCAGTTACGGCATGCAGTGGGAGGTGATGTAGGGTAGATTTTCATTCTGCAAAAACGGAGTAGTTGCAGCATGCAGTGGGAGGTGATGTGGGGTAGATTTTCACACTGCAAAAACGGAGCAGTTGCGGCATGCAGTGGTAGGTGATGTGGGGTAGATTTTCACTCTGCAAAAACGGAGAAATTGCGGCATGCAGTGGGAGGTGATGTGTGGTAGATTTTCACTCTGCAAAAATGGAGCAGTTGTGGCATGCATGGGGGAGGTGATGTGGTGTAGATTTTCGCTCTGCAAAAACGGAGCAGTTACGCCATGCAGCAGGAGGTGATGTGGGGTAGATTTTCACACTGCAAAAACGGAGCAGTTGCGGCATGCAGTGGTAGGTGATGTGGGGTAGATTTTCACTCTGCAAAAACGGAGCAATTGCGGCATGCAGTGGGAGGTGATGTGTGGTAGATTTTCACTCTGCAAAAACGGAGAAGTTGTGGCATGCATGGGGGAGGTGATGTGGTGTAGATTTTCGCTCTGCAAAAACGGAGCAGTTACGGCATGCAGCAGGAGGTGATGTAGGGTAGATTTTCACTCTCCAAAAACGGAGCAGTTACAGCATGCAGTGGGAGGTGATTTAGGGCAGATTTTCACTCTCCAAAAACGGAGCAGTTGCGGCATGCAGCGAGAGGTGATGTAGGGTAGATTTTCACTCTGCAAAAACGGAGCAGTTGCGGCATGCAGTGGGAGGTGATGTATGGTATATTTTCACTCTGCAAAAACGGAGCAGTTATGGCATGCAGCAGGAGGTGATGTAGGGTAGATTTTCACTCTCCGAAAACGGAGCAGTTACGGCATGCAGCAGGAGGTGATGTAGGGTAGATTTTCACTCTGCAAAAACGGAGCAGTTGCGGCATGTAGTGGGAGGTGATGTAGGGTAGATTTTCACTCTCCAAAAACGGAGCAGTTGCGGCATGCAGTGGGAGGTGATGTAGGGTAGATTTTCACTCTGCAAAAACGGAGCAGTTGCGGCATGCAGTGGGAGGTGATGTGGGGTAGATTTTCACTCCGCAAAAACGGAGCAGTTGCGGCATGCAGTGGGAGGTGATGTAGGGTAGATTTTCATTCTGCAAAAACGGAGTAGTTGCGGCATGCAGTGGGAGGTGATGTGGGGTAGATTTTCACACTGCAAAAACGGAGCAGTTGCGGCATGCAGTGGGAGGTGATGTAGGGTAGATTTTCACTCAAAATCGGAGCAGTTGCGGCATGCAGCAGGAGGTGACATGGGGTAGATTTTCACTCTGCAAAAACGGAGCAGTTACGGCATGCAGCGGGAGGTGATGTGGTGTAGATTTTCATTCTGCAAAAACGGAGCAGTTATGACATGCAGCAGGAGGTGATGTAGGGTAGTTTTCACTCTCCGAAAACGGAGCAGTTACGGCATGCAGCAGGAGGTGATGTAGGGTAGATTTTCACTCTGCAAAAACGGAGCAGTTGCGGCATGTAGTGGGAGGTGATGTAGGGTAGATTTTCACTCTCCAAAGACGGAGCAGTTGCGGCATGCAGTGGGAGGTGATGTAGGGTAGATTTTCACTCTGCAAAAACGGAGCAGTTGCGGCATGCAGTGGGAGGTGATGTGGGGTAGATTTTCACTCCGCAAAAACGGAGCAGTTGCGGCATGCAGTGGGAGGTGATGTAGGGTAGATTTTCATTCTGCAAAAACGGAGTAGTTGCGGCATGCAGTGGGAGGTGATGTGGGGTAGATTTTGACACTGCAAAAACGGAGCAGTTGCGGCGTGCAGTGGGAGGTGATGTGGTGTAGATTTTCATTCTGCAAAAACGGAGCAGTTACGGCATGCAGCAGGAGGTGATGTAGGGTAGATTTTCACTCTCCGAAAATGGAGCAGTTACGGCATGCAGCAGGAGGTGATGTAGGGTAGATTTTCACTCTGCAAAAATGGAGCAGTTGTGGCATGTAGTGGGAGGTGATGTAGGGTAGATTTTCACTCTGCAAAAACGGAGCAGTTACGGCATGCAGCTGGAGTTGATGTAGGGTAGATTTTCACTCTCCAAAAACGGAGCAGTTGCGGCATGCAGTGGGAGGTGATGTAGGGTAGATTTTCACTCTGCAAAAACGGAGCAGTTGCGGCATGCAGTGGGAGGTGATGTGGGGTAGATTTTCACTCTGCAAAAACGGAGCAGTTACGGCATGCAGCGGGAAGTGATGTAGGGTAGATTTTCATTCTGCAAAAACGGAGTAGTTGCGGCATGCAGTGGGAGGTGATGTGGGGTAGATTTTCACTCTGCAAAAACGGAGCAGTTGCGGCATGCAGTGGGAGGTGATGTAGGGTAGATTTTCACTCAAAATCGGAGCAGTTGCGGCATGCAGCAGGAGGTGACGTGGGGTAGATTTTCACTCTGCAAAAACGGAGCAGTTACGGCATGCAGCGGGAGGTGATGTGGTGTAGATTTTCATTCTGCAAAAACGGAGCAGTTATGACATGCAGCAGGAGGTGATGTAGGGTAGATTTTCACTCTCCGAAAACGGAGCAGTTACGGCATGCAGCAGGAGGTGATGCAGGGTAGATTTTCACTCTGCAAAAACGGAGCAGTTGCGGCATGCAGTGGGAGGTGATGTGGGGTAGATTTTCACTCCGCAAAAACGGAGCAGTTGCGGCATGCAGTGGGAGGTGATGTAGGGTAGATTTTCATTCTGCAAAAACGGAGTAATTGCGGCATGCAGTGGGAGGTGATGTGGGGTAGATTTTGACACTGCAAAAACGGAGCAGTTGCGTCGTGCAGTGGGAGGTGATGTAGGGTAGATTTTCACTCAAAATCGGAGCAGTTGCGGCATGCAGCAGGAGGTGACGTGGGGTAGATTTTCACTCTGCAAAAACGGAGCAGTTACGGCATGCAGCGGGAGGTGATGTGGTGTAGATTTTCATTCTGCTAAAACGGAGCAGTTACGGCATGCAGCAGGAGGTGATGTAGGGTAGATTTTCACTCTCCGAAAATGGAGCAGTTACGGCATGCAGCAGGAGGTGATGTAGGGTAGATTTTCACTCTGCAAAAATGGAGCAGTTGCGGCTTGTAGTGGGAGGTGATGTAGGGTAGATTTTCAGTCTGCAAAAACGGAGCAGTTACGGCATGCAGCTGGAGTTGATGTAGGGTAGATTTTCACTCTCCAAAAACGGAGCAGTTGCGGCATGCAGTGGGAGGTGATGTAGGGTAGATTTTCACTCTGCAAAAACGGAGCAGTTGCGGCATGCAGTGGGAGGTGATGTGGGGTAGATTTTCACTCTGCAAAAACGGAGCAGTTACGGCATGCAGCGGGAGGTGATGTAGGGTAGATTTTCATTCTGCAAAAACGGAGTAGTTGCGGCATGCAGTGGGAGGTGATGTGGGGTAGATTTTCACACTGCAAAAACGGAGCAGTTGTGGCGTGCAGTGGGAGGTGATGTAGGGTAGATTTTCACTCAAAATCGGAGCAGTTGCGGCATGCAGCAGGAGGTGACGTGGGGTAGATTTTCACTCTGCAAAAACGGAGCAGTTGCGGCATGCAGTGGGAGGTGATGTGGGGTAGATTTTCACTCCGCAAAAACGGAGCAGTTGCGGCATGCAGTGGGAGGTGATGTAGGGTAGATTTTCATTCTGCAAAAACGGAGTAGTTGCGGCATGCAGTGGGAGGTGATGTGGGGTAGATTTTGACACTGCAAAAACGGAGCAGTTGCGGCGTGCAGTGGGAGGTGATGTAGGGTAGATTTTCACTCAAAATCGGAGCAGTTGCGGCATGCAGCAGGAGGTGACGTGGGGTAGATTTTCACTCTGCAAAAACGGAGCAGTTACGGCATGCAGCGGGAGGTGATGTGGTGTAGATTTTCATTCTGCAAAAACGGAGCAGTTACGGCATGCAGTGGGAGGTGATGTGGGGTAGATTTTGACACTGCAAAAACGGAGCAGTTGCGGCGTGCAGTGGGAGGTGATGTAGGGTAGATTTTCACTCAAAATCGGAGCACTTGCGGCATGCAGCAGGAGGTGACGTGGGGTAGATTTTCACTCTGCAAAAACGGAGCAGTTACGGCATGCAGCGGGAGGTGATGTGGTGTAGATTTTCATTCTGCTAAAACGGAGCAGTTACGGCATGCAGCAGGAGGTGATGTAGGGTAGATTTTCACTCTCCGAAAATGGAGCAGTTACGGCATGCAGCAGGAGGTGATGTAGGGTAGATTTTCACTCTGCAAAAATGGAGCAGTTGCGGCATGTAGTGGGAGGTGATGTAGGGTAGATTTTCACTCTGCAAAAACGGAGCAGTTACGGCATGCAGCTGGAGTTGATGTAGGGTAGATTTTCACTCTCCAAAAACGGAGCAGTTGCGGCATGCAGTGGGAGGTGATGTAGGGTAGATTTTCACTCTGCAAAAACGGAGCAGTTGCGGCATGCAGTGGGAGGTGATGTGGGGTAGATTTTCACTCTGCAAAACCGGAGCAGTTACGGCATGCAGCGGGAGGTGATGTAGGGTAGATTTTCATTCTGCAAAAACGGAGTAGTTGCGGCATGCAGTGGGAGGTGATGTGGGGTAGATTTTCACACTGCAAAAACGGAGCAGTTGCGGCGTGCAGTGGGAGGTGATGTAGGGTAGATTTTCACTCAAAATCGGAGCAGTTGCGGCATGCAGCAGGAGGTGACGTGGGGTAGATTTTCACTCCGCAAAACCGGAGCAGTTATGGCATGCAGCGGGAGGTGATTTCACTCTCCAAAAACGGAGCAGTTACGGCATGCAGTGGGAGGTGATGTAGGGTAGATTTTCATTCTGCAAAAACGGAGTAGTTGCGGCATGCAGTGGGAGGTGATGTGGGGTAGATTTTCACACTGCAAAAACGGAGCAGTTGCGGCATGCAGTGGTAGGTGAAGTGGGGTAGATTTTCACTCTGCAAAAACGGAGAAATTGCGGCATGCAGTGGGAGGTGATGTGTGGTAAATTTTCACTCTGCAAAAATGGAGCAGTTGTGGCATGCATGGGGGAGGTGATGTGGTGTAGATTTTCGCTCTGCAAAAACTGAGCAGTTACGCCATGCAGCAGGAGGTGATGTAGGGTAGATTTTCACTCTCCGAAAACGGAGAAGTTACGGCATGCAGCAGGAGGTGATGTAGGGTAGATTTTTACTCTGCAAAAACGGAGCAATTGCGGCATGCAGTGGGAGGTGATGTGTGGTAGATTTTCACTCTGCAAAAACGGAGCAGTTGTGGCATGCATGGGGGAGGTGATGTAGGGTAGATTTTCACTCTCCAAAAACGGAGCAGTTACGGCATGCAGCAGGAGGTGATGTAGGGTAGATTTTCACTCTCCGAAAACGGAGCAGTTACGGCATGCAGCAGGAGGTGATGTAGGGTAGATTTTCACTCTGCAAAAACGGAGCAGTTGCGGCATGTAGTGGGAGGTGATGTAGGGTAGATTTTCACTCTCCAAAAACGGAGCAGTTGCGGCATGCAGTGGGAGGTGATGTAGGGTAGATTTTCACTCTCCAAAAATGGAGCAGTTGCGGCATGCAGTGGGAGGTGATGTAGGGTAGATTTTCACTCTGCAAAAACGGAGCAGTTACGGTATGCAGCTGGAGTTGATGTAGGGTAGATTTTCACTCTCCAAAAACGGAGCAGTTGCGGCATGCAGTGGGAGGTGATGTAGGGTAGATTTTCACTCTGCAAAAACGGAGCAGTTGTGGCATGCAGTGGGAGGTGATGTGGGGTAGATTTTCACTCTGCAAAAACGGAGCAGTTACGGCATGCAGCGGGAGGTGATGTAGGGTAGATTTTCATTCTGCAAAAACGGAGTAGTTGCGGCATGCAGTGGGAGGTGATGTGGGGTAGATTTTCACACTGCAAAAACGGAGCAGTTGCGGCGTGCAGTGGGAGGTGATGTGGGGTAGATTTTCACTCTGCAAAAACGGAGCAGTTACGGCATGCAGCGGGAGGTGATGTAGGGTAGATTTTCATTCTGCAAAAACGGAGTAGTTGCGGCATGCAGTGGGAGGTGATGTGGGGTAGATTTTCACACTGCAAAAACGGAGCAGTTGTGGCATGCAGTGGGAGGTGATGTGGGGTAGATTTTCACACTGCAAAAACGGAGCAGTTGCGGCGTGCAGTGGGAGGTGATGTAGGGTAGATTTTCACTCAAAATAGGAGCAGTTGCGGCATGCAGCAGGAGGTGACGTGGGGTAGATTTTCACTCTGCAAAAACGGAGCAGTTACGGCATGCAGCGGGAGGTGATGTGGTGTAGATTTTCATTCTGCAAAAACGGAGCAGTTACAGCATGCAGCAGGAGCTGATGTAGGGTAGATTTTCACTCTCCGAAAACGGAGCAGTTACGGCATGCAGCAGGAGGTGATGTAGGGTAGATTTTCACTCTGCAAAAACGGAGCAGTTGCGGCATGTAGTGGGAGGTGATGTAGGGTAGATTTTCACTCTCCAAAAACGGAGCAGTTGCGGCATGCAGTGGGAGGTGATGTAGGGTAGATTTTCACTCTCCAAAAACGGAGCAGTTGCGGCATGCAGTGGGAGGTGATGTAGGGTAGATTTTCACTCTGCAAAAACGGAGCAGTTACGGCATGCAGCGGGAGGTGATGTAGGGTAGATTTTCACTCTGCAAAACCGGTGCAGTTGCGGCATGCAGTGGGAGGTGATGTGGGGTAGATTTTCACTCTGCAAAACCGGAGCAGTTATGGCATGCAGCGGGAGGTGATTTCACTCTCCAAAAACGGAGCAGTTACGGCATGCAGTGGGAGGTGATGTAGGGTAGATTTTCATTCTGCAAAAACGGAGTAGTTGCGGCATGCAGTGGGAGGTGATGTGGGGTAGATTTTCACACTGCAAAAACGGAGCAGTTGCGGCATGCAGTGGTAGGTGATGTGGGGTAGATTTTCACTCTGCAAAAACGGAGAAATTGCGGCATGCAGTGGGAGGTGATGTGTGGTAGATTTTCACTCTGCAAAAATGGAGCAGTTGTGGCATGCATGGGGGAGGTGATGTGGTGTAGATTTTCGCTCTGCAAAAACGGAGCAGTTACGCCATGCAGCAGGAGGTGATGTAGGGTAGATTTTCACTCTCCGAAAACGGAGAAGTTACGGCATGCAGCAGGAGGTGATGTAGGGTAGATTTTTACTCTGCAAAAACGGAGCAATTGCGGCATGCAGTGGGAGGTGATGTGTGGTAGATTTTCACTCTGCAAAAACGGAGCAGTTGTGGCATGCATGGGGGAGGTGATGTAGGGTAGATTTTCACTCTCCAAAAACGGAGCAGTTACGGCATGCAGCAGGAGGTGATGTAGGGTAGATTTTCACTCTCCGAAAACGGAGCAGTTACGGCATGCAGCAGGAGGTGATGTAGGGTAGATTTTCACTCTGCAAAAACGGAGCAGTTGCGGCATGTAGTGGGAGGTGATGTAGGGTAGATTTTCACTCTCCAAAAACGGAGCAGTTGCGGCATGCAGTGGGAGGTGATGTAGGGTAGATTTTCACTCTGCAAAAACGGAGCAGTTGCGGCATGCAGTGGGAGGTGATGTGGGGTAGATTTTCACTCTGCAAAAACGGAGCAGTTGCGGCGTGCAGTGGGAGGTGATGTAGGGTAGATTTTCACTCAAAATCGGAGCAGTTGCGGCATGCAGCAGGAGGTGACGTGGGGTAGATTTTCACTCTGCAAAAACGGAGCAGTTACGGCATGCAGCAGGAGCTGATGTAGGGTAGATTTTCACTCTCCGAAAATGGAGCAGTTACGGCATGCAGCAGGAGGTGATGTAGGGTAGATTTTCACTCTGCAAAAACGGAGCAGTTGCGGCATGTAGTGGGAGGTGATGTAGGGTAGATTTTCACTCTCCAAAGACGGAGCAGTTGCGGCATGCAGTGGGAGGTGATGTAGGGTAGATTTTCACTCTGCAAAAACGGAGCAGTTGCGGCATGCAGTGGGAGGTGATGTGGGGTAGATTTTCACTCCGCAAAAACGGAGAAGTTGCGGCATGCAGTGGGAGGTGATGTAGGGTAGATTTTCATTCTGCAAAAACGGAGTAGTTGCGGCATGCAGTGGGAGGTGATGTGGGGTAGATTTTGACACTGAAAAAACGGAGCAGTTGCGGCGTGCAGTGGGAGGTGATGTAGGGTAGATTTTCACTCAAAATCGGAGCAGTTGCGGCATGCAGCAGGAGGTGACGTGGGGTAGATTTTCACTCTGCAAAAACGGAGCAGTTACGGCATGCAGCGGGAGGTGATGTGGTGTAGATTTTCATTCTGCAAAAACGGAGCAGTTACGGCATGCAGCAGGAGGTGATGTAGGGTAGATTTTCACTCTCCGAAAATGGAGCAGTTACGGCATGCAGCAGGAGGTGATGTAGGGTAGATTTTCACTCTGCAAAAATGGAGCAGTTGTGGCATGTAGTGGGAGGTGATGTAGGGTAGATTTTCACTCTGCAAAAACGGAGCAGTTACGGCATGCAGCTGGAGTTGATGTAGGGTAGATTTTCACTCTCCAAAAACGGAGCAGTTGCGGCATGCAGTGGGAGGTGATGTAGGGTAGATTTTCACTCTGCAAAAACGGAGCAGTTGCGGCATGCAGTGGGAGGTGATGTGGGGTAGATTTTCACTCTGCAAAAACGGAGCAGTTACGGCATGCAGCGGGAAGTGATGTAGGGTAGATTTTCATTCTGCAAAAACGGAGTAGTTGCGGCATGCAGTGGGAGGTGATGTGGGGTAGATTTTCACTCTGCAAAAACGGAGCAGTTGCGGCATGCAGTGGGAGGTGATGTAGGGTAGATTTTCACTCAAAATCGGAGCAGTTGCGGCATGCAGCAGGAGGTGACGTGGGGTAGATTTTCACTCTGCAAAAACGGAGCAGTTACGGCATGCAGCAGGAGGTGATGTAGGGTAGATTTTCACTCTGCAAAAACGGAGCAGTTGCGGCATGTAGTGGGAGGTGATGTAGGGTAGATTTTCACTCTGCAAAAACGGAGCAGTTGCGGCATGCAGTGGGAGGTTATGTAGGGTAGATTTTCATTCTGCAAAAACGGAGTAGTTGCGGCATGCAGTGGGAGGTGATGTGGGGTAGATTTTCACACTGCAAAAATGGAGCAGTTGCGGCGTGCAGTGGGAGGTGATGTGGGGTAGATTTTCACTCTGCAAAAACGGAGCAGTTGCGGCATGCAGTGGGAGGTGATGTAGGGTAGATTTTCACTCAAAATCGGAGCAGTTGCGGCATGCAGCAGGAGGTGACGTGGGGTAGATTTTCACTCTGCAAAAACGGAGCAGTTACGGCATGCAGCGGGAGGTGATGTGGTGTAGATTTTCATTCTGCAAAAACGGAGCAGTTATGACATGCAGCAGGAGGTGATGTAGGGTAGATTTTCACTCTCCGAAAACGGAGCAGTTACGGCATGCAGCAGGAGGTGATGCAGGGTAGATTTTCACTCTGCAAAAACGGAGCAGTTGCGGCATGCAGTGGGAGGTGATGTGGGGTAGATTTTCACTCCGCAAAAACGGAGCAGTTGCGGCATGCAGCAGGAGGTGACGTGGGGTAGATTTTCACTCTGCAAAAACGGAGCAGTTACGGCATGCAGCGGGAGGTGATGTGGTGTAGATTTTCATTCTGCAAAAACGGAGCAGTTATGACATGCAGCAGGAGGTGATGTAGGGTAGATTTTCACTCTCCGAAAACGGAGCAGTTACGGCATGCAGCAGGAGGTGATGCAGGGTAGATTTTCACTCTGCAAAAACGGAGCAGTTGCGGCATGCAGTGGGAGGTGATGTGGGGTAGATTTTCACTCCGCAAAAACGGAGCAGTTGCGGCATGCAGTGGGAGGTGATGTAGGGTAGATTTTCATTCTGCAAAAACGGAGTAGTTGCGGCATGCAGTGGGAGGTGATGTGGGGTAGATTTTGACACTGCAAAAACGGAGCAGTTGCGGCGTGCAGTGGGAGGTGATGTAGGGTAGATTTTCACTCAAAATCGGAGCAGTTGCGGCATGCAGCAGGAGGTGACGTGGGGTAGATTTTCACTCTGCAAAAACGGAGCAGTTACGGCATGCAGCGGGAGGTGATGTGGTGTAGATTTTCATTCTGCTAAAACGGAGCAGTTACGGCATGCAGCAGGAGGTGATGTAGGGTAGATTTTCACTCTCCGAAAATGGAGCAGTTACGGCATGCAGCAGGAGGTGATGTAGGGTAGATTTTCACTCTGCAAAAATGGAGCAGTTGCGGCATGTAGTGGGAGGTGATGTAGGGTAGATTTTCACTCTGCAAAAACGGAGCAGTTACGGCATGCAGCTGGAGTTGATGTAGGGTAGATTTTCACTCTCCAAAAACGGAGCAGTTGCGGCATGCAGTGGGAGGTGATGTAGGGTAGATTTTCACTCTGCAAAAACGGAGCAGTTGCGGCATGCAGTGGGAGGTGATGTGGGGTAGATTTTCACTCTGCAAAAACGGAGCAGTTACGGCATGCAGCGGGAGGTGATGTAGGGTAGATTTTCATTCTGCAAAAACGGAGTAGTTGCGGCATGCAGTGGGAGGTGATGTGGGGTAGATTTTCACACTGCAAAACGGAGCAGTTGCGGCGTGCAGTGGGAGGTGATGTAGGGTAGATTTTCACTCAAAATCGGAGCAGTTGCGGCATGCAGCAGGAGGTGACGTGGGGTAGATTTTCACTCTGCAAAAACGGAGCAGTTACGGCATGCAGCGGGAGGTGCTGTGGTGTAGATTTTCATTCTGCAAAAACGGAGCAGTTACGGCATGCAGCAGGAGCTGATGTAGGGTAGATTTTCACTCTCCGAAAACGGAGCAGTTACGGCATGCAGCAGGAGGTGATGTAGGGTAGATTTTCACTCTGCAAAAACGGAGCAGTTGCGGCATGTAGTGGGAGGTGATGTAGGGTAGATTTTCACTCTCCAAAAACGGAGCAGTTGCGGCATGCAGTGGGAGGTGATGTAGGGTAGATTTTCACTCTGCAAAAACGGAGCAGTTGCGGCATGCAGTGGGAGGTGATGTGGGGTAGATTTTCACTCTGCAAAAACGGAGCAGTTGCGGCGTGCAGTGGGAGGTGATGTAGGGTAGATTTTCACTCAAAATCGGAGCAGTTGCGGCATGGAGCAGGAGGTGACGTGGGGTAGATTTTCACTCTGCAAAAACGGAGCAGTTACGGCATGCAGCAGGAGGTGATGTAGGGTAGATTTTCACTCTGCAAAACCGGTGCAGTTGCGGCATGCAGTGGGAGGTGATGTGGGGTAGATTTTCACTCCGCAAAACCGCAGCAGTTATGGCTTGCAGCGGGAGGTGATTTCACTCTCCAAAAACGGAGCAGTTACGGCATGCAGTGGGAGGTGATGTAGGGTAGATTTTCATTCTGCAAAAACGGAGTAGTTGCGGCATGCAGTGGGAGGTGATGTGGGGTAGATTTTCACACTGCAAAAACGGAGCAGTTGCGGCATGCAGAGGTAGGTGATGTGGGGTAGATTTTCACTCTGCAAAAACGGAGAAATTGCGGCATGCAGTGGGAGGTGATGTGTGGTAGATTTTCACTCTGCAAAAATGGAGCAGTTGTGGCATGCATGGGGGAGGTGATGTGGTGTAGATTTTCGCTCTGCAAAAACGGAGCAGTTACGCCATGCAGCAGGAGGTGATGTAGGGTAGATTTTCACTCTCCGAAAACGGAGCAGTTACGGCATGCAGCAGGAGGTGATGCAGGGTAGATTTTCACTCTGCAAAAACGGAGCAGTTGCGGCATGCAGTGGGAGGTGATGTGGGGTAGATTTTCACTCCGCAAAAACGGAGCAGTTGCGGCATGCAGCAGGAGGTGACGTGGGGTAGATTTTCACTCTGCAAAAACGGAGCAGTTACGGCATGCAGCGGGAGGTGATGTGGTGTAGATTTTCATTCTGCAAAAACGGAGCAGTTATGACATGCAGCAGGAGGTGATGTAGGGTAGATTTTCACTCTCCGAAAACGGAGCAGTTACGGCATGCAGCAGGAGGTGATGCAGGGTAGATTTTCACTCTGCAAAAACGGAGCAGTTGCGGCATGCAGTGGGAGGTGATGTGGGGTAGATTTTCACTCCGCAAAAACGGAGCAGTTGCGGCATGCAGTGGGAGGTGATGTAGGGTAGATTTTCATTCTGCAAAAACGGAGTAGTTGCGGCATGCAGTGGGAGGTGATGTGGGGTAGATTTTGACACTGCAAAAACGGAGCAGTTGCGGCGTGCAGTGGGAGGTGATGTAGGGTAGATTTTCACTCAAAATCGGAGCAGTTGCGGCATGCAGCAGGAGGTGACGTGGGGTAGATTTTCACTCTGCAAAAACGGAGCAGTTACGGCATGCAGCGGGAGGTGATGTGGTGTAGATTTTCATTCTGCTAAAACGGAGCAGTTACGGCATGCAGCAGGAGGTGATGTAGGGTAGATTTTCACTCTCCGAAAATGGAGCAGTTACGGCATGCAGCAGGAGGTGATGTAGGGTAGATTTTCACTCTGCAAAAATGGAGCAGTTGCGGCATGTAGTGGGAGGTGATGTAGGGTAGATTTTCACTCTGCAAAAACGGAGCAGTTACGGCATGCAGCTGGAGTTGATGTAGGGTAGATTTTCACTCTCCAAAAACGGAGCAGTTGCGGCATGCAGTGGGAGGTGATGTAGGGTAGATTTTCACTCTGCAAAAACGGAGCAGTTGCGGCATGCAGTGGGAGGTGATGTGGGGTAGATTTTCACTCTGCAAAAACGGAGCAGTTACGGCATGCAGCGGGAGGTGATGTAGGGTAGATTTTCATTCTGCAAAAACGGAGTAGTTGCGGCATGCAGTGGGAGGTGATGTGGGGTAGATTTTCACACTGCAAAACGGAGCAGTTGCGGCGTGCAGTGGGAGGTGATGTAGGGTAGATTTTCACTCAAAATCGGAGCAGTTGCGGCATGCAGCAGGAGGTGACGTGGGGTAGATTTTCACTCTGCAAAAACGGAGCAGTTACGGCATGCAGCGGGAGGTGCTGTGGTGTAGATTTTCATTCTGCAAAAACGGAGCAGTTACGGCATGCAGCAGGAGCTGATGTAGGGTAGATTTTCACTCTCCGAAAACGGAGCAGTTACGGCATGCAGCAGGAGGTGATGTAGGGTAGATTTTCACTCTGCAAAAACGGAGCAGTTGCGGCATGTAGTGGGAGGTGATGTAGGGTAGATTTTCACTCTCCAAAAACGGAGCAGTTGCGGCATGCAGTGGGAGGTGATGTAGGGTAGATTTTCACTCTGCAAAAACGGAGCAGTTGCGGCATGCAGTGGGAGGTGATGTGGGGTAGATTTTCACTCTGCAAAAACGGAGCAGTTGCGGCGTGCAGTGGGAGGTGATGTAGGGTAGATTTTCACTCAAAATCGGAGCAGTTGCGGCATGGAGCAGGAGGTGACGTGGGGTAGATTTTCACTCTGCAAAAACGGAGCAGTTACGGCATGCAGCAGGAGGTGATGTAGGGTAGATTTTCACTCTGCAAAACCGGTGCAGTTGCGGCATGCAGTGGGAGGTGATGTGGGGTAGATTTTCACTCCGCAAAACCGCAGCAGTTATGGCTTGCAGCGGGAGGTGATTTCACTCTCCAAAAACGGAGCAGTTACGGCATGCAGTGGGAGGTGATGTAGGGTAGATTTTCATTCTGCAAAAACGGAGTAGTTGCGGCATGCAGTGGGAGGTGATGTGGGGTAGATTTTCACACTGCAAAAACGGAGCAGTTGCGGCATGCAGAGGTAGGTGATGTGGGGTAGATTTTCACTCTGCAAAAACGGAGAAATTGCGGCATGCAGTGGGAGGTGATGTGTGGTAGATTTTCACTCTGCAAAAATGGAGCAGTTGTGGCATGCATGGGGGAGGTGATGTGGTGTAGATTTTCGCTCTGCAAAAACGGAGCAGTTACGCCATGCAGCAGGAGGTGATGTAGGGTAGATTTTCACTCTCCGAAAACGGAGCAGTTACGGCATGCAGCAGGAGGTGATGTAGGGTAGATTTTCACTCTGCAAAAACGGAGCAGTTGCGGCATGTAGTGGGAGGTGATGTAGGGTAGATTTTCACTCTCCAAAAACGGAGCAGTTGCGGCATGCAGTGGGAGGTGATGTAGGGTAGATTTTCACTCTCCAAAAACGGAGCAGTTCCGGCATGCATTGGGAGGTGATGTGTGGTAGATTTTCACTCTGCAAAAACGGAGCAGTTGTGGCATGCATGGGGGAGGTGATGTAGGGTAGATTTTCACTCTCCAAAAACGGAGCAGTTACGGCATGCAGCAGGAGGTGATGTAGGGTAGATTTTCACTCTCCGAAAACGGAGCAGTTACGGCATGCAGCAGGAGGTGATGTAGGGTAGATTTTCACTCTGCAAAAACGGAGCAGTTGCGGCATGTAGTGGGAGGTGATGTAGGGTAGATTTTCACTCTCCAAAAACGGAGCAGTTGCGGCATGCAGTGGGAGGTGATGTAGGGTAGATTTTCACTCTCCAAAAATGGAGCAGTTGCGGCATGCAGTGGGAGGTGATGTAGGGTAGATTTTCACTCTGCAAAAACGGAGCAGTTACAGCATGCAGCAGGAGCTGATGTAGGGTAGATTTTCACTCTCCGAAAACGGAGCAGTTACGGCATGCAGCAGGAGGTGATGTAGGGTAGATTTTCACTCTGCAAAAACGGAGCAGTTGCGGCATGTAGTGGGAGGTGATGTAGGGTAGATTTTCACTCTCCAAAAACGGAGCAGTTGCGGCATGCAGTGGGAGGTGATGTAGGGTAGATTTTCACTCTCCAAAATCGGAGCAGTTGCGGCATGCAGTGGGAGGTGATGTAGGGTAGATTTTCACTCTGCAAAAACGGAGCAGTTACGGCATGCAGCGGGAGGTGATGTAGGGTAGATTTTCACTCTGCAAAACCGGTGCAGTTGCGGCATGCAGTGGGAGGTGATGTGGGGTAGATTTTCACTCTGCAAAACCGGAGCAGTTATGGCATGCAGCGGGAGGTGATTTCACTCTCCAAAAACGGAGCAGTTACGGCATGCAGTGGGAGGTGATGTAGGGTAGATTTTCATTCTGCAAAAACGGAGTAGTTGCGGCATGCAGTGGGAGGTGATGTGGGGTAGATTTTCACACTGCAAAAACGGAGCAGTTGCGGCATGCAGTGGTAGGTGATGTGGGGTAGATTTTCACTCTGCAAAAACGGAGAAATTGCGGCATGCAGTGGGAGGTGATGTGTGGTAGATTTTCACTCTGCAAAAATGGAGCAGTTGTGGCATGCATGGGGGAGGTGATGTGGTGTAGATTTTCGCTCTGCAAAAACGGAGCAGTTACGCCATGCAGCAGGAGGTGATGTAGGGTAGATTTTCACTCTCCGAAAACGGAGAAGTTACGGCATGCAGCAGGAGGTGATGTAGGGTAGATTTTTACTCTGCAAAAACGGAGCAATTGCGGCATGCAGTGGGAGGTGATGTGTGGTAGATTTTCACTCTGCAAAAACGGAGCAGTTGTGGCATGCATGGGGGAGGTGATGTAGGGTAGATTTTCACTCTCCAAAAACTGAGCAGTTACGGCATGCAGCAGGAGGTGATGTAGGGTAGATTTTCACTCTCCGAAAACGGAGCAGTTACGGCATGCAGCAGGAGGTGATGTAGGGTAGATTTTCACTCTGCAAAAACGGAGCAGTTGCGGCATGTAGTGGGAGGTCATGAAGGGTAGATTTTCACTCTCCAAAAACGGAGCAGTTGCGGCATGCAGTGGGAGGTGATGTAGGGTAGATTTTCACTCTGCAAAAACGGAGCAGTTGCGGCATGCAGTGGGAGGTGATGTGGGGTAGATTTTCACTCTGCAAAAACGGAGCAGTTGCGGCGTGCAGTGGGAGGTGATGTAGGGTAGATTTTCACTCAAAATCGGAGCAGTTGCGGCATGCAGCAGGAGGTGACGTGGGGTAGATTTTCACTCTGCAAAAACGGAGCAGTTACGGCATGCAGCGGGAGGTGATGTGGTGTAGATTTTCATTCTGCAAAAACGGAGCAGTTACGGCATGCAGCAGGAGCTGATGTAGGGTAGATTTTCACTCTCCGAAAACGGAGCAGTTACGGCATGCAGCAGGAGGTGATGTAGGGTAGATTTTCACTCTGCAAAAACGGAGCAGTTGCGGCATGTAGTGGGAGGTGATGTAGGGTAGATTTTCACTCTCCAAAGACGGAGCAGTTGCGGCATGCAGTGGGAGGTGATGTAGGGTAGATTTTCACTCTGCAAAAACGGAGCAGTTACGGCATGCAGCGGGAGGTGATGTGGTGTAGATTTTCATTCTGCAAAAACGGAGCAGTTACGGCATGCAGCAGGAGCTGATGTAGGGTAGATTTTCACTCTCCGAAAACGGAGCAGTTACGGCATGCAGCAGGAGGTGATGTAGGGTAGATTTTCACTCTGCAAAAACGGAGCAGTTGCGGCATGTAGTGGGAGGTGATGTAGGGTAGATTTTCACTCTCCAAAGACGGAGCAGTTGCGGCATGCAGTGGGAGGTGATGTAGGGTAGATTTTCACTCTGCAAAAACGGAGCAGTTGCGGCATGCAGTGGGAGGTGATGTGGGGTAGATTTTCACTCCGCAAAAACGGAGAAGTTGCGGCATGCAGCAGGAGGTGATGTAGGGTAGATTTTCATTCTGCAAAAACGGAGTAGTTGCGGCATGCAGTGGGAGGTGATGTGGGGTAGATTTTCACACTGCAAAAACGGAGCAGTTGCGGCATGCAGTGGAAGGTGATGTGGGGTAGATTTTCACACTGCAAAAACGGAGCAGTTGCGGCGTGCAGTGGGAGGTGATGTAGGGTAGATTTTCACTCAAAATCGGAGAAGTTGTGGCATGCAGCAGGAGGTGACGTGGGGTAGATTTTCACTCTGCAAAAACGGAGCAGTTACGGCATGCAGCGGGAGGTGATGTGGTGTAGATTTTCATTCTGCAAAAACGGAGCAGTTACAGCATGCAGCAGGAGCTGATGTAGGGTAGATTTTCACTCTCCGAAAACGGAGCAGTTACGGCATGCAGCAGGAGGTGATGTAGGGTAGATTTTCACTCTGCAAAAACGGAGCAGTTGCGGCATGTAGTGGGAGGTGATGTAGGGTAGATTTTCACTCTCCAAAAACGGAGCAGTTGCGGCATGCAGTGGGAGGTGATGTAGGGTAGATTTTCACTCTCCAAAAACGGAGCAGTTGCGGCATGCAGTGGGAGGTGATGTAGGGTAGATTTTCACTCTGCAAAAACGGAGCAGTTACGGCATGCAGCGGGAGGTGATGTAGGGTAGATTTTCACTCTGCAAAAACGGAGAAATTGCGGCATGCAGTGGGAGGTGATGTGTGGTAAATTTTCACTCTGCAAAAATGGAGCAGTTGTGGCATGCATGGGGGAGGTGATGTGGTGTAGATTTTCGCTCTGCAAAAACTGAGCAGTTACGCCATGCAGCAGGAGGTGATGTAGGGTAGATTTTCACTCTCCGAAAACGGAGAAGTTACGGCATGCAGCAGGAGGTGATGTAGGGTAGATTTTTACTCTGCAAAAACGGAGCAATTGCGGCATGCAGTGGGAGGTGATGTGTGGTAGATTTTCACTCTGCAAAAACGGAGCAGTTGTGGCATGCATGGGGGAGGTGATGTAGGGTAGATTTTCACTCTCCAAAAACGGAGCAGTTACGGCATGCAGCAGGAGGTGATGTAGGGTAGATTTTCACTCTCCGAAAACGGAGCAGTTACGGCATGCAGCAGGAGGTGATGTAGGGTAGATTTTCACTCTGCAAAAACGGAGCAGTTGCGGCATGTAGTGGGAGGTGATGTAGGGTAGATTTTCACTCTCCAAAAACGGAGCAGTTGCGGCATGCAGTGGGAGGTGATGTAGGGTAGATTTTCACTCTCCAAAAACGGAGCAGTTGCGGCATGTAGTGGGAGGTGATGTAGGGTAGATTTTCACTCTGCAAAAACGGAGCAGTTGCGGCATGCAGTGGGAGGTGATGTAGGGTAGATTTTCATTCTGCAAAAACGGAGTAGTTGCGGCATGCAGTGGGAGGTGATGTGGGGTAGATTTTCACACTGCAAAAATGGAGCAGTTGCGGCGTGAAGTGGGAAGTGATGTGGGGTAGATTTTCACTCTGCAAAAACGGAGCAGTTACGGCATGCAGCGGGAAGTGATGTAGGGTAGATTTTCATTCTGCAAAAACGGAGTAGTTACGGCATGCAGCAGGAGGTGATGCAGGGTAGATTTTCACTCTGCAAAAACGGAGCAGTTGCGGCATGCAGTGGGAGGTGATGTGGGGTAGATTTTCACTCCGCAAAAACGGAGCAGTTGCGGCATGCAGTGGGAGGTGATGTAGGGTAGATTTTCATTCTGCAAAAACGGAGTAGTTGCGGCATGCAGTGGGAGGTGATGTGGGGTAGATTTTGACACTGCAAAAACGGAGCAGTTGCGGCGTGCAGTGGGAGGTGATGTAGGGTATATTTTCACTCAAAATCGGAGCAGTTGCGGCATGCAGCAGGAGGTGACGTGGGGTAGATTTTCACTCTGCTAAAACGGAGCAGTTACGGCATGCAGCGGGAGGTGATGTGGTGTAGATTTTCATTCTGCTAAAACGGAGCAGTTACGGCATGCAGCAGGAGGTGATGTAGGGTAGATTTTCACTCTCCGAAAATGGAGCAGTTACGGCATGCAGCAGGAGGTGATGTAGGGTAGATTTTCACTCTGCAAAAATGGAGCAGTTGCTGCATATAGTGGGAGGTGATGTAGGGTAGATTTTCACTCTGCAAAAACGGAGCAGTTACGGCATGCAGCTGGAGTTGATGTAGGGTAGATTTTCACTCTCCAAAAACGGAGCAGTTGCGGCATGCAGTGGGAGGTGATGTAGGGTAGATTTTCACTCTGCAAAAACGGAGCAGTTGCGGCATGCAGTGGGAGGTGATGTGGGGTAGATTTTCACTCTGCAAAAACGGAGCAGTTACGGCATGCAGCGGGAGGTGATGTAGGGTAGATTTTCATTCTGCAAAAACGGAGTAGTTGCGGCATGCAGTGGGAGGTGATGTGGGGTAGATTTTCACACTGCAAAAACGGAGCAGTTGCGGCGTGCAGTGGGAGGTGATGTAGGGTAGATTTTCACTCAATATCGGAGCAGTTGCGGCATGCAGCAGGAGGTGACGTGGGGTAGATTTTCACTCTGCAAAAACGGAGCAGTTACGGCATGCAGCGGGAGGTGATGTGGTGTAGATTTTCATTCTGCAAAAACGGAGCAGTTACGGCATGCAGCAGGAGCTGATGTAGGGTAGATTTTCACTCTCCGAAAACGGAGCAGTTACGGCATGCAGCAGGAGGTGATGTAGGGTAGATTTTCACTCTGCAAAAACGGAGCAGTTGCGGCATGTAGTGGGAGGTGATGTAGGGTAGATTTTCACTCTGCAAAAACGGAGCAGTTGCGGCATGCAGTGGGAGGTGATGTAGGGTAGATTTTCATTCTGCAAAAACGGAGTAGTTGCGGCATGCAGTGGGAGGTGATGTGGGGTAGATTTTCACACTGCAAAAATGGAGCAGTTGCGGCGTGAAGTGGGAGGTGATGTGGGGTAGATTTTCACTCTGCAAAAACGGAGCAGTTACGGCATGCAGCGGGAAGTGATGTAGGGTAGATTTTCATTCTGCAAAAACGGAGTAGTTGCGGCATGCAGTGGGAGGTGATGTGGGGTAGATTTTCACTCTGCAAAAACGGAGCAGTTGCGGCATGCAGTGGGAGGTGATGTAGGGTAGATTTTCACTCAAAATCGGAGCAGTTGCGGCATGCAGCAGGAGGTGACGTGGGGTAGATTTTCACTCTGCAAAAACGAAGCAGTTACGGCATGCAGCGGGAGGTGATGTGGTGTAGATTTTCATTCTGCAAAAACGGAGCAGTTATGACATGCAGCAGGAGGTGATGTAGGGTAGATTTTCACTCTCCGAAAACGGAGCAGTTACGGCATGCAGCAGGAGGTGATGCAGGGTAGATTTTCACTCTGCAAAAACGGAGCAGTTGCGGCATGCAGTGGGAGGTGATGTGGGGTAGATTTTCACTACGCAAAAACGGAGCAGTTGCGGCATGCAGTGGGAGGTGATGTAGGGTAGATTTTCATTCTGCAAAAACGGAGTAGTTGTGGCATGCAGTGGGAGGTGATGTGGGGTAGATTTTGACACTGCAAAAACGGAGCAGTTGCGGCGTGCAGTGGGAGGTGATGTAGGGTAGATTTGCACTCAAAATCGGAGCAGTTGCGGCATGCAGCAGGAGGTGACGTGGGGTAGATTTTCACTCTGCAAAAACGGAGCAGTTACGGCATGCAGCGGGAGGTGATGTGGTGTAGATTTTCATTCTGCTAAAACGGAGCAGTTACGGCATGCAGCAGGAGGAGATGTAGGGTAGATTTTCACTCTCCGAAAATGGAGCAGTTACGGCATGCAGCAGGAGGTGATGTAGGGTAGATTTTCACTCTGCAAAAATGGAGCAGTTGCGGCATGTAGTGGGAGGTGATGTAGGGTAGATTTTCACTCTGCAAAAACGGAGCAGTTACGGCATGCAGCTGGAGTTGATGTAGGGTAGATTTTCACTCTCCAAAAACGGAGCAGTTGCGGCATGCAGTGGGAGGTGATGTAGGGTAGATTTTCACTCTGCAAAAACGGAGCAGTTGCGGCATGCAGTGGGAGGTGATGTGGGGTAGATTTTCACTCTGCAAAAACGGAGCAGTTACGGCATGCAGCGGGAGGTGATGTAGGGTAGATTTTCATTCTGCAAAAACGGAGTAGTTGCGGCATGCAGTGGGAGGTGATGTGGGGTAGATTTTCACACTGCAAAAACGGAGCAGTTGCGGCGTGCAGTGGGAGGTGATGTAGGGTAGATTTTCACTCAAAATCGGAGCAGTTGCGGCATGCAGCAGGAGGTGACGTGGGGTAGATTTTCACTCTGCAAAAACGGAGCAGTTACGGCATGCAGCGGGAGGTGATGTGGTGTAGATTTTCATTCTGCAAAAACGGAGCAGTTACGGAATGCAGCAGGAGCTGATGTAGGGTAGATTTTCACTCTCCGAAAACGGAGCAGTTACGGCATGCAGCAGGAGGTGATGTAGGGTAGATTTTCACTCTGCAAAAACGGAGCAGTTGCGGCATGTAGTGGGAGGTGATGTAGGGTAGATTTTCACTCTGCAAAAACGGAGCAGTTGCGGCATGCAGTGGGAGGTGATGTAGGGTAGATTTTCACTCAAAATCGGAGCAGTTGCGGCGTGCAGCAGGAGGTGACGTGGGGTAGATTTTCACTCTGCAAAAACGGAGCAGTTACGGCATGCAGCGGGAGGTGATGTGGTGTAGATTTTCATTCTGCAAAAACGGAGCAGTTATGACATGCAGCAGGAGGTGATGTAGGGTAGATTTTCACTCTCCGAAAACGGAGCAGTTACGGCTTGCAGCAGGAGGTGATGCAGGGTAGATTTTCACTCTGCAAAAACGGAGCAGTTGCGGCATGCAGTGGGAGGTGATGTGGGGTAGATTTTCACTCCGCAAAAACGGAGCAGTTGCGGCATGCAGCAGGAGGTGACGTGGGGTAGATTTTCACTCTGCAAAAACGGAGCAGTTACGGCATGCAGCGGGAGGTGATGTGGTGTAGATTTTCATTCTGCAAAAACGGAGCAGTTATGACATGCAGCAGGAGGTGATGTAGGGTAGATTTTCACTCTCCGAAAACGGAGCAGTTACGGCATGCAGCAGGAGGTGATGCAGGGTAGATTTTCACTCTGCAAAAACGGAGCAGTTGCGGCATGCAGTGGGAGGTGATGTGGGGTAGATTTTCACTCCGCAAAAACGGAGCAGTTGCGGCATGCAGTGGGAGGTGATGTAGGGTAGATTTTCATTCTGCAAAAACGGAGTAGTTGCGGCATGCAGTGGGAGGTGATGTGGGGTAGATTTTGACACTGCAAAAACGGAGCAGTTGCGGCGTGCAGTGGGAGGTGATGTAGGGTAGATTTTCACTCAAAATCGGAGCAGTTGCGGCATGCAGCAGGAGGTGACGTGGGGTAGATTTTCACTCTGCAAAAACGGAGCAGTTACGGCATGCAGCGGGAGGTGATGTGGTGTAGATTTTCATTCTGCTAAAACGGAGCAGTTACGGCATGCAGCAGGAGGTGATGTAGGGTAGATTTTCACTCTCCGAAAATGGAGCAGTTACGGCATGCAGCAGGAGGTGATGTAGGGTAGATTTTCACTCTGCAAAAATGGAGCAGTTGCGGCATGTAGTGGGAGGTGATGTAGGGTAGATTTTCACTCTGCAAAAACGGAGCAGTTACGGCATGCAGCTGGAGTTGATGTAGGGTAGATTTTCACTCTCCAAAAACGGAGCAGTTGCGGCATGCAGTGGGAGGTGATGTAGGGTAGATTTTCACTCTGCAAAAACGGAGCAGTTGCGGCATGCAGTGGGAGGTGATGTGGGGTAGATTTTCACTCTGCAAAAACGGAGCAGTTACGGCATGCAGCGGGAGGTGATGTAGGGTAGATTTTCATTCTGCAAAAACGGAGTAGTTGCGGCATGCAGTGGGAGGTGATGTGGGGTAGATTTTCACACTGCAAAAACGGAGCAGTTGCGGCGTGCAGTGGGAGGTGATGTAGGGTAGATTTTCACTCAAAATCGGAGCAGTTGCGGCATGCAGCAGGAGGTGACGTGGGGTAGATTTTCACTCTGCAAAAACGGAGCAGTTACGGCATGCAGCGGGAGGTGCTGTGGTGTAGATTTTCATTCTGCAAAAACGGAGCAGTTACGGCATGCAGCAGGAGCTGATGTAGGGTAGATTTTCACTCTCCGAAAACGGAGCAGTTACGGCATGCAGCAGGAGGTGATGTAGGGTAGATTTTCACTCTGCAAAAACGGAGCAGTTGCGGCATGTAGTGGGAGGTGATGTAGGGTAGATTTTCACTCTCCAAAAACGGAGCAGTTGCGGCATGCAGTGGGAGGTGATGTAGGGTAGATTTTCACTCTGCAAAAACGGAGCAGTTGCGGCATGCAGTGGGAGGTGATGTGGGGTAGATTTTCACTCTGCAAAAACGGAGCAGTTGCGGCGTGCAGTGGGAGGTGATGTAGGGCAGATTTTCACTCAAAATCGGAGCAGTTGCGGCATGGAGCAGGAGGTGACGTGGGGTAGATTTTCACTCTGCAAAAACGGAGCAGTTACGGCATGCAGCAGGAGGTGATGTAGGGTAGATTTTCACTCTGCAAAACCGGTGCAGTTGCGGCATGCAGTGGGAGGTGATGTGGGGTAGATTTTCACTCCGCAAAACCGCAGCAGTTATGGCTTGCAGCGGGAGGTGATTTCACTCTCCAAAAACGGAGCAGTTACGGCATGCAGTGGGAGGTGATGTAGGGTAGATTTTCATTCTGCAAAAACGGAGTAGTTGCGGCATGCAGTGGGAGGTGATGTGGGGTAGATTTTCACACTGCAAAAACGGAGCAGTTGCGGCATGCAGTGGTAGGTGATGTGGGGTAGATTTTCACTCTGCAAAAACGGAGAAATTGCGGCATGCAGTGGGAGGTGATGTGTGGTAGATTTTCACTCTGCAAAAATGGAGCAGTTGTGGCATGCATGGGGGAGGTGATGTGGTGTAGATTTTCGCTCTGCAAAAACGGAGCAGTTACGCCATGCAGCAGGAGGTGATGTAGGGTAGATTTTCACTCTCCGAAAACGGAGAAGTTACGGCATGCAGCAGGAGGTGATGTAGGGTAGATTTTCACTCTCCGAAAACGGAGCAGTTACGGCATGCAGCAGGAGGTGATGTAGGGTAGATTTTCACTCTGCAAAAACGGAGCAGTTGCGGCATGTAGTGGGAGGTGATGTAGGGTAGATTTTCACTCTCCAAAAACGGAGCAGTTGCGGCATGCAGTGGGAGGTGATGTAGGGTAGATTTTCACTCTCCAAAAACGGAGCAGTTCCGGCATGCATTGGGAGGTGATGTGTGGTAGATTTTCACTCTGCAAAAACGGAGCAGTTGTGGCATGCATGGGGGAGGTGATGTAGGGTAGATTTTCACTCTCCAAAAACGGAGCAGTTACGGCATGCAGCAGGAGGTGATGTAGGGTAGATTTTCACTCTCCGAAAACGGAGCAGTTACGGCATGCAGCAGGAGGTGATGTAGGGTAGATTTTCACTCTGCAAAAACGGAGCAGTTGCGGCATGTAGTGGGAGGTGATGTAGGGTAGATTTTCACTCTCCAAAAACGGAGCAGTTGCGGCATGCAGTGGGAGGTGATGTAGGGTAGATTTTCACTCTCCAAAAATGGAGCAGTTGCGGCATGCAGTGGGAGGTGATGTAGGGTAGATTTTCACTCTGCAAAAACGGAGCAGTTACGGCATGCAGCTGGAGTTGATGTAGGGTAGATTTTCACTCTCCAAAAACGGAGCAGTTGCGGCATGCAGTGGGAGGTGATGTAGGGTAGATTTTCACTCTGCAAAAATGGAGCAGTTGCGGCATGCAGTGGGAGGTGATGTGGGGTAGATTTTCACTCTGCAAAAACGGAGCAGTTACGGCATGCAGCGGGAGGTGATGTAGGGTAGATTTTCATTCTGCAAAAACGGAGTAGTTGCGGCATGCAGTGGGAGGTGATGTGGGGTAGATTTTCACACTGCAAAAACGGAGCAGTTGCGGCGTGCAGTGGGAGGTGATGTGGGGTAGATTTTCACTCTGCAAAAACGGAGCAGTTACGGCATGCAGCGGGAGGTGATGTAGGGTAGATTTTCATTCTGCAAAAACGGAGTAGTTGCGGCATGCAGTGGGAGGTGATGTGGGGTAGATTTTCACACTGCAAAAACGGAGCAGTTGCGGCATGCAGTGGGAGGTGATGTGGGGTAGATTTTCACACTGCAAAAACGGAGCAGTTGCGGCGTGCAGTGGGAGGTGATGTAGGGTAGATTTTCACTCAAAATCGGAGCAGTTGCGGCATGCAGCAGGAGGTGACGTGGGGCAGATTTTCACTCTGCAAAAACGGAGCAGTTACGGCATGCAGCGGGAGGTGATGTGGTGTAGATTTTCATTCTGCAAAAACGGAGCAGTTACAGCATGCAGCAGGAGCTGATGTAGGGTAGATTTTCACTCTCCGAAAACGGAGCAGTTACGGCATGCAGCAGGAGGTGATGTAGGGTAGATTTTCACTCTGCAAAAACGGAGCAGTTGCGGCATGTAGTGGGAGGTGATGTAGGGTAGATTTTCACTCTCCAAAAACGGAGCAGTTGCGGCATGCAGTGGGAGGTGATGTAGGGTAGATTTTCACTCTCCAAAAACGGAGCAGTTGCGGCATGCAGTGGGAGGTGATGTAGGGTAGATTTTCACTCTGCAAAAACGGAGCAGTTACGGCATGCAGCGGGAGGTGATGTAGGGTAGATTTTCACTCTGCAAAACCGGTGCAGTTGCGGCATGCAGTGGGAGGTGATGTGGGGTAGATTTTCACTCTGCAAAACCGGAGCAGTTATGGCATGCAGCGGGAGGTGATTTCACTCTCCAAAAACGGAGCAGTTACGGCATGCAGTGGGAGGTGATGTAGGGTAGATTTTCATTCTGCAAAAACGGAGTAGTTGCGGCATGCAGTGGGAGGTGATGTGGGGTAGATTTTCACACTGCAAAAACGGAGCAGTTGCGGCATGCAGTGGTAGGTGATGTGGGGTAGATTTTCACTCTGCAAAAACGGAGAAATTGCGGCATGCAGTGGGAGGTGATGTGTGGTAGATTTTCACTCTGCAAAAATGGAGCAGTTGTGGCATGCATGGGGGAGGTGATGTGGTGTAGATTTTCGCTCTGCAAAAACGGAGCAGTTACGCCATGCAGCAGGAGGTGATGTAGGGTAGATTTTCACTCTCCGAAAACGGAGAAGTTACGGCATGCAGCAGGAGGTGATGTAGGGTAGATTTTTACTCTGCAAAAACGGAGCAATTGCGGCATGCAGTGGGAGGTGATGTGTGGTAGATTTTCACTCTGCAAAAACGGAGCAGTTGTGGCATGCATGGGGGAGGTGATGTAGGGTAGATTTTCACTCTCCAAAAACTGAGCAGTTACGGCATGCAGCAGGAGGTGATGTAGGGTAGATTTTCACTCTCCGAAAACGGAGCAGTTACGGCATGCAGCAGGAGGTGATGTAGGGTAGATTTTCACTCTGCAAAAACGGAGCAGTTGCGGCATGTAGTGGGAGGTCATGAAGGGTAGATTTTCACTCTCCAAAAACGGAGCAGTTACGGCATGCAGTGGGAGGTGATGTAGGGTAGATTTTCACTCTGCAAAAACGGAGCAGTTGCGGCATGCAGTGGGAGGTGATGTGGGGTAGATTTTCACTCTGCAAAAACGGAGCAGTTGCGGCGTGCAGTGGGAGGTGATGTAGGGTAGATTTTCACTCAAAATCGGAGCAGTTGCGGCATGCAGCAGGAGGTGACGTGGGGTAGATTTTCACTCTGCAAAAACGGAGCAGTTACGGCATGCAGCGGGAGGTGATGTGGTGTAGATTTTCATTCTGCAAAAACGGAGCAGTTACGGCATGCAGCAGGAGCTGATGTAGGGTAGATTTTCACTCTCCGAAAACGGAGCAGTTACGGCATGCAGCAGGAGGTGATGTAGGGTAGATTTTCACTCTGCAAAAACGGAGCAGTTGCGGCATGTAGTGGGAGGTGATGTAGGGTAGATTTTCACTCTCCAAAGACGGAGCAGTTGCGGCATGCAGTGGGAGGTGATGTAGGGTAGATTTTCACTCTGCAAAAACGGAGCAGTTACGGCATGCAGCGGGAGGTGATGTGGTGTAGATTTTCATTCTGCAAAAACGGAGCAGTTACGGCATGCAGCAGGAGCTGATGTAGGGTAGATTTTCACTCTCCGAAAACGGAGCAGTTACGGCATGCAGCAGGAGGTGATGTAGGGTAGATTTTCACTCTGCAAAAACGGAGCAGTTATGGCATGCAGCTGGAGTTGATGTAGGGTAGATTTTCACTCTCCAAAAACGGAGCAGTTGCGGCATGCAGTGGGAGGTGATGTGGGGTAGATTTTCACTCTGCAAAAACGGAGCAGTTACGGCATGCAGCGGGAAGTGATGTAGGGTAGATTTTTATTCTGCAAAAACGGAGTAGTTGCGGCATGCAGTGGGAGGTGATGTGGGGTAGATTTTCACTCTGCAAAAACGGAGCAGTTGCGGCATGCAGTGGGAGGTGATGTAGGGTAGATTTTCACTCAAAATCGGAGCAGTTGCGGCATGCAGCAGGAGGTGACGTGGGGTAGATTTTCACTCTGCAAAAACGGAGCAGTTACGGCATGCAGCGGGAGGTGTTATGGTGTAGATTTTCATTCTGCAAAAACGGAGCAGTTACGGCATGCAGCAGGAGCTGATGTAGGGTAGATTTTCACTCTACGAAAACGGAGCAGTTACGGCATGCAGCAGGAGGTGATGTAGGGTAGATTTTCACTCTGCAAAAACGGAGCAGTTGCGGCATGTAGTGGGAGGTGATGTAGGGTAGATTTTCACTCTGCAAAAACGGAGCAGTTGCGGCATGCAGTGGGAGGTGATGTAGGGTAGATTTTCATTCTGCAAAAACGGAGTAGTTGCGGCATGCAGTGGGAGGTGATGTGGGGTAGATTTTCACACTGCAAAAATGGAGCAGTTGCGGCGTGAAGTGGGAGGTGATGTGGGGTAGATTTTCACTCTGCAAAAACGGAGCAGTTACGGCATGCAGCGGGAAGTGATGTAGGGTAGATTTTCATTCTGCAAAAACGGAGTAGTTACGGCATGCAGCAGGAGGTGATGCAGGGTAGATTTTCACTCTGCAAAAACGGAGCAGTTGCGGCATGCAGTGGGAGGTGATGTGGGGTAGATTTTCACTCTGCAAAAACGGAGCAGTTATGGCATGCAGCGGGAGGTGATGTAGGGTAGATTTTCATTCTGCAAAAACGGAGTAGTTGCGGCATGCAGTGGGAGGTGATGTGGGGTAGATTTTCACACTGCAAAAACGGAGCAGTTGCGGCGTGCAGTGGGAGGTGATGTAGGGTAGATTTTCACTCAAAATCGGAGCAGTTGCGGCATGCAGCAGGAGGTGACGTGGGGTAGATTTTCACTCTGCAAAAACGGAGCAGTTACGGCATGCAGCGGCAGGTGATGTGGTGTAGATTTTCATTCTGCAAAAACGGAGCAGTTACGGCATGCAGCAGGAGCTGATGTAGGGTAGATTTTCACTCTCCGAAAACGGAGCAGTTACGGCATGCAGCAGGAGGTGATGTAGGGTAGATTTTCACTCTGCAAAAACGGAGCAGTTGCGGCATGTAGTGGGAGGTGATGTAGGGTAGATTTTCACTCTGCAAAAACGGAGCAGTTGCGGCATGCAGTGGGAGGTGATGTAGGGTAGATTTTCATTCTGCAAAAACGGAGTAGTTGCGGCATGCAGTGGGAGGTGATGTGGGGTAGATTTTCACACTGCAAAAATGGAGCAGTTGCGGCGTGAAGTGGGAGGTGATGTGGGGTAGATTTTCACTCTGCAAAAACGGAGCAGTTACGGCATGCAGCGGGAAGTGATGTAGGGTAGATTTTCATTCTGCAAAAACGGAGTAGTTGCGGCATGCAGTGGGAGGTGATGTGGGGTAGATTTTCACTCTGCAAAAACGGAGCAGTTGCGGCATGCAGTGGGAGGTGATGTAGGGTAGATTTTCACTCAAAATCGGAGCAGTTGCGGCATGCAGCAGGAGGTGACGTGGGGTAGATTTTCACTCTGCAAAAACGAAGCAGTTACGGCATGCAGCGGGAGGTGATGTGGTGTAGATTTTCATTCTGCAAAAACGGAGCAGTTATGACATGCAGCAGGAGGTGATGTAGGGTAGATTTTCACTCTCCGAAAACGGAGCAGTTACGGCATGCAGCAGGAGGTGATGCAGGGTAGATTTTCACTCTGCAAAAACGGAGCAGTTGCGGCATGCAGTGGGAGGTGATGTGGGGTAGATTTTCACTACGCAAAAACGGAGCAGTTGCGGCATGCAGTGGGAGGTGATGTAGGGTAGATTTTCATTCTGCAAAAACGGAGTAGTTGTGGCATGCAGTGGGAGGTGATGTGGGGTAGATTTTGACACTGCAAAAACGGAGCAGTTGCGGCGTGCAGTGGGAGGTGATGTAGGGTAGATTTGCACTCAAAATCGGAGCAGTTGCGGCATGCAGCAGGAGGTGACGTGGGGTAGATTTTCACTCTGCAAAAACGGAGCAGTTACGGCATGCAGCGGGAGGTGATGTGGTGTAGATTTTCATTCTGCTAAAACGGAGCAGTTACGGCATGCAGCAGGAGGAGATGTAGGGTAGATTTTCACTCTCCGAAAATGGAGCAGTTACGGCATGCAGCAGGAGGTGATGTAGGGTAGATTTTCACTCTGCAAAAATGGAGCAGTTGCGGCATGTAGTGGGAGGTGATGTAGGGTAGATTTTCACTCTGCAAAAACGGAGCAGTTACGGCATGCAGCTGGAGTTGATGTAGGGTAGATTTTCACTCTCCAAAAACGGAGCAGTTGCGGCATGCAGTGGGAGGTGATGTAGGGTAGATTTTCACTCCTGCAAAAACGGAGCAGTTGCGGCATGCAGTGGGAGGTGATGTGGGGTAGATTTTCACTCTGCAAAAACGGAGCAGTTACGGCATGCAGCGGGAGGTGATGTAGGGTAGATTTTCATTCTGCAAAAACGGAGTAGTTGCGGCATGCAGTGGGAGGTGATGTGGGGTAGATTTTCACACTGCAAAAACGGAGCAGTTGCGGCGTGCAGTGGGAGGTGATGTAGGGTAGATTTTCACTCAAAATCGGAGCAGTTGCGGCATGCAGCAGGAGGTGACGTGGGGTAGATTTTCACTCTGCAAAAACGGAGCAGTTACGGCATGCAGCGGGAGGTGATGTGGTGTAGATTTTCATTCTGCAAAAACGGAGCAGTTACGGAATGCAGCAGGAGCTGATGTAGGGTAGATTTTCACTCTCCGAAAACGGAGCAGTTACGGCATGCAGCAGGAGGTGATGTAGGGTAGATTTTCACTCTGCAAAAACGGAGCAGTTGCGGCATGTAGTGGGAGGTGATGTAGGGTAGATTTTCACTCTCCAAAAACGGAGTAGTTGCGGCATGCAGTGGGAGGTGATGTGGGGTAGATTTTCACACTGCAAAAACGGAGCAGTTGCGGCGTGCAGTGGGAGGTGATGTGGGGTAGATTTTCACTCTGCAAAAACGGAGCAGTTACGGCATGCAGCGGGAGGTGATGTAGGGTAGATTTTCATTCTGCAAAAACGGAGTAGTTGCGGCATGCAGTGGGAGGTGATGTGGGGTAGATTTTCACACTGCAAAAACGGAGCAGTTGCGGCATGCAGTGGGAGGTGATGTGGGGTAGATTTTCACACTGCAAAAACGGAGCAGTTGCGGCGTGCAGTGGGAGGTGATGTAGGGTAGATTTTCACTCAAAATCGGAGAAGTTGTGGCATGCAGCAGGAGGTGACGTGGGGTAGATTTTCACTCTGCAAAAACGGAGCAGTTACGGCATGCAGCGGGAGGTGATGTGGTGTAGATTTTCATTCTGCAAAAACGGAGCAGTTACAGCATGCAGCAGGAGCTGATGTAGGGTAGATTTTCACTCTCCGAAAACGGAGCAGTTACGGCATGCAGCAGGAGGTGATGTAGGGTAGATTTTCACTCTGCAAAAACGGAGCAGTTGCGGCATGTAGTGGGAGGTGATGTAGGGTAGATTTTCACTCTCCAAAAACGGAGCAGTTGCGGCATGCAGTGGGAGGTGATGTAGGGTAGATTTTCACTCTCCAAAAACGGAGCAGTTGCGGCATGCAGTGGGAGGTGATGTAGGGTAGATTTTCACTCTGCAAAAACGGAGCAGTTACAGAATGCAGCGGGAGGTGATGTAGGGTAGATTTTCACTCTGCAAAACCGGTGCAGTTGCGGCATGCAGTGGGAGGTGATGTGGGGTAGATTTTCACTCTGCAAAACCGGAGCAGTTATGGCATGCAGCGGGAGGTGATTTCACTCTCCAAAAACGGAGCAGTTACGGCATGCAGTGGGAGGTGATGTAGGGTAGATTTTCATTCTGCAAAAACGGAGTAGTTGCGGCATGCAGTGGGAGGTGATGTGGGGTAGATTTTCACACTGCAAAAACGGAGCAGTTGCGGCATGCAGTGGTAGGTGATGTGGGGTAGATTTTCACTCTGCAAAAACGGAGAAATTGCGGCATGCAGTGGGAGGTGATGTGTGGTAGATTTTCACTCTGCAAAAATGGAGCAGTTGTGGCATGCATGGGGGAGGTGATGTGGTGTAGATTTTCGCTCTGCAAAAACGGAGCAGTTATGCCATGCAGCAGGAGGTGATGTAGGGTAGATTTTCACTCTCCGAAAACGGAGCAGTTACGGCATGCAGCAGGAGGTGATGTAGGGTAGATTTTTACTCTGCAAAAACGGAGCAATTGCGGCATGCAGTGGGAGGTGATGTGTGGTAGATTTTCACTCTGCAAAAACGGAGCAGTTGTGGCATGCATGGGGGAGGTGATATAGGGTAGATTTTCACTCTCCAAAAACGGAGCAGTTACGGCTTGCAGCAGGAGGTGATGTAGGGTAGATTTTCACTCTCCGAAAACGGAGCAGTTACGGCATGCAGCAGGAGGTGATGTAGGGTAGATTTTCACTCTGCAAAAACGGAGCAGTTACGGCATGCAGCGGGAGGTGATGTAGGGTAGATTTTCATTCTGCAAAAACGGAGTAGTTGCGGCATGCAGTGGGAGGTGATGTGGGGTAGATTTTCACACTGCAAAAACGGAGCAGTTGCGGCGTGCAGTGGGAGGTGATGTAGGGTAGATTTTCACTCAAAATCGGAGCAGTTGCGGCATGCAGCAGGAGGTGACGTGGGGTAGATTTTCACTCTGCAAAAACGGAGCAGTTACGGCATGCAGCGGGAGGTGATGTGGTGTAGATTTTCATTCTGCAAAAACGGAGCAGTTACGGCATGCAGCAGGAGCTGATGTAGGGTAGATTTTCACTCTCCGAAAACGGAGCAGTTACGGCATGCAGCAGGAGGTGATGTAGGGTAGATTTTCACTCTGCAAAAACGGAGCAGTTGCGGCATGTAGTGGGAGGTGATGTAGGGTAGATTTTCACTCTGCAAAAACGGAGCAGTTGCGGCATGCAGTGGGAGGTGATGTAGGGTAGATTTTCATTCTGCAAAAACGGAGTAGTTGCGGCATGCAGTGGGAGGTGATGTGGGGTAGATTTTCACACTGCAAAAATGGAGCAGTTGCGGCGTGCAGTGGGAGGTGATGTGGGGTAGATTTTCACTCTGCAAAAACGGAGCAGTTACGGCATGCAGCGGGAAGTGATGTAGGGTAGATTTTCATTCTGCAAAAACGGAGTAGTTGCGGCATGCAGTGGGAGGTGATGTGGGGTAGATTTTCACTCTGCAAAAACGGAGCAGTTGCGGCATGCAGTGGGAGGTGATGTAGGGTAGATTTTCACTCAAAATCGGAGCAGTTGCGGCATGCAGCAGGAGGTGACGTGGGGTAGATTTTCACTCTGCAAAAACGGAGCAGTTACGGCATGCAGCGGGAGGTGATGTGGTGTAGATTTTCATTCTGCAAAAACGGAGCAGTTATGACATGCAGCAGGAGGTGATGTAGGGTAGATTTTCACTCTCCGAAAACGGAGCAGTTACGGCATGCAGCAGGAGGTGATGCAGGGTAGATTTTCACTCTGCAAAAACGGAGCAGTTGCGGCATGCAGTGGGAGGTGATGTGGGGTAGATTTTCACTCCGCAAAAACGGAGCAGTTGCGGCATGCAGTGGGAGGTGATGTAGGGTAGATTTTCATTCTGCAAAAACGGAGTAGTTGCGGCATGCAGTGGGAGGTGATGTGGGGTAGATTTTGACACTGCAAAAACGGAGCAGTTGCGGCGTGCAGTGGGAGGTGATGTAGGGTAGATTTTCACTCAAAATCGGAGCAGTTGCGGCATGCAGCAGGAGGTGACGTGGGGTAGATTTTCACTCTGCAAAAACGGAGCAGTTACGGCATGCAGCGGGAGGTGATGTGGTGTAGATTTTCATTCTGCTAAAACGGAGCAGTTACGGCATGCAGCAGGAGGTGATGTAGGGTAGATTTTCACTCTCCGAAAATGGAGCAGTTACGGCATGCAGCAGGAGGTGATGTAGGGTAGATTTTCACTCTGCAAAAATGGAGCAGTTGCGGCATGTAGTGGGAGGTGATGTAGGGTAGATTTTCACTCTGCAAAAACGGAGCAGTTACGGCATGCAGCTGGAGTTGATGTAGGGTAGATTTTCACTCTCCAAAAACGGAGCAGTTGCGGCATGCAGTGGGAGGTGATGTAGGGTAGATTTTCACTCTGCAAAAACGGAGCAGTTGCGGCATGCAGTGGGAGGTGATGTGGGGTAGATTTTCACTCTGCAAAAACGGAGCAGTTACGGCATGCAGCGGGAGGTGATGTAGGGTAGATTTTCATTCTGCAAAAACGGAGTAGTTGCGGCATGCAGTGGGAGGTGATGTGGGGTAGATTTTCACACTGCAAAAACGGAGCAGTTGCGGCGTGCAGTGGGAGGTGATGTAGGGTAGATTTTCACTCAAAATCGGAGCAGTTGCGGCATGCAGCAGGAGGTGACGTGGGGTAGATTTTCACTCTGCAAAAACGGAGCAGTTACGGCATGCAGCGGGAGGTGATGTGGTGTAGATTTTCATTCTGCAAAAACGGAGCAGTTATGGCATGCAGCAGGAGCTGATGTAGGGTAGATTTTCACTCTCCGAAAACGGAGCAGTTACGGCATGCAGCAGGAGGTGATGTAGGGTAGATTTTCACTCTGCAAAAACGGAGCAGTTGCGGCATGTAGTGGGAGGTGATGTAGGGTAGATTTTCACTCTCCAAAAACGGAGCAGTTGCGGCATGCAGTGGGAGGTGATGTAGGGTAGATTTTCACTCTGCAAAAACGGAGCAGTTGCGGCATGCAGTGGGAGGTGATGTGGGGTAGATTTTCACTCTGCAAAAACGGAGCAGTTGCGGCGTGCAGTGGGAGGTGATGTAGGGTAGATTTTCACTCAAAATCGGAGCAGTTGCGGCATGGAGCAGGAGGTGACGTGGGGTAGATTTTCACTCTGCAAAAACGGAGCAGTTACGGCATGCAGCAGGAGGTGATGTAGGGTAGATTTTCACTCTGCAAAACCGGTGCAGTTGCGGCATGCAGTGGGAGGTGATGTGGGGTAGATTTTCACTCCGCAAAACCGGAGCAGTTATGGCATGCAGCGGGAGGTGATTTCACTCTCCAAAAACGGAGCAGTTACGGCATGCAGTGGGAGGTGATGTAGGGTAGATTTTCATTCTGCAAAAACGGAGTAGTTGCGGCATGCAGTGGGAGGTGATGTGGGGTAGATTTTCACACTGCAAAAACGGAGCAGTTGCGGCATGCAGTGGTAGGTGATGTGGGGTAGATTTTCACTCTGCAAAAACGGAGAAATTGCGGCATGCAGTGGGAGGTGATGTGTGGTAGATTTTCACTCTGCAAAAATGGAGCAGTTGTGGCATGCATGGGGGAGGTGATGTGGTGTAGATTTTCGCTCTGCAAAAACGGAGCAGTTACGCCATGCAGCAGGAGGTGATGTAGGGTAGATTTTTACTCTGCAAAAACGGTGCAATTGCGGCATGCAGTGGGAGGTGATGTGTGGTAGATTTTCACTCTGCAAAAACGGAGCAGTTGTGGCATGCATGGGGGAGGTGATGTAGGGTAGATTTTCACTCTCCAAAAACGGAGCAGTTACGGCATGCAGCAGGAGGTGATGTAGGGTAGATTTTCACTCTCCGAAAACGGAGCAGTTACGGCATGCAGCAGGAGGTGATGTAGGGTAGATTTTCACTCTGCAAAAACGGAGCAGTTGCGGCATGTAGTGGGAGGTGATGTAGGGTAGATTTTCACTCTCCAAAAACGGAGCAGTTGCGGCATGCAGTGGGAGGTGATGTAGGGTAGATTTTCACTCTCCAAAAACGGAGCAGTTGCGGCATGCAGTGGGAGGTGATGTGTGGTAGATTTTCACTCTGCAAAAACGGAGCAGTTGTGGCATGCATGGGGGAGGTGATGTAGGGTAGATTTTCACTCTCCAAAAACGGAGCAGTTACGGCATGCAGCAGGAGGTGATGTAGGGTAGATTTTCACTCTCCGAAAACAGAGCAGTTACGGCATGCAGCAGGAGGTGATGTAGGGTAGATTTTCACTCTGCAAAAACGGAGCAGTTGCGGCATGTAGTGGGAGGTGATGTAGGGTAGATTTTCACTCTCCAAAAACGGAGCAGTTGCGGCATGCAGTGGGAGGTGATGTAGGGTAGATTTTCACTCTCCAAAAATGGAGCAGTTGCGGCATGCAGTGGGAGGTGATGTAGGGTAGATTTTCACTCTGCAAAAACGGAGCAGTTACGGCATGCAGCTGGAGTTGATGTAGGGTAGATTTTCACTCTCCAAAAACGGAGCAGTTGCGGCATGCAGTGGGAGGTGATGTAGGGTAGATTTTCACTCTGCAAAAACGGAGCAGTTGCGGCATGCAGTGGGAGGTGATGTGGGGTAGATTTTCACTCTGCAAAAACGGAGCAGTTACGGCATGCAGCGGGAGGTGATGTAGGGTAGATTTTCATTCTGCAAAAACGGAGTAGTTGCGGCATGCAGTGGGAGGTGATGTGGGGTAGATTTTCACACTGCAAAAACGGAGCAGTTGCGGCGTGCAGTGGGAGGTGATGTGGGGTAGATTTTCACTCTGCAAAAACGGAGCAGTTACGGCATGCAGCGGGAGGTGATGTAGGGTAGATTTTCATTCTGCAAAAACGGAGTAGTTGCGGCATGCAGTGGGAGGGGATGTGGGGTAGATTTTCACACTGCAAAAACGGAGCAGTTGCGGCATGCAGTGGGAGGTGATGTGGGGTAGATTTTCACACTGCAAAAACGGAGCAGTTGCGGCGTGCAGTGGGAGGTGATGTAGGGTAGATTTTCACTCAAAATCGGAGCAGTTGCGGCATGCAGCAGGAGGTGACGTGGGGTAGATTTTCACTCTGCAAAAACGGAGCAGTTACGGCATGCAGCGGGAGGTGATGTGGTGTAGATTTTCATTCTGCAAAAACGGAGCAGTTACAGCATGCAGCAGGAGCTGATGTAGGGTAGATTTTCACTCTCCGAAAACGGAGCAGTTACGGCATGCAGCAGGAGGTGATGTAGGGTAGATTTTCACTCTGCAAAAACGGAGCAGTTGCGGCATGTAGTGGGAGGTGATGTAGGGTAGATTTTCACTCTGTAAAAACGGAGCAGTTGCGGCATGCAGTGGGAGGTGATATAGGGTAGATTTTCACTCTCCGAAAACGGAGCAGTTGTGGCATGCAGTGGGAGGTGATGTAGGGTAGATTTTCACTCTGCAAAAACGGAGCAGTTACGGCATGCAGCGGGAGGTGATGTAGGGTAGATTTTCACTCTGCAAAACCGGTGCAGTTGCGGCATGCAGTGGGAGGTGATGTGGGGTAGATTTTCACTCTGCAAAACCGGAGCAGTTATGGCATGCAGCGGGAGGTGATTTCACTCTCCAAAAACGGAGCAGTTACGGCATGCAGTGGGAGGTGATGTAGGGTAGATTTTCATTCTGCAAAAACGGAGTAGTTGCGGCATGCAGTGGGAGGTGATGTGGGGTAGATTTTCACTCTGCAAAAACGGAGCAGTTGCGGCGTGCAGTGGGAGGTGATGTAGGGTAGATTTTCACTCAAAATCGGAGCAGTTGCGGCATGGAGCAGGAGGTGACGTGGGGTAGATTTTCACTCTGCAAAAACGGAGCAGTTACGGCATGCAGCGGGAGGTGATGTAGGGTAGATTTTCACTCTGCAAAACCGGTGCAGTTGCGGCATGCAGTGGGAGGTGATGTGGGGTAGATTTTCACTCTGCAAAACCGGAGCAGTTATGGCATGCAGCGGGAGGTGATTTCACTCTCCAAAAACGGAGCAGTTACGGCATGCAGTGGGAGGTGATGTAGGGTAGATTTTCATTCTGCAAAAACGGAGTAGTTGCGGCATGCAGTGGGAGGTGATGTGGGGTAGATTTTCACACTGCAAAAACGGAGCAGTTGCGGCATGCAGTGGTAGGTGATGTGGGGTAGATTTTCACTCTGCAAAAACGGAGAAATTGCGGCATGCAGTGGGAGGTGATGTGTGGTAGATTTTCACTCTGCAAAAATGGAGCAGTTGTGGCATGCATGGGGGAGGTGATGTGGTGTAGATTTTTGCTCTGCAAAAACGGAGCAGTTACGGCATGCAGCAGGAGGTGATGTAGGGAAGATTTTCACTCTCCGAAAACGGAGCAGTTACGGCATGCAGCAGGAGGTGATGTAGGGTAGATTTTCACTCTGCAAAAACGGAGCAGTTGCGGCATGTAGTGGGAGGTGATGTAGGGTAGATTTTCACTCTCCAAAAACGGAGCAGTTGCGGCATGCAGTGGGAGGTGATGTAGGGTAGATTTTCACTCTGCAAAAACGGAGCAGTTGCGGCATGCAGTGGGAGGTGATGTGGGGTAGATTTTCACTCTGCAAAACCGGAGCAGTTATGGCATGCAGCGGGAGGTGATATAGAGTAGATTTTCACTCTCCAAAAACGGAGCAGTTACGGCATGCAGCGGGGGGTGATGTAGAGTAGATTTTCATTCTGCAAAAACGGAGTAGTTGCGGCATGCAGTGGGAGGTGATGTGGGGTAGATTTTCACACTGCAAAAACGGAGCAGTTGCGGCATGCAGTGGTAGGTGATGTGGGGTAGATTTTCACTCTGCAAAAACGGAGCAATTGCGGCATGCAGTGGGAGGTGATGTGTGGCAGATTTTCACTCTGCAAAAACGGAGCAGTTGTGGCATGCATGGGGGAGGTGATGTGGTGTAGATTTTCGCTCTGCAAAAACGGAGCAGTTACGGCATGCAGCAGGAGGTGATGTAGGGTAGATTTTCACTCTCCAAAAACGGAGCAGTTACAGCATGCAGTGGGAGGTGATTTAGGGCAGATTTTCACTCTCCAAAAACGGAGCAGTTGCGGCATGCAGCGAGAGGTGATGTAGGGTAGATTTTCACTCTGCAAAAACGGAGCAGTTGCGGCATGCAGTGGGAGGTGATGTATGGTATATTTTCACTCTGCAAAAACGGAGCAGTTATGGCATGCAGCAGGAGGTGATGTAGGGTAGATTTTCACTCTCCGAAAACGGAGCAGTTACGGCATGCAGCAGGAGGTGATGTAGGGTAGATTTTCACTCTGCAAAAACGGAGCAGTTGCGGCATGTAGTGGGAGGTGATGTAGGGTAGATCTTCACTCTCCAAAAACGGAGCAGTTGCGGCATGCAGTGGGAGGTGATGTAGGGTAGATTTTCACTCTGCAGAAACGGAGCAGTTGCGGCATGCAGTGGGAGGTGATGTGGGGTAGATTTTCACTCCGCAAAAACGGAGCAGTTGCGGCATGCAGTGGGAGGTGTTGTAGGGTAGATTTTCATTCTGCAAAAACGGAGTAGTTGCGGCATGCAGTGGGAGGTGATGTGGGGTAGATTTTGACACTGCAAAAACGGAGCAGTTGCGGCGTGCAGTGGGAGGTGATGTAGGGTAGATTTTCACTCAAAATCGGAGCAGTTGCGGCATGCAGCAGGAGGTGACGTGGGGTAGATTTTCACTCTGCAAAAACGGAGCAGTTACGGCAAGCAGCAGGAGGTGATGTAGGGTAGATTTTCACTCTGCAAAAACGGAGCAGTGACGGCAAGCAGCAGGAGGTGATGTAGGGTTGATTTTCACTCTGCAAAAACAGAGCAGTTGCGGCATGCAGTGGGAGGTGATGTTTGGTAGATTTTCACTCTGCAAAAACGGAGCAGTTGCGGCATGCAGTGGGAGTTGATGTGGTGTAGATTTTCACTCTGCAAAAAACGGAGCAGTTGCGGCATGCAGTGGGAGGTGATGTGGTGTAGATTTTCATTCTGCAAAAACGGAGCAGTTAGGCATGCATTAGGAGGTGATGTAGGGTAGATTTTCACTCTCTGAAAACGGAGCAGTTACGGCATGCAGCAGGAGGTGATGTAGGGTAGATTTTCACTCTGCAAAAACGGAGCACTTGCGGCATGTAGTGGGAGGTGATGTAGGGTAGATTTTCACTCTGCAAAAACGGAACAGTTACGGCATGCAGCTGGAGTTGATGTAGGGTAGATTTTCACTCTCCAAAAACGGAGCACTTGCGGCATGCAGTGGGAGGTGATGTAGGGTAGATTTTCACTCTGCAAAAACGGAGCAGTTGCGGCATGCAGTGGGAGGTGATGTGGGGTAGATTTTCACTCTGCAAAAACGGAGCAGTTATGGCATGCAGCTGGAGTTGATGTAGGGTAGATTTTCACTCTCCAAAAACGGAGCAGTTGCGGCATGCAGTGGGAGGTGATGTAGGGTTGATTTTCACTCTGCAAAAACAGAGCAGTTGCGGCATGCAGTGGGAGGTGATGTGGGGTAGATTTTCACTCTGCAAAAACGGAGCAGTTGCGGCATGCAGTGGGAGGTGATGTGGGGTATATTTTCACACTGCAAAAACGGAGCAGTTGCGGCATGCAGTGGTAGGTGATGTGGGGTAGTTTTTCACTCTGCAAAAACGGAGCAATTGCGGCATGCAGTGGGAGGTGATGTAGGGTAGATTTTCACTCTGCAAAAATGGAGCAGTTGCGGCATGTAGTGGGAGGTGATGTAGGGTAGATTTTCATTCTGCAAAAACGGAGTAGTTGCGGCATGCAGTGGGAGGTGATGTGGGGTAGATTTTAATTCTGCAAAAACAGAGCAGTTACGGCATGCAGCAGGAGGTGATGTAGGGTAGATTTTCACTCTGCAAAAATGGAGCAGTTGCGGCATGTAGTGGGAGGTGATGTAGGGTAGATTTTCACTCTGCAAAAACGGAGCAGTTACGGCATGCAGCTGGAGTTGATGTAGGGTAGATTTTCACTCTCCAAAAACGGAGCAGTTGCGGCATGCAGTGGGAGGTGATGTAGGGTATATTTTCACTCTGCAAAAACGGAGCAGTTGCGGCATGCAGCAGGAGGTGATGTAGGGTAGATTTTCACTCTGCAAAAATGGAGCAGTTACGGCATGCAGCGGGAGGTGATGTCGGGTAGATTTTCATTCTGCAAAAACGGAGTAGTTGCGGCATGCAGTGGGAGGTGATGTGGGGTAGATTTTCACACTGCAAAAACGGAGCAGTTGCGGCGTGCAGTGGGAGGTGATGTAGGGTAGATTTTCACTCAAAATCGGAGCAGTTGCGGCATGCAGCGGGAGGTGATGTGGTGTAGATTTTCATTCTGCAAAAACGGAGCAGTTACGGCATGCAGCAGGAGGTGATGTAGGGTAGATTTTCACTCTCCGAAAACGGAGCAGTTACGGCATGCAGCAGGAGGTGATGTAGGGTAGATTTTCACTCTGCAAAAACGGAGCAGTTGCGGCATGCAGCGGGAGGTGATGTAGGGTAGATTTTCACTCTCTGAAAATGGAGCAGTTGCGGCATGTAGTGGGAGGTGATGTAGGGTAGATTTTCACTCTCCAAAAACGGAGCAGTTGCGGCATGCAGTGGGAGGTGATGTAGGGTAGATTTTCACTATGCAAAAACGGAGCAGTTGCGGCATGCAGTGGGAGGTAATGTGGGGTAGATTTTCACTCCGCAAAAACGGAGCAGTTGCGGCATGCAGTGGGAGGTGATGTAGGGTAGATTTTCATTCTGCAAAAACGGAGTAGTTGCGGCATGCAGTGGGAGGTGATGTGAGGTAGATTTTGACACTGCAAAAACGGAGCAGTTGCGGCGTGCAGTGGGAGGTGATGTAGGGTAGATTTTCACTCAAAATCGGAGCAGTTGCGGCATGCAGCAGGAGGTGACGTGGGGTAGGGTAGATTTTCACTCCGAAAACGGAGCAGTTACGGCATGCAGCAGGAGGTGATGTAGGGTAGATTTTCACTCTGCAAAAACGGAGCAGTTGCGGCATGCAGCGGGAGGTGATGTAGGGTAGATTTTCACTCTCTGAAAATGGAGCAGTTACGGCATGCAGCAGGAGGTGATGTAGGGTAGATTTTCACTCTGCAAAAATGGAGCAGATGCGGCATGTAGTGGGAGGTGATGTAGGGTAGATTTTCACTCTGCAAAAACGGAGCAGTTACGGCATGCAGCTGGAGTTGATGTAGGGTAGATTTTCACTCTCCAAAAACGGAGCAGTTGCGGCATGCAGTGGGAGGTGATGTAGGGTAGATTTTCACTCTGCAAAAACGGAGCAGTTGCGGCATGCAGTGGGAGGTGATGTGGGGTAGATTTTCACTCTGCAAAAACGGAGCAGTTACGGCATGCAGCGGGAGGTGATGTAGGGTAGATTTTCATTCTGCAAAAACGGAGTAGTTGCGGCATGCAGTGGGAGGTGATGTGGGGTAGATTTTCACACTGCAAAAACGGAGCAGTTGCGGCGTGGAGTGGGAGGTGATGTAGGGTAGATTTTCACTCAAAATCGGAGCAGTTGCGGCATGCAGCAGGAGGTGACGTGGGGTAGATTTTCACTCTGCAAAAACGGAGCAGTTACGGCATGCAGCGGGAGGTGATGTGGTGTAGATTTTCATTCTGCAAAAACGGAGCAGTTACGGCATGCAGCAGGAGGTGATGTAGGGTAGATTTTCACTCTCCGAAAACGGAGCAGTTACGGCATGCAGCAGGAGGTGATGTAGGGTAGATTTTCACTCTGCAAAAACGGAGCAGTTGCGGCATGTAGTGGGAGGTGATGTAGGGTAGATTTTCACTCTCCAAAAACGGAGCAGTTGCGGCATGCAGTGGGAGGTGATGTAGGGTAGATTTTCACTCTGCAAAAACGGAGCAGTTGCGGCATGCAGTTGGAGGTGATGTGGGGTAGATTTTCACTCTGCAAAAACGGAGCAGTTGCGGCATGCAGTGGGAGGTAATGTAGGGTAGATTTTCACTCAAATTCGGAGCAGTTGCAGCATGGAGCAGGAGGTGACGTGGGGTAGATTTTCACTCTGCAAAAACGGAGCAGTTGCGGCATGCAGCGAGAGGTGATGTAGGGTAGATTTTCACTCTGCAAAAACGGAGCAGTTGCGGCATGCAGTGGGAGGTATTGTATGGTATATTTTCACTATGCAATAACGGAGCAGTTATGGCATGCAGCAGGAGGTGATGTAGGGTAGATTTTCACTCTCCGAAAACGGAGCAAATACGGCATGCAGCAGGAGGTGATGTAGGGTAGATTTTCACTCTGCAAAAACGGAGCAGTTGCGGCATGTAGTGGGAGGTGATGTGGGGTAGATTTTGACACTGCAAAAACGGAGCAGTTGCGGCATGCAGTGGTAGGTGATGTGGGGTAGATTTTCACTCTGCAAAAACGGAGCAATTGCGGCATGCAGTGGGAGGTGATGTGTGGTAGATTTTCACTCTGCAAAAACGGAGCAGTTGTGGCATGCATGGGGGAGGTGATGTGGTGTAGATTTTCGCTCTGCAAAAACGGAGCAGTTACGGCATGCAGCAGGAGGTGATGTAGGGTAGATTTTCACTCTCCAAAAACGGAGCAGTTACAGCACGCGGTGGGAGGTGATTTAGGGCAGATTTTCACTCTCCAAAAACGGAGCAGTTGCAGCATGCAGCGAGAGGTGATGTAGGGTAGATTTTCACTCTGCAAAAACGGAGCAGTTGCGGCATGCAGTGGGAGGTGATGTATGGTATATTTTCACTCTGCAAAAACGGAGCAGTTATGGCATGCAGCAGGATGTGATGTAGGGTAGATTTTCACTCTTCGAAAACGGAGCAGTTACGGCATGCAGCAGGAGGTGATGTAGGGTAGATTTTCACTCTGCAAAAATGGAGCAGTTGCGGCATGTAGTGGGAGGTGATGTAGGGTAGATTTTCACTCTCCAAAAACGGAGCAGTTGCGGCATGCAGTGGGAGGTGATGTAGGGTAGATTTTCACTCTGCAAAAACGAAGCAGTTGCGCCATGCAGTGGGAGGTGATGTGGGGTAGATTTTCACTCCGCAAAAACGGAGCAGTTGCGGCATGCAGTGGGAGGTGATGTAGGGTAGATTTTCATTCTGCAAAAACGGAGTAGTTGCGGCATGCAGTGGGAGGTGATGTGGGGTAGATTTTGACACTGCAAAAACGGAGCAGTTGCGGTGTGCAGTGGGAGGTGATGTAGGGTAGATTTTCACTCAAAATCGGAGCAGTTGTGGCATGCAGCAGGAGGTGACGTGGGGTAGATTTTCACTCTGCAAAACGGAGCAGTTACGGCAAGCAGCAGGAGGTGATGTAGGGTAGATTTTCACTCTGCAAAAACGGAGCAGTTACGGCAAGCAGCAGGAGGTAATGTAGGGTTGATTTTCACTTTGCAAAAACAGAGCAGTTGCGGCATGCAGTGGGAGGTGATGTTTGGTAGATTTTCACTCTGCAAAAACGGAGCAGTTGCGGCATGCAGTGGGAGGTGATGTGGTGTAGATTTTCACTCTGCAAAAACGGAGCAGTTAGGCATGCATTAGGAGGTGATGTAGGGTAGATTTTCACTCTCTGAAAATGGAGCAGTTACGGCATGCAGCAGGAGGTGATGTAGGGTAGATTTTCACTCTGCAAAAACGGAGCACTTGCGGCATGTAGTGGGAGGTGATGTAGGGTAGATTTTCACTCTGCAAAAACGGAACAGTTACGGCATGCAGCTGGAGTTGATGTAGGGTAGATTTTCACTCTCCAAAAACGGAGCACTTGCGGCATGCAGTGGGAGGTGATGTAGGGTAGATTTTCACTCTGCAAAAACGGAGCAGTTGCGGCATGCAGTGGGAGGTGATGTGGGGTAGATTTTCACTCTGCAAAAACGGAGCAGTTATGGCATGCAGCTGGAGTTGATGTAGGGTAGATTTTCACTCTCCAAAAACGGAGCAGTTGCGGCATGCAGTGGGAGGTGATGTAGGGTTGATTTTCACTCTGCAAAAACAGAGCAGTTGTGGCATGCAGTGGGAGGTGATGTGGGGTAGATTTTCACTCTGCAAAAACGGAGCAGTTGCGGCATGCAGTGGGAGGTGATGTGGGGTATATTTTCACACTGCAAAAACGGAGCAGTTGCGGCATGCAGTGGTAGGTGATGTGGGGTAGTTTTTCACTCTGCAAAAACGGAGCAATTGCGGCATGCAGTGGGAGGTGATGTGTGGTAGATTTTCACTCGGCAAAAATGGAGCTGTTGCGGCATGCAGTGGGAGGTGATGTGGTGTAGATTTTAATTCTGCAAAAAGAGCAGTTACGGCATGCAGCAGGAGGTGATGTAGGGTAGATTTTCACTCTCCGAAAACGGAGCAGTTACGGCATGCAGCAGGAGGTGATGTAGGGTAGATTTTCACTCTGCAAAAACGGAGCAGTTACGGCATGCAGCTGGAGTTGATGTAGGGTAGATTTTCACTCTCCAAAAACGGAGCAGTTGCGGCATGCAGTGGGAGGTGATGTAGGGTAGATTTTCACTCTGCAAAAACGGAGCAGTTGCGGCATGCAGTGGGAGGTGATGTGGGGTAGATTTTCACTCTGCAAAAACGGAGCAGTTACGGCATGCAGCGGGAGGTGATGTAGGGTAGATTTTCATTCTGCAAAAACGGAGTAGTTGCGGCATGCAGTGGGAGGTGATGTGGGGTAGATTTTCACACTGCAAAAACGGAGCAGTTACGGCATGCAGCAGGAGGTGATGTAGGGTAGATTTTCACTCTCCGAATACGGAGCAGTTCAGGCATGCAGCAGGAGGTGATGTAGGGTAGATTTTCATTCTGCAAAAACGGAGCAGTTGCGGCATGCAGCGGGAGGTGATGTAGGGTAGATTTTCACTCTCTGAAAATGGAGCAGTTACGGCATGCAGCAGGAGGTGATGTAGGGTAGATTTTCACTCTGCAAAAATGGAGCAGATGCGGCATGTAGTGGGAGGTGATGTAGGGTAGATTTTCACTCTGCAAAAACGGAGCAGTTACGGCATGCAGCTGGAGTTGATGTAGGGTAGATTTTCACTGTCCAAAAACGGAGCAGTTGCGGCATGCAGTGGGAGGTGATGTAGGGTAGATTTTCACTCTGCAAAAACGGAGCAGTTGCGGCATGCAGTGGGAGGTGATGTGGGGTAGATTTTCACTCTGCAAAAACGGAGCAGTTACGGCATGCAGTGGGAGGTGATGTAGGGTAGATTTTCATTCTGCAAAAACGGAGTAGTTGCGGCATGCAGTGGGAGGTGATGTGGGGTAGATTTTCACACTGCAAAAACGGAGCAGTTGCGGCATGGAGTGGGAGGTGATGTAGGGTAGATTTTCACTCAAAATCGGAGCAGTTGCGGCATGCAGCAGGAGGTGACGTGGGGTAGATTTTGACACTGCAAAAACGGAGCAGTTGCGGCGTGCAGTGGGAGGTGATGTAGGGTAGATTTTCACTCAAAATCGGAGCAGTTGTGGCATGCAGCAGGAGGTGACGTGGGGTAGATTTTCACTCTGCAAAAACGGAGCAGTTACGGCAAGCAGCAGGAGGTGATGTAGGGTAGATTTTCACTCTGCAAAAACGGAGCAGTTACGGCAAGCAGCAGGAGGTGATGTAGGGTTGATTTTCACTCTGCAAAAACAGCAGTTGCGGCATGCAGTGGGAGGTGATGTTTGGTAGATTTTCACTCTGCAAAAACGGAGCAGTTGCGGCATGCAGTGGGAGGTGATGTGGTGTAGATTTTCACTCTGCAAAAACGGAGCAATTGCAGCATGCAGTGGGAGGTGATGTGTGGTAGATTTTCACTCTGCAAAAAACGGAGCAGTTGCGGCATGCAGTGGGAGGTGATGTGGTGTAGATTTTCATTCTGCAAAAACGGAGCAGTTAGGCATGCATTAGGAGGTGATGTAGGGTAGATTTTCACTCTCTGAAAACGGAGCAGTTATGGCATGCAGCAGGAGGTGATGTAGGGTAGATTTTCACTCTGCAAAAACGGAGCACTTGCGGCATGTAGTGGGAGGTGATGTAGGGTAGATTTTCACTCTGCAAAAACGGAACAGTTACGGCATGCAGCTGGAGTTGATGTAGGGTAGATTTTCACTCTCCAAAAACGGAGCACTTGCGGCATGCAGTGGGAGGTGATGTAGGGTAGATTTTCACTCTGCAAAAACGGAGCAGTTGCGGCATGCAGTGGGAGGTGATGTGGGGTAGATTTTCACTCCGCAAAAACGGAGCACTTGCGGCATGCAGTGGGAGGTGATGTAGGGTAGATTTTCATTCTGCAAAAACGGAGTAGTTGCGGCATGCAGTGGGAGGTGATGTGGGGTAGATTTTGACACTGCAAAAACGGAGCAGTTGCGGCGTGCAGTGGGAGGTGATGTAGGGTAGATTTTCACTCAAAATCGGAGCAGTTGTGGCATGCAGCAGGAGGTGACGTGGGGTAGATTTTCACTCTGCAAAAACGGAGCAGTTACGGCAAGCAGCAGGAGGTGATGTAGGGTAGATTTTCACTCTGCAAAAACAGAGCAGTTGCGGCATGCAGTGGGAGGTGATGTTTGGTAGATTTTCACTCTGCAAAAACGGAGCAGTTGCGGCATGCAGTGGGAGGTGATGTGGTGTAGATTTTCACTCTGCAAAAACGGAGCAGTTAGGCATGCATTAGGAGGTGATGTAGGGTAGATTTTCACTCTCTGAAAACGGAGCAGTTACGGCATGCAGCAGGAGGTGATGTAGGGTAGATTTTCACTCTGCAAAAATGGAGCAGTTGCGGCATGTAGTGGGAGGTGATGTAGGGTAGATTTTCACTCTCCAAAAACGGAGCAGTTGCGGCATGCAGTGGGAGGTGATGTAGGGTAGATTTTCACTCTGCAAAAACGGAGCAGTTGCGGCATGCAGTGGGAGGTGATGTGGGGTAGATTTTCACTCCGCAAAAACGGAGCAGTTGCGGCATGCAGTGGGAGGTGATGTAGGGTAGATTTTCATTCTGCAAAAACGGAGTAGTTGCGGCATGCAGTGGGAGGTGATGTGGGGTAGATTTTGACACTGCAAAAACGGAGCAGTTGCGGCGTGCAGTGGGAGGTGATGTAGGGTAGATTTTCACTCAAAATCGGAGCAGTTGTGGCATGCAGCAGGAGGTGACGTGGGGTAGATTTTCACTCTGCAAAAACGGAGCAGTTACGGCAAGCAGCAGGAGGTGATGTAGGGTAGATTTTCACTCTGCAAAAACGGAGCAGTTACGGCAAGCAGCAGGAGGTAATGTAGGGTTGATTTTCACTTTGCAAAAACAGAGCAGTTGCGGCATGCAGTGGGAGGTGATGTTTGGTAGATTTTCACTCTGCAAAAACGGAGCAGTTGCGGCATGCAGTGGGAGGTGATGTGGTGTAGATTTTCACTCTGCAAAAACGGAGCAGTTAGGCATGCATTAGGAGGTGATGTAGGGTAGATTTTCACTCTCTGAAAATGGAGCAGTTACGGCATGCAGCAGGAGGTGATGTAGGGTAGATTTTCACTCTGCAAAAACGGAGCACTTGCGGCATGTAGTGGGAGGTGATGTAGGGTAGATTTTCACTCTGCAAAAACGGAACAGTTACGGCATGCAGCTGGAGTTGATGTAGGGTAGATTTTCACTCTCCAAAAACGGAGCACTTGCGGCATGCAGTGGGAGGTGATGTAGGGTAGATTTTCACTCTGCAAAAACGGAGCAGTTGCGGCATGCAGTGGGAGGTGATGTGGGGTAGATTTTCACTCTGCAAAAACGGAGCAGTTATGGCATGCAGCTGGAGTTGATGTAGGGTAGATTTTCACTCTCCAAAAACGGAGCAGTTGCGGCATGCAGTGGGAGGTGATGTAGGGTTGATTTTCACTCTGCAAAAACAGAGCAGTTGTGGCATGCAGTGGGAGGTGATGTGGGGTAGATTTTCACTCTGCAAAAACGGAGCAGTTGCGGCATGCAGTGGGAGGTGATGTGGGGTATATTTTCACACTGCAAAAACGGAGCAGTTGCGGCATGCAGTGGTAGGTGATGTGGGGTAGTTTTTCACTCTGCAAAAACGGAGCAATTGCGGCATGCAGTGGGAGGTGATGTGTGGTAGATTTTCACTCGGCAAAAATGGAGCTGTTGCGGCATGCAGTGGGAGGTGATGTGGTGTAGATTTTAATTCTGCAAAAAGAGCAGTTACGGCATGCAGCAGGAGGTGATGTAGGGTAGATTTTCACTCTCCGAAAACGGAGCAGTTACGGCATGCGGCAGGAGGTGATGTAGGGTAGATTTTCACTCTGCAAAAACGGAGCAGTTACGGCATGCAGCTGGAGTTGATGTAGGGTAGATTTTCACTCTCCAAAAACGGAGCAGTTGCGGCATGCAGTGGGAGGTGATGTAGGGTAGATTTTCACTCTGCAAAAACGGAGCAGTTGCGGCATGCAGTGGGAGGTGATGTGGGGTAGATTTTCACTCTGCAAAAACGGAGCAGTTACGGCATGCAGCGGGAGGTGATGTAGGGTAGATTTTCATTCTGCAAAAACGGAGTAGTTGCGGCATGCAGTGGGAGGTGATGTGGGGTAGATTTTCACACTGCAAAAACGGAGCAGTTGCGGCATGCAGCGGGAGGTGATGTGGTGTAGATTTTCATTCTGCAAAAAAGGAGCAGTTACGGCATGCAGCAGGAGGTGATGTAGGGTAGATTTTCACTCTCCGAATACGGAGCAGTTAAGGCATGCAGCAGGAGGTGATGTAGGTTAGATTTTCACTCTGCAAAAACGGAGCAGTTGCGGCATGCAGCGGGAGGTGATGTAGGGTAGATTTTCACTCTCTGAAAATGGAGCAGTTACGGCATGCAGCAGGAGGTGATGTAGGGTAGATTTTCACTCTGCAAAAATGGAGCAGATGCGGCATGTAGTGGGAGGTGATGTAGGGTAGATTTTCACTCTGCAAAAACGGAGCAGTTACGGCATGCAGCTGGAGTTGATGTAGGGTAGATTTTCACTGTCCAAAAACGGAGCAGTTGCGGCATGCAGTGGGAGGTGATGTAGGGTAGATTTTCACTCTGCAAAAACGGAGCAGTTGCGGCATGCAGTGGGAGGTGATGTGGGGTAGATTTTCACTCTGCAAAAACGGAGCAGTTACGGCATGCAGTGGGAGGTGATGTAGGGTAGATTTTCATTCTGCAAAAACGGAGTAGTTGCGGCATGCAGTGGGAGGTGATGTGGGGTAGATTTTCACACTGCAAAAACGGAGCAGTTGCGGCATGGAGTGGGAGGTGATGTAGGGTAGATTTTCACTCAAAATCGGAGCAGTTGCGGCATGCAGCAGGAGGTGACGTGGGGTAGATTTTGACACTGCAAAAACGGAGCAGTTGCGGCGTGCAGTGGGAGGTGATGTAGGGTAGATTTTCACTCAAAATCGGAGCAGTTGTGGCATGCAGCAGGAGGTGACGTGGGGTAGATTTTCACTCTGCAAAAACGGAGCAGTTACGGCAAGCAGCAGGAGGTGATGTAGGGTAGATTTTCACTCTGCAAAAACGGAGCAGTTACGGCAAGCAGCAGGAGGTGATGTAGGGTTGATTTTCACTCTGCAAAAACAGCAGTTGCGGCATGCAGTGGGAGGTGATGTTTGGTAGATTTTCACTCTGCAAAAACGGAGCAGTTGCGGCATGCAGTGGGAGGTGATGTGGTGTAGATTTTCACTCTGCAAAAACGGAGCAATTGCAGCATGCAGTGGGAGGTGATGTGTGGTAGATTTTCACTCTGCAAAAAACGGAGCAGTTGCGGCATGCAGTGGGAGGTGATGTGGTGTAGATTTTCATTCTGCAAAAACGGAGCAGTTAGGCATGCATTAGGAGGTGATGTAGGGTAGATTTTCACTCTCTGAAAACGGAGCAGTTACGGCATGCAGCAGGAGGTGATGTAGGGTAGATTTTCACTCTGCAAAAACGGAGCACTTGCGGCATGTAGTGGGAGGTGATGTAGGGTAGATTTTCACTCTGCAAAAACGGAACAGTTACGGCATGCAGCTGGAGTTGATGTAGGGTAGATTTTCACTCTCCAAAAACGGAGCACTTGCGGCATGCAGTGGGAGGTGATGTAGGGTAGATTTTCACTCTGCAAAAACGGAGCAGTTGCGGCATGCAGTGGGAGGTGATGTGGGGTAGATTTTCACTCCGCAAAAACGGAGCAGTTGCGGCATGCAGTGGGAGGTGATGTAGGGTAGATTTTCATTCTGCAAAAACGGAGTAGTTGCGGCATGCAGTGGGAGGTGATGTGGGGTAGATTTTGACACTGCAAAAACGGAGCAGTTGCGGCGTGCAGTGGGAGGTGATGTAGAGTAGATTTTCACTCAAAATCGGAGCAGTTGTGGCATGCAGCAGGAGGTGACGTGGGGTAGATTTTCACTCTGCAAAAACGGAGCAGTTACGGCAAGCAGCAGGAGGTGATGTAGGGTAGATTTTCACTCTGCAAAAACAGAGCAGTTGCGGCATGCAGTGGGAGGTGATGTTTGGTAGATTTTCACTCTGCAAAAACGGAGCAGTTGCGGCATGCAGTGGGAGGTGATGTGGTGTAGATTTTCACTCTGCAAAAACGGAGCAGTTAGGCATGCATTAGGAGGTGATGTAGGGTAGATTTTCACTCTCTGAAAACGGAGCAGTTACGGCATGCAGCAGGAGGTGATGTAGGGTAGATTTTCACTCTGCAAAAACGGAGCACTTGCGGCATGTAGTGGGAGGTGATGTAGGGTAGATTTTCACTCTGCAAAAACGGAACAGTTACGGCATGCAGCTGGAGTTGATGTAGGGTAGATTTTCACTCTCCAAAAACGGAGCACTTGCGGCATGCAGTGGGAGGTGATGTAGGGTAGATTTTCACTCTGCAAAAACGGAGCAGTTGCGGCATGCAGTGGGAGGTGATGTGGGGTAGATTTTCACTCTGCAAAAACGGAGCAGTTATGGCATGCAGCTGGAGTTGATGTAGGGTAGATTTTCACTCTCCAAAAACGGAGCAGTTGCGGCATGCAGTGGGAGGTGATGTAGGGTTGATTTTCACTCTGCAAAAACAGAGCAGTTGTGGCATGCAGTGGGAGGTGATGTGGGGTAGATTTTCACTCTGCAAAAACGGAGCAGTTGCGGCATGCAGTGGGAGGTGATGTGGGGTATATTTTCACACTGCAAAAACGGAGCAGTTGCGGCATGCAGTGGTAGGTGATGTGGGGTAGTTTTTCACTCTGCAAAAACGGAGCAATTGCGGCATGCAGTGGGAGGTGATGTGGTGTAGATTTTAATTCTGCAAAAAGAGCAGTTACGGCATGCAGCAGGAGGTGATGTAGGGTAGATTTTCACTCTCCGAAAACGGAGCAGTTACGGCATGCAGCAGGAGGTGATGTAGGGTAGATTTTCACTCTGCAAAAATGGAGCAGTTGCGGCATGTAGTGGGAGGTGATGTAGGGTAGATTTTCACTCTGCAAAAACGGAGCAGTTACGGCATGCAGCTGGAGTTGATGTAGGGTAGATTTTCACTCTCCAAAAACGGAGCAGTTGCGGCATGCAGTGGGAGGTGATGTAGGGTAGATTTTCACTCTGCAAAAACGGAGCAGTTGCGGCATGCAGTGGGAGGTGATGTGGGGTAGATTTTCACTCTGCAAAAACGGAGCAGTTACGGCATGCAGCGGGAGGTGATGTAGGGTAGATTTTCATTCTGCAAAAACGGAGTAGTTGCGGCATGCAGTGGGAGGTGATGTGGGGTAGATTTTCACACTGCAAAAACGGAGCAGTTGCGGCATGCAGCGGGAGGTGATGTGGTGTAGATTTTCATTCTGCAAAAACGGAGCAGTTACGGCATGCAGCAGGAGGTGATGTAGGGTAGATTTTCACTCTCCGAATATGGAGCAGTTAAGGCATGCAGCAGGAGGTGATGTAGGGTAGATTTTCACTCTGCAAAAACGGAGCAGTTGCGGCATGCAGCGGGAGGTGATGTAGGGTAGATTTTCACTCTCTGAAAATGGAGCAGTTACGGCATGCAGCAGGAGGTGATGTAGGGTAGATTTTCACTCTGCAAAAATGGAGCAGATGCGGCATGTAGTGGGAGGTGATGTAGGGTAGATTTTCACTCTGCAAAAACGGAGCAGTTACGGCATGCAGCTGGAGTTGATGTAGGGTAGATTTTCACTGTCCAAAAACGGAGCAGTTGCGGCATGCAGTGGGAGGTGATGTAGGGTAGATTTTCACTCTGCAAAAACGGAGCAGTTGCGGCATGCAGTGGGAGGTGATGTGGGGTAGATTTTCACTCTGCAAAAACGGAGCAGTTACGGCATGCAGTGGGAGGTGATGTAGGGTAGATTTTCATTCTGCAAAAACGGAGTAGTTGCGGCATGCAGTGGGAGGTGATGTGGGGTAGATTTTCACACTGCAAAAACGGAGCAGTTGCGGCATGGAGTGGGAGGTGATGTAGGGTAGATTTTCACTCAAAATCGGAGCAGTTGCGGCATGCAGCAGGAGGTGACGTGGGGTAGATTTTCACTCTGCAAAAACGGAGCAGTTACGGCATGCAGCGGGAGGTGATGTGGTGTAGATTTTCATTCTGCAAAAACGGAGCAGTTACGGCATGCAGCAGGAGGTGATGTAGGGTAGATTTTCACTCTCTGAAAACGGAGCAGTTACGGCATGCAGCAGGAGGTGATGTAGGGTAGATTTTCACTCTGCAAAAACGGAGCAGTTGCGGCATGTAGTGGGAGGTGATGTAGGGTAGATTTTCACTCTCCAAAAACGGAGCAGTTGCGGCGTGCAGTGGGAGGTGATGTAGGGTAGATTTTCACTCTGCAAAAACGGAGCAGTTGCGGCATGCAGTTGGAGGTGATGTGGGGTAGATTTTCACTCTGCAAAAACGGAGCAGTTGCGGCATGCAGTGGGAGGTGATGTAGGGTAGATTTTCACTCAAAATCGGAGCAGTTGCGGCATGGAGCAGGAGGTGACGTGGGGTAGATTTTCACTCTGCAAAAACGGAGCAGTTGCGGCATGCAGCGAGAGGTGATGTAGGGTAGATTTTCACTCTGCAAAAACGGAGCAGTTGCGGCATGCAGTGGGAGGTGATGTATGGTATATTTTCACTCTGCAAAAACGGAGCAGTTATGGCATGCAGCAGGAGGTGATGTAGGGTAGATTTTCACTCTCCGAAAACGGAGCAGTTACGGCATGCAGCAGGAGGTGATGTAGGGTAGATTTTCACTCTGCAAAAACGGAGCAGTTGCGGCATGTAGTGGGAGGTGATGTAGGGTAGATTTTCACTCTCCAAAAACGGAGCAGTTGCGGCATGCAGTGGGAGGTGATGTAGGGTAGATTTTCACTCTGCAAAAACGGAGCAGTTGAGCATGCAGTGGGAGGTGATGTGGGGTAGATTTTCACTCCGCAAAAACGGAGCAGTTGCGGCATGCAGTGGGAGGTGATGTAGGGTAGATTTTCATTCTGCAAAAACGGAGTAGTTGCGGCATGCAGTGGGAGGTGATGTGGGGTAGATTTTGACACTGCAAAAACGGAGCAGTTGCGGCATGCAGTGGTAGGTGATGTGGGGTAGATTTTCACTCTGCAAAAACGGAGCAATTGCGGCATGCAATGGGAGGTGATGTGTGGTAGATTTTCACTCTGCAAAAACGGAGCGGTTGTGGCATGCATGGGGGAGGTGATGTGGTGTAGATTTTCGCTCTGCAAAAACGGAGCAGTTACGGCATGCAGCAGGAGGTGATGTAGGGTAGATTTTCACTCTCCAAAAACGGAGCAGTTACAGCATGCAGTGGGAGGTGATTTAGGGCAGATTTTCACTCTCCAAAAACGGAGCAGTTGCGGCATGCAGCGGGAGGTGATGTAGGGTAGATTTTCACTCTGCAAAAACGGAGCAGTTGCGGCATGCAGTGGGAGGTGATGTATGGTATATTTTCACTCTGCAAAAACGGAGCAGTTATGGCATGCAGCAGGAGGTGATGTAGGGTAGATTTTCACTCTCCGAAAACGGAGCAGTTACGGCATGCAGCAGGAGGTGATGTAGGGTAGATTTTCACTGCAAAAACGGAGCAGTTGCGGCATGTAGTGGGAGGTGATGTAGGGTAGATTTTCACTCTCCAAAAACGGAGCAGTTGCGGCATGCAGTGGGAGGTGATGTAGGGTAGATTTTCACTCTGCAAAAACGGAGCAGTTGCGGCATGCAGTGGGAGGTGATGTGGGGTAGATTTTCACTCCGCAAAAACGGAGCAGTTGCGGCATGCAGTGGGAGGTGATGTAGGGTAGATTTTCATTCTGCAAAAACGGAGTAGTTGCGGCATGCAGTGGGAGGTGATGTGGGGTAGATTTTGACACTGCAAAAACGGAGCAGTTGCGGCGTGCAGTGGGAGGTGATGTAGGGTAGATTTTCACTCAAAATCGGAGCAGTTGTGGCATGCAGCAGGAGGTGACGTGGGGTAGATTTTCACTCTGCAAAAACGGAGCAGTTACGGCAAGCAGCAGGAGGTGATGTAGGGTAGATTTTCACTCTGCAAAAACGGAGCAGTTACGGCAAGCAGCAGGAGGTGATGTAGGGTTGATTTTCACTCTGCAAAAAGAGCAGTTGCGGCATGCAGTGGGAGGTGATGTTTGGTAGATTTTCACTCTGCAAAAACGGAGCAGTTGCGGCATGCAGTGGGAGGTGATGTGGTGTAGATTTTCACTCTGCAAAAACGGAGCAATTGCAGCATGCAGTGGGAGGTGATGTGTGGTAGATTTTCACTCTGCAAAAAACGGAGCAGTTGCGGCATGCAGTGGGAGGTGATGTGGTGTAGATTTTCATTCTGCAAAAACGGAGCAGTTAGGCATGCATTAGGAGGTGATGTAGGGTAGATTTTCACTCTCTGAAAACGGAGCAGTTACGGCATGCAGCAGGAGGTGATGTAGGGTAGATTTTCACTCTGCAAAAACGGAGCACTTGCGGCATGTAGTGGGAGGTGATGTAGGGTAGATTTTCACTCTGCAAAAACGGAACAGTTACGGCATGCAGCTGGAGTTGATGTAGGGTAGATTTTCACTCTCCAAAAACGGAGCACTTGTGGCAATCAGTGGGAGGTGATGTAGGGTAGATTTTCACTCTGCAAAAACGGAGCAGTTGCGGCATGCAGTGGGAGGTGATGTGGGGTAGATTTTCACTCTGCAAAAACGGAGCAGTTATGGCATGCAGCTGGAGTTGATGTAGGGTAGATTTTCACTCTCCAAAAACGGAGCAGTTGCGGCATGCAGTGGGAGGTGATGTAGGGTTGATTTTCACTCTGCAAAAACAGAGCAGTTGCGGCATGCAGTGGGAGGTGATGTGGGGTAGATTTTCACTCTGCAAAAACGGAGCAGTTGCGGCATGCAGTGGGAGGTGATGTGGGGTATATTTTCACACTGCAAAAACGGAGCAGTTGCGGCATGCAGTGGTAGGTGATGTGGGGTAGTTTTTCACTCTGCAAAAACGGAGCAATTGCGGCATGCAGCAGGAGGTGATGTAGGGTAGATTTTCACTCTGCAAAAACGGAGCAGTTGCGGCATGTAGTGGGAGGTGATGTAGGGTAGATTTTCACTCTCCAAAAACGGAGCAGTTGCGGCATGCAGTGGGAGGTGATGTAGGGTAGATTTTCACTCTGCAAAAACGGAGCAGTTGCGGCATGCAGTGGGAGGTGATGTGGGGTAGATTTTCACTCCGCAAAAACGGAGCAGTTGCGGCATGCAGTGGGAGGTGATGTAGGGTAGATTTTCATTCTGCAAAAACGGAGTAGTTGCGGCATGCAGTGGGAGGTGATGTGGGGTAGATTTTGACACTGCAAAAACGGAGCAGTTGCGGCGTGCAGTGGGAGGTGATGTAGGGTAGATTTTCACTCAAAATCGGAGCAGTTGTGGCATGCAGCAGGAGGTGACGTGGGGTAGATTTTCACTCTGCAAAAACGGAGCAGTTACGGCAAGCAGCAGGAGGTGATGTAGGGTAGATTTTCACTCTGCAAAAACGGAGCAGTTACGGCAAGCAGCAGGAGGTGATGTAGGGTTGATTTTCACTCTGCAAAAAGAGCAGTTGCGGCATGCAGTGGGAGGTGATGTTTGGTAGATTTTCACTCTGCAAAAACGGAGCAGTTGCGGCATGCAGTGGGAGGTGATGTGGTGTGGATTTTCACTCTGCAAAAACGGAGCAATTGCAGCATGCAGTGGGAGGTGATGTGTGGTAGATTTTCACTCTGCAAAAAACGGAGCAGTTGCGGCATGCAGTGGGAGGTGATGTGGTGTAGATTTTCATTCTGCAAAAACGGAGCAGTTAGGCATGCATTAGGAGGTGATGTAGGGTAGATTTTCACTCTCTGAAAACGGAGCAGTTACGGCATGCAGCAGGAGGTGATGTAGGGTAGATTTTCACTCTGCAAAAACGGAGCACTTGCGGCATGTAGTGGGAGGTGATGTAGGGTAGATTTTCACTCTGCAAAAACGGAACAGTTACGGCATGCAGCTGGAGTTGATGTAGGGTAGATTTTCACTCTCCAAAAACGGAGCACTTGCGGCAATCAGTGGGAGGTGATGTAGGGTAGATTTTCACTCTGCAAAAACGGAGCAGTTGCGGCATGCAGTGGGAGGTGATGTGGGGTAGATTTTCACTCTGCAAAAACGGAGCAGTTATGGCATGCAGCTGGAGTTGATGTAGGGTAGATTTTCACTCTCCAAAAACGGAGCAGTTGCGGCATGCAGTGGGAGGTGATGTAGGGTTGATTTTCACTCTGCAAAAACAGAGCAGTTGCGGCATGCAGTGGGAGGTGATGTGGGGTAGATTTTCACTCTGCAAAAACGGAGCAGTTGCGGCATGCAGTGGGAGGTGATGTGGGGTATATTTTCACACTGCAAAAACGGAGCAGTTGCGGCATGCAGTGGTAGGTGATGTGGGGTAGTTTTTCACTCTGCAAAAACGGAGCAATTGCGGCATGCAGTGGGAGGTGATGTGTGGTAGATTTTCACTCGGCAAAAATGGAGCAGTTGCGGCATGCAGTGGGAGGTGATGTGGTGTAGATTTTAATTCTGCAAAAACAGAGCAGTTACGGCATGCATCAGGAGGTGATGTAGGGTAGATTTTCACTCTCCGAAAACGGAGCAGTTACGGCATGCAGCAGGAGGTGATGTAGGGTAGATTTTCACTCTGCAAAAATGGAGCAGTTGCGGCATGTAGTGGGAGGTGATGTAGGGTAGATTTTCACTCTGCAAAAACGGAGCAGTTACGGCATGCAGTGGGAGGTGATGTATGGTATATTTTCACTCTGCAAAAACGGAGCAGTTATGGCATGCAGCAGGAGGTGATGTAGGGTAGATTTTCACTCTCCGAAAACGGAGCAGTTACGGCATGCAGCAGGAGGTGATGTAGGGTAGATTTTCACTCTGCAAAAGCGGAGCAGTTGCGGCATGTAGTGGGAGGTGATGTAGGGTAGATTTTCACTCTCCAAAAACGGAGCAGTTGCGGCATGCAGTGGGAGGTGATGTAGGGTAGATTTTCACTCTGCAAAAACGGAGCAGTTGTGGCATGCAGTGGGAGGTGATGTGGGGTAGATTTTCACTCCGCAAAAACGGAGCAGTTGCGGCATGCAGTGGGAGGTGATGTAGGGTAGATTTTCATTCTGCAAAAACGGAGTAGTTGCGGCATGCAGTGGGAGGTGATGTGGGGTAGATTTTGACACTGCAAAAACGGAGCAGTTGCAGCGTGCAGTGGGAGGTGATGTAGGGTAGATTTTCACTCAAAATCGGAGCAGTTGTGGCATGCAGCAGGAGGTGACGTGGGGTAGATTTTCACTCTGCAAAAACGGAGCAGTTACGGCAAGCAGCAGGAGGTGATGTAGGGTAGATTTTCACTCTGCAAAAACGGAGCAGTTGCGGCAAGCAGCAGGAGGTGATGTAGGGTTGATTTTCACTCTGCAAAAACAGCAGTTGCGGCATGCAGTGGGAGGTGATGTTTGGTAGATTTTCACTCTGCAAAAACGGAGCAGTTGCGGCATGCAGTGGGAGGTGATGTGGTGTAGATTTTCACTCTGCAAAAACGGAGCAATTGCAGCATGCAGTGGGAGGTGATGTGTGGTAGATTTTCACTCTGCAAAAAACGGAGCAGTTGCGGCATGCAGTGGGAGGTGATGTGGTGTAGATTTTCATTCTGCAAAAACGGAGCAGTTAGGCATGCATTAGGAGGTGATGTAGGGTAGATTTTCACTCTCTGAAAACGGAGCAGTTGCGGCGTGGAGTGGGAGGTGATGTAGGGTAGATTTTCACTCAAAATCGGAGCAGTTGCGGCATGCAGCAGGAGGTGACGTGGGGTAGATTTTCACTCTGCAAAAACGGAGCAGTTACGGCATGCAGCGGGAGGTGATGTGGTGTAGATTTTCATTCTGCAAAAACGGAGCAGTTACGGCATGCAGCAGGAGGTGATGTAGGGTAGATTTTCACTCTCTGAAAACGGAGCAGTTACGGCATGCAGCAGGAGGTGATGTAGGGTAGATTTTCACTCTGCAAAAACGGAGCAGTTGCGGCATGTAGTGGGAGGTGATGTAGGGTAGATTTTCACTCTCCAAAAACGGAGCAGTTGCGGCATGCAGTGGGAGGTGATGTAGGGTAGATTTTCACTCTGCAAAAACGGAGCAGTTGCGGCATGCAGTTGGAGGTGATGTGGGGTAGATTTTCACTCTGCAAAAACGGAGCAGTTGCGGCATGCAGTGGGAGGTGATGTAGGGTAGATTTTCACTCAAAATCGGAGCAGTTGCGGCATGGAGCAGGAGGTGACGTGGGGTAGATTTTCACTCTGCAAAAACGGAGCAGTTGCGGCATGCAGCGAGAGGTGATGTAGGGTAGATTTTCACTCTGCAAAAACGGAGCAGTTGCGGCATGCAGTGGGAGGTGATGTATGGTATATTTTCACTCTGCAAAAACGGAGCAGTTATGGCATGCAGCAGGAGGTGATGTAGGGTAGATTTTCACTCTCCGAAAACGGAGCAGTTACGGCATGCAGCAGGAGGTGATGTAGGGTAGATTTTCACTCTGCAAAAACGGAGCAGTTGCGGCATGTAGTGGGAGGTGATGTAGGGTAGATTTTCACTCTCCAAAAACGGAGCAGTTGCGGCATGCAGTGGGAGGTGATGTAGGGTAGATTTTCACTCTGCAAAAACGGAGCAGTTGAGCATGCAGTGGGAGGTGATGTGGGGTAGATTTTCACTCCGCAAAAACGGAGCAGTTGCGGCATGCAGTGGGAGGTGATGTAGGGTAGATTTTCATTCTGCAAAAACGGAGTAGTTGCGGCATGCAGTGGGAGGTGATGTGGGGTAGATTTTGACACTGCAAAAACGGAGCAGTTGCGGCATGCAGTGGTAGGTGATGTGGGGTAGATTTTCACTCTGCAAAAACGGAGCAATTGCGGCATGCAGTGGGAGGTGATGTGTGGTAGATTTTCACTCTGCAAAAACGGAGCGGTTGTGGCATGCATGGGGGAGGTGATGTGGTGTAGATTTTCGCTCTGCAAAAACGGAGCAGTTACGGCATGCAGCAGGAGGTGATGTAGGGTAGATTTTCACTCTCCAAAAACGGAGCAGTTACAGCATGCAGTGGGAGGTGATTTAGGGCAGATTTTCACTCTCCAAAAACGGAGCAGTTGCGGCATGCAGCGAGAGGTGATGTAGGGTAGATTTTCACTCTGCAAAAACGGAGCAGTTGCGGCATGCAGTGGGAGGTGATGTATGGTATATTTTCACTCTGCAAAAACGGAGCAGTTATGGCATGCAGCAGGAGGTGATGTAGGGTAGATTTTCACTCTCCGAAAACGGAGCAGTTACGGCATGCAGCAGGAGGTGATGTAGGGTAGATTTTCACTCTGCAAAAACGGAGCAGTTGCGGCATGTAGTGGGAGGTGATGTAGGGTAGATTTTCACTCTCCAAAAACGGAGCAGTTGCGGCATGCAGTGGGAGGTGATGTAGGGTAGATTTTCACTCTGCAAAAACGGAGCAGTTGCGGCATGCAGTGGGAGGTGATGTGGGGTAGATTTTCACTCCGCAAAAACGGAGCAGTTGCGGCATGCAGTGGGAGGTGATGTAGGGTAGATTTTCATTCTGCAAAAACGGAGTAGTTGCGGCATGCAGTGGGAGGTGATGTGGGGTAGATTTTGACACTGCAAAAACGGAGCAGTTGTGGCATGCAGCAGGAGGTGACGTGGGGTAGATTTTCACTCTGCAAAAACGGAGCAGTTACGGCAAGCAGCAGGAGGTGATGTAGGGTAGATTTTCACTCTGCAAAAACGGAGCAGTTACGGCAAGCAGCAGGAGGTGATGTAGGGTTGATTTTCACTCTGCAAAAACAGCAGTTGCGGCATGCAGTGGGAGGTGATGTTTGGTAGATTTTCACTCTGCAAAAACGGAGCAGTTGTGGCATGCAGTGGGAGGTGATGTGGTGTAGATTTTCACTCTGCAAAAACGGAGCAATTGCAGCATGCAGTGGGAGGTGATGTGTGGTAGATTTTCACTCTGCAAAAAACGGAGCAGTTGCGGCATGCAGTGGGAGGTGATGTGGTGTAGATTTTCATTCTGCAAAAACGGAGCAGTTAGGCATGCATTAGGAGGTGATGTAGGGTAGATTTTCACTCTCTGAAAACGGAGCAGTTACGGCATGCAGCAGGAGGTGATGTAGGGTAGATTTTCACTCTGCAAAAACGGAGCACTTGCGGCATGTAGTGGGAGGTGATGTAGGGTAGATTTTCACTCTGCAAAAACGGAACAGTTACGGCATGCAGCTGGAGTTGATGTAGGGTAGATTTTCACTCTCCAAAAACGGAGCACTTGCGGCAATCAGTGGGAGGTGATGTAGGGTAGATTTTCACTCTGCAAAAACGGAGCAGTTGCGGCATGCAGTGGGAGGTGATGTGGGGTAGATTTTCACTCTGCAAAAACGGAGCAGTTGCGGCATGCAGTGGGAGGTGATGTGGGGTATATTTTCACACTGCAAAAACGGAGCAGTTGCGGCATGCAGTGGTAGGTGATGTGGGGTAGTTTTTCACTCTGCAAAAACGGAGCAATTGCGGCATGCAGTGGGAGGTGATGTGTGGTAGATTTTCACTCGGCAAAAATGGAGCAGTTGCGGCATGCAGTGGGAGGTGATGTGGTGTAGATTTTAATTCTGCAAAAACAGAGCAGTTACGGCATGCAGCAGGAGGTGATGTAGGGTAGATTTTCACTCTCCGAAAACGGAGCAGTTACGGCATGCAGCAGGAGGTGATGTAGGGTAGATTTTCACTCTGCAAAAATGGAGCAGTTGCGGCATGTAGTGGGAGGTGATGTAGGGTAGATTTTCACTCTGCAAAAACGGAGCAGTTACGGCATGCAGTGGGAGGTGATGTATGGTATATTTTCACTCTGCAAAAACGGAGCAGTTATGGCATGCAGCAGGAGGTGATGTAGGGTAGATTTTCACTCTCCGAAAACGGAGCAGTTACGGCATGCAGCAGGAGGTGATGTAGGGTAGATTTTCACTCTGCAAAAACGGAGCAGTTGCGGCATGTAGTGGGAGGTGATGTAGGGTAGATTTTCACTCTCCAAAAACGGAGCAGTTGCGGCATGCAGTGGGAGGTGATGTAGGGTAGATTTTCACTCTGCAAAAACGGAGCAGTTGCGGCATGCAGTGGGAGGTGATGTGGGGTAGATTTTCACTCCGCAAAAACGGAGCAGTTGCGGCATGCAGTGGGAGGTGATGTAGGGTAGATTTTCATTCTGCAAAAACGGAGTAGTTGCGGCATGCAGTGGGAGGTGATGTGGGGTAGATTTTGACACTGCAAAAACGGAGCAGTTGCAGCGTGCAGTGGGAGGTGATGTAGGGTAGATTTTCACTCAAAATCGGAGCAGTTGTGGCATGCAGCAGGAGGTGACGTGGGGTAGATTTTCACTCTGCAAAAACGGAGCAGTTACGGCAAGCAGCAGGAGGTGATGTAGGGTAGATTTTCACTCTGCAAAAACGGAGCAGTTACGGCAAGCAGCAGGAGGTGATGTAGGGTTGATTTTCACTCTGCAAAAACAGCAGTTGCGGCATGCAGTGGGAGGTGATGTTTGGTAGATTTTCACTCTGCAAAAACGGAGCAGTTGCGGCATGCAGTGGGAGGTGATGTGGTGTAGATTTTCACTCTGCAAAAACGGAGCAATTGCAGCATGCAGTGGGAGGTGATGTGTGGTAGATTTTCACTCTGCAAAAAACGGAGCAGTTGCGGCATGCAGTGGGAGGTGATGTGGTGTAGATTTTCATTCTGCAAAAACGGAGCAGTTAGGCATGCATTAGGAGGTGATGTAGGGTAGATTTTCACTCTCTGAAAACGGAGCAGTTACGGCATGCAGCAGGAGGTGATGTAGGGTAGATTTTCACTCTGCAAAAATGGAGCAGTTGCGGCATGTAGTGGGAGGTGATGTAGGGCAGATTTTCACTCTGCAAAAACGGAGCAGTTACGGCATGCAGCTGGAGTTGATGTAGGGTAGATTTTCACTCTCCAAAAACGGAGCAGTTGCGGCATGCAGTGGGAGGTGATGTAGGGTAGATTTTCACTCTGCAAAAACGGAGCAGTTGCGGCATGCAGTGGGAGGTGATGTGGGGTAGATTTTCACTCTGCAAAAACGGAGCAGTTACGGCATGCAGCGGGAGGTGATGTAGGGTAGATTTTCATTCTGCAAAAATGGAGTAGTTGCGGCATGCAGTGGGAGGTGATGTGGGGTAGATTTTCACACTGCAAAAACGGAGCAGTTGCAGCGTGCAGTGGGAGGTGATGTAGGGTAGATTTTCACTCAAAATCGGAGCAGTTGCGGCATGCAGCAGGAGGTGACGTGGGGTAGATTTTCACTCTGCAAAAACGGAGCAGTTACGGCATGCAGCGGGAGGTGATGTGGTGTAGATTTTCATTCTGCAAAACGGAGCAGTTACGGCATGCAGCAGGAGGTGATGTAGGGTAGATTTTCACTCTGCAAAAATGGAGCAGTTGCGGCATGTAGTGGGAGGTGATGTAGGGTAGATTTTCACTCTGCAAAAACGGAGCAGTTACGGCATGCAGCTGGAGTTGATGTAGGGTAGATTTTCACTCTCCAAAAACGGAGCAGTTATGGCATGCAGCAGGAGGTGATGTAGGGTAGATTTTCACTCTCCGAAAACGGAGCAGTTACGGCATGCAGCAGGAGGTGATGTAGGGTAGATTTTCACTCTGCAAAAACGGAGCAGTTGCGGCATGTAGTGGGAGGTGATGTAGGGTAGATTTTCACTCTCCAAAAACGGAGCAGTTGCGGCATGCAGTGGGAGGTGATGTAGGGTAGATTTTCACTCTGCAAAAACGGAGCAGTTGCGGCATGCAGTGGGAGGTGATGTGGGGTAGATTTTCACTCCGCAAAAACGGAGCAGTTGCGGCATGCAGTGGGAGGTGATGTAGGGTAGATTTTCATTCTGCAAAAACGTAGTAGTTGCGGCATGCAGTGGGAGGTGATGTGGGGTAGATTTTCACACTGCAAAAACGGAGCAGTTGCGGCGTGCAGTGGGAGGTGATGTAGGGTAGATTTTCACTCAAAATCGGAGCAGTTGCGGCATGCAGCGGGAGGTGATGTGGTGTAGATTTTCATTCTGCAAAAACGGAGCAGTTACGGCATGCAGCAGGAGGTGATGTAGGGTAGATTTTCACTCTCCGAAAACGGAGCAGTTACGGCATGCAGCAGGAGGTGATGTGGGGTAGATTTTCACTCTGCAAAAACGGAGCAGTTGCGGCATGCAGCGGGAGGTGATGTAGGGTAGATTTTCACTCTCTGAAAATGGAGCAGTTACGGCATGCAGCAGGAGGTGATGTAGGGTAGATTTTCACTCTGCAAAAATGGAGCAGATGCGGCATGTAGTGGGAGGTGATGTAGGGTAGATTTTCACTCTGCAAAAACGGAGCAGTTACGGCATGCAGCTGGAGTTGATGTAGGGTAGATTTTCACTCTCCAAAAACGGAGCAGTTGCGGCATGCAGTGGGAGGTGATGTAGGGTAGATTTTCACTCTGCAAAAATGGAGCAGATGCGGCATGTAGTGGGAGGTGATGTAGGGTAGATTTTCACTCTGCAAAAACGGAGCAGTTACGGCATGCAGCTGGAGTTGATGTAGGGTAGATTTTCACTCTCCAAAAACGGAGCAGTTGCGGCATGCAGTGGGAGGTGATGTAGGGTAGATTTTCACTCTGCAAAAACAGAGCAGTTGCGGCATGCAGTGGGAGGTGATGTGGGGTACATTTTCACTCTGCAAAAACGGAGCAGTTACGGCATGCAGCGGGAGGTGATGTGGGGTAGATTTTCACACTGCAAAAACGGAGCAGTTGCGGCGTGGAGTGGGAGGTGATGTAGGGTAGATTTTCACTCTCCAAAAACGGAGCAGTTGCGGCATGCAGTGGGAGGTGATGTAGTGTAGATTTTCACTCTGCAAAAACGGAGCAGTTGCGTAATGCAGCAGGAGGTGATGTAGGGTAGATTTTCACTCTGCAAAAACGGAGCAGTTACGGCATGCAGCGGGAGGTGATGTAGGGTAGATTTTCATTCTGCAAAAACGGAGTAGTTGCGGCATGCAGTGGGAGGTGATGTGGGGTAGATTTTCACACTGCAAAAACGGAGCAGTTGCGGCGTGCAGTGGGAGGTGATGTAGGGTAGATTTTCACTCAAAATCGGAGCAGTTGCGGCATGCAGCGGGAGGTGATGTGGTGTAGATTTTCATTCTGCAAAAACGGAGCAGTTACGGCATGCAGCAGGAGGTGATGTAGGGTAGATTTTCACTCTCCGAAAACGGAGCAGTTACGGCATGCAGCTGGAGTTGATGTAGGGTAGATTTTCACTCTCCAAAAACGGAGCAATTGCGGCATGCAGTGGGAGGTGATGTGTGGTAGATTTTCACTCGGCAAAAATGGAGCAGTTGCGGCATGCAGTGGGAGGTGATGTGGTGTAGATTTTAATTCTGCAAAAACAGAGCAGTTACGGCATGCAGCAGGAGGTGATGTAGGGTAGATTTTCACTCTGCAAAAATGGAGCAGTTGCGGCATGTAGTGGGAGGTGATGTAGGGTAGATTTTCACTCTGCAAAAACGGAGCAGTTACGGCATGCAGCTGGAGTTGATGTAGGGTAGATTTTCACTCTCCAAAAACGGAGCAGTTGCGGCATGCAGTGGGAGGTGATGTAGGGTAGATTTTCACTCTGCAAAAACGGAGCAGTTGCGGCATGCAGCAGGAGGTGATGTAGGGTAGATTTTCACTCTGCAAAAACAGAGCAGTTACGGCATGCAGCTGGAGTTGATGTAGGGTAGATTTTCACTCTCCAAAAACGGAGCAGTTGCGGCATGCAGTGGGAGGTGATGTAGGGTAGATTTTCACTCTGCAAAAACGGAGCAGTTGCGGCATGCAGCAGGAGGTGATGTAGGGTAGATTTTCACTCTGCAAAAACGGAGCAGTTACGGCATGCAGCGGGAGGTGATGTAGGATAGATTTTCATTCTGCAAAAACGGAGTAGTTGCGGCATGCAGTGGGAGGTGATGTGGGGTAGATTTTCACACTGCAAAAACGGAGCAGTTGCGGCGTGCAGTGGGAGGTGATGTAGGGTAGATTTTCACTCAAAATCGGAGCAGTTGCGGCATGCAGCGGGAGGTGATGTGGTGTAGATTTTCATTCTGCAAAAACGGAGCAGTTACGGCATGCAGCAGGAGGTGATGTAGGGTAGATTTTCACTCTCCGAAAACGGAGCAGTTACGGCATGCAGCAGGAGGTGATGTAGGGTAGATTTTCACTCCGCAAAAACGGAGCAGTTGCGGCATGCAGTGGGAGGTGATGTAGGGTAGATTTTCATTCTGCAAAAACGGAGTAGTTGCGGCATGCAGTGGGAGGTGATGTGGGGTAGATTTTGACACTGCAAAAACGGAGCAGTTGCGGCGTGCAGTGGGAGGTGATGTAGGGTAGATTTTCACTCAAAATCAGAGCAGTTGCGGCATGCAGCAGGAGGTGACGTGGGGTAGGGTAGATTTTCACTCTCCGAAAACGGAGCAGTTACGGCATGCAGTGGGAGGTGATGTGGTGTAGATTTTCACTCTGCAAAAACGGAGCAATTGCAGCATGCAGTGGGAGGTGATGTGTGGTAGATTTTCACTCTGCAAAAAACGGAGCAGTTGCGGCATGCAGTGGGAGGTGATGTGGTGTAGATTTTCATTCTGCAAAAACGGAGCAGTTAGGCATGCATTAGGAGGTGATGTAGGGTAGATTTTCACTCTCCAAAAACGGAGCACTTGCGGCATGCAGTGGGAGGTGATGTAGGGTAGAGTTTCACTCTGCAAAAACGGAGCAGTTGCGGCATGCAGTGGGAGGTGATGTGGGGTAGATTTTCACTCTGCAAAAACGGAGCAGTTATGGCATGCAGCTGGAGTTGATGTAGGGTAGATTTTCACTCTCCAAAAACGGAGCAGTTGCGGCATGCAGTGGGAGGTGATGTAGGGTTGATTTTCACTCTGCAAAAACAGAGCAGTTGCGGCATGCAGTGGGAGGTGATGTGGGGTAGATTTTCACTCTGCAAAAACGGAGCAGTTGCGGCATGCAGTGGGAGGTGATGTGGGGTATATTTTCACACTGCAAAAACGGAGCAGTTGCGGCATGCAGTGGTAGGTGATGTGGGGTAGTTTTTCACTCTGCAAAAACGGAGCAATTGCGGCATGCAGTGGGAGGTGATGTGTGGTAGATTTTCACTCGGCAAAAATGGAGCTGTTGCGGCATGCAGTGGGAGGTGATGTGGTGTAGATTTTAATTCTGCAAAAAGAGCAGTTACGGCATGCAGCAGGAGGTGATGTAGGGTAGATTTTCACTCTCCGAAAACGGAGCAGTTACGGCATGCAGCAGGAGGTGATGTAGGGTAGATTTTCACTCTGCAAAAATGGAGCAGTTGCGGCATGTAGTGGGAGGTGATGTAGGGTAGATTTTCACTCTGCAAAAACGGAGCAGTTACGGCATGCAGCTGGAGTTGATGTAGGGTAGATTTTCACTCTCCAAAAACGGAGCAGTTGCGGCATGCAGTGGGAGGTGATGTAGGGTAGATTTTCACTCTGCAAAACGGAGCAGTTGCGGCATGCAGTGGGAGGTGATGTGGGGTAGATTTTCACTCTGCAAAAACAGAGCAGTTACGGCATGCAGCGGGAGGTGATGTAGGGTAGATTTTCATTCTGCAAAAACGGAGTAGTTGCGGCATGCAGTGGGAGGTGATGTGGGGTAGATTTTCACACTGCAAAAACGGAGCAGTTGCGGCATGCAGCGGGAGGTGATGTGGTGTAGATTTTCATTCTGCAAAAACGGAGCAGTTACGGCATGCAGCAGGAGGTGATGCAGGGTAGATTTTCACTCTCCGAATACGGAGCAGTTACGGCATGCAGCAGGAGGTGATGTAGGGTAGATTTTCACTCTGCAAAAACGGAGCAGTTGCGGCATGCAGCGGGAGGTGATGTAGGGTAGATTTTCACTCTCTGAAAATGGAGCAGTTACGGCATGCAGCAGGAGGTGATGTAGGGTAGATTTTCACTCTGCAAAAATGGAGCAGATGCGGCATGTAGTGGGAGGTGATGTAGGGTAGATTTTCACTCTGCAAAAACGGAGCAGTTACGGCATGCAGCTGGAGTTGATGTAGGGTAGATTTTCACTGTCCAAAAACGGAGCAGTTGCGGCATGCAGTGGGAGGTGATGTAGGGTAGATTTTCACTCTGCAAAAACGGAGCAGTTGCGGCATGCAGTGGGAGGTGATGTGGGGTAGATTTTCACTCTGCAAAAACGGAGCAGTTACGGCATGCAGCGGGAGGTGATGTAGGGTAGATTTTCATTCTGCAAAAACGGAGTAGTTGCGGCATGCAGTGGGAGGTGATGTGGGGTAGATTTTCACACGGCAAAAACGGAGCAGTTGCGGCGTGGAGTGGGAGGTGATGTGGGGTAGATTTTCACTCAAAATCGGAGCAGTTGCGGCATGCAGTGGGAGGTGACGTGGGGTAGATTTTCACTCTGCAAAAACGGAGCAGTTACGGCATGCATGGGGGAGGTGATGTGGTGTAGATTTTCGCTCTGCAAAAACGGAGCAGTTACGCCATGCAGCAGGAGGTGATGTAGGGTAGATTTTCACTCTCCGAAAACGGAGAAGTTACGGCATGCAGCAGGAGGTGATGTAGGGTAGATTTTTACTCTGCAAAAACGGAGCAATTGCGGCATGCAGTGGGAGGTGATGTGTGGTAGATTTTCACTCTGCAAAAACGGAGCAGTTGTGGCATGCATGGGGGAGGTGATGTAGGGTAGATTTTCACTCTCCAAAAACTGAGCAGTTACGGCATGCAGCAGGAGGTGATGTAGGGTAGATTTTCACTCTCCGAAAACGGAGCAGTTACGGCATGCAGCAGGAGGTGATGTAGGGTAGATTTTCACTCTGCAAAAACGGAGCAGTTGCGGCATGTAGTGGGAGGTCATGTAGGGTAGATTTTCACTCTCCAAAAACGGAGCAGTTGCGGCATGCAGTGGGAGGTGATGTAGGGTAGATTTTCACTCTGCAAAAACGGAGCAGTTGCGGCATGCAGTGGGAGGTGATGTGGGGTAGATTTTCACTCTGCAAAAACGGAGCAGTTGCGGCGTGCAGTGGGAGGTGATGTAGGGTAGATTTTCACTCAAAATCGGAGCAGTTGCGGCGTGCAGCAGGAGGTGACGTGGGGTAGATTTTCACTCTGCAAAAACGGAGCAGTTACGGCATGCAGCGGGAGGTGATGTGGTGTAGATTTTCATTCTGCAAAAACGGAGCAGTTACGGCATGCAGCAGGAGCTGATGTAGGGTAGATTTTCACTCTCCGAAAACGGAGCAGTTACGGCATGCAGCAGGAGGTGATGTAGGGTAGATTTTCACTCTGCAAAAACGGAGCAGTTGCGGCATGTAGTGGGAGGTGATGTAGGGTAGATTTTCACTCTCCAAAGACGGAGCAGTTGCGGCATGCAGTGGGAGGTGATGTAGGGTAGATTTTCACTCTGCAAAAACGGAGCAGTTACGGCATGCAGCGGGAGGTGATGTGGTGTAGATTTTCATTCTGCAAAAACGGAGCAGTTACGGCATGCAGCAGGAGCTGATGTAGGGTAGATTTTCACTCTCCGAAAACGGAGCAGTTACGGCATGCAGCAGGAGGTGATGTAGGGTAGATTTTCACTCTGCAAAAACGGAGCAGTTGCGGCATGTAGTGGGAGGTGATGTAGGGTAGATTTTCACTCTCCAAAGACGGAGCAGTTGCGGCATGCAGTGGGAGGTGATGTAGGGTAGATTTTCACTCTGCAAAAACGGAGCAGTTGCGGCATGCAGTGGGAGGTGATGTATGGTATATTTTCACTCTGCAAAAACGGAGCAGTTATGGCATGCAGCAGGAGGTGATGTAGGGTAGATTTTCACTCTCCGAAAACGGAGCAGTTACGGCATGCAGCAGGAGGTGATGTAGGGTAGATTTTCACTCTGCAAAAACGGAGCAGTTGCGGCATGCAGTGGTAGGTGATGTGGGGTAGTTTTTCACTCTGCAAAAACGGAGCAATTGCGGCATGCAGTGGGAGGTGATGTGTGGTAGATTTTCACTCGGCAAAAATGGAGCTGTTGCGGCATGCAGTGGGAGGTGATGTGGTGTAGATTTTAATTCTGCAAAAAGAGCAGTTACGGCATGCAGCAGGAGGTGATGTAGGGTAGATTTTCACTCTCCGAAAACGGAGCAGTTACGGCATGCAGCAGGAGGTGATGTAGGGTAGATTTTCACTCTGCAAAAATGGAGCAGTTGCGGCATGTAGTGGGAGGTGATGTAGGGTAGATTTTCACTCTGCAAAAACGGAGCAGTTACGGCATGCAGCTGGAGTTGATGTAGGGTAGATTTTCACTCTCCAAAAACGGAGCAGTTGCGGCATGCAGTGGGAGGTGATGTAGGGTAGATTTTCACTCTGCAAAACGGAGCAGTTGCGGCATGCAGTGGGAGGTGATGTGGGGTAGATTTTCACTCTGCAAAAACAGAGCAGTTACGGCATGCAGCGGGAGGTGATGTAGGGTAGATTTTCATTCTGCAAAAACGGAGTAGTTGCGGCATGCAGTGGGAGGTGATGTGGGGTAGATTTTCACACTGCAAAAACGGAGCAGTTGCGGCATGCAGCGGGAGGTGATGTGGTGTAGATTTTCATTCTGCAAAAACGGAGCAGGTACGGCATGCAGCAGGAGGTGATGCAGGGTAGATTTTCACTCTCCGAATACGGAGCAGTTACGGCATGCAGCAGGAGGTGATGTAGGGTAGATTTTCACTCTGCAAAAACGGAGCAGTTGCGGCATGCAGCGGGAGGTGATGTAGGGTAGATTTTCACTCTCTGAAAATGGAGCAGTTACGGCATGCAGCAGGAGGTGATGTAGGGTAGATTTTCACTCTGCAAAAATGGAGCAGATGCGGCATGTAGTGGGAGGTGATGTAGGGTAGATTTTCACTCTGCAAAAACGGAGCAGTTACGGCATGCAGCTGGAGTTGATGTAGGGTAGATTTTCACTGTCCAAAAACGGAGCAGTTGCGGCATGCAGTGGGAGGTGATGTAGGGTAGATTTTCACTCTGCAAAAACGGAGCAGTTGCGGCATGCAGTGGGAGGTGATGTGGGGTAGATTTTCACTCTGCAAAAACGGAGCAGTTACGGCATGCAGCGGGAGGTGATGTAGGGTAGATTTTCATTCTGCAAAAACGGAGTAGTTGCGGCATGCAGTGGGAGGTGATGTGGGGTAGATTTTCACACGGCAAAAACGGAGCAGTTGCGGCGTGGAGTGGGAGGTGATGTGGGGTAGATTTTCACTCAAAATCGGAGCAGTTGCGGCATGCAGTGGGAGGTGACGTGGGGTAGATTTTCACTCTGCAAAAACGGAGCAGTTACGGCATGCATGGGGGAGGTGATGTGGTGTAGATTTTCGCTCTGCAAAAACGGAGCAGTTACGCCATGCAGCAGGAGGTGATGTAGGGTAGATTTTCACTCTCCGAAAACGGAGAAGTTACGGCATGCAGCAGGAGGTGATGTAGGGTAGATTTTTACTCTGCAAAAACGGAGCAATTGCGGCATGCAGTGGGAGGTGATGTGTGGTAGATTTTCACTCTGCAAAAACGGAGCAGTTGTGGCATGCATGGGGGAGGTGATGTAGGGTAGATTTTCACTCTCCAAAAACTGAGCAGTTACGGCATGCAGCAGGAGGTGATGTAGGGTAGATTTTCACTCTCCGAAAACGGAGCAGTTACGGCATGCAGCAGGAGGTGATGTAGGGTAGATTTTCACTCTGCAAAAACGGAGCAGTTGCGGCATGTAGTGGGAGGTCATGTAGGGTAGATTTTCACTCTCCAAAAACGGAGCAGTTGCGGCATGCAGTGGGAGGTGATGTAGGGTAGATTTTCACTCTGCAAAAACGGAGCAGTTGCGGCATGCAGTGGGAGGTGATGTGGGGTAGATTTTCACTCTGCAAAAACGGAGCAGTTGCGGCGTGCAGTGGGAGGTGATGTAGGGTAGATTTTCACTCAAAATCGGAGCAGTTGCGGCGTGCAGCAGGAGGTGACGTGGGGTAGATTTTCACTCTGCAAAAACGGAGCAGTTACGGCATGCAGCGGGAGGTGATGTGGTGTAGATTTTCATTCTGCAAAAACGGAGCAGTTACGGCATGCAGCAGGAGCTGATGTAGGGTAGATTTTCACTCTCCGAAAACGGAGCAGTTACGGCATGCAGCAGGAGGTGATGTAGGGTAGATTTTCACTCTGCAAAAACGGAGCAGTTGCGGCATGTAGTGGGAGGTGATGTAGGGTAGATTTTCACTCTCCAAAGACGGAGCAGTTGCGGCATGCAGTGGGAGGTGATGTAGGGTAGATTTTCACTCTGCAAAAACGGAGCAGTTACGGCATGCAGCGGGAGGTGATGTGGTGTAGATTTTCATTCTGCAAAAACGGAGCAGTTACGGCATGCAGCAGGAGCTGATGTAGGGTAGATTTTCACTCTCCGAAAACGGAGCAGTTACGGCATGCAGCAGGAGGTGATGTAGGGTAGATTTTCACTCTGCAAAAACGGAGCAGTTGCGGCATGTAGTGGGAGGTGATGTAGGGTAGATTTTCACTCTCCAAAGACGGAGCAGTTGCGGCATGCAGTGGGAGGTGATGTAGGGTAGATTTTCACTCTGCAAAAACGGAGCAGTTGCGGCATGCAGTGGGAGGTGATGTATGGTATATTTTCACTCTGCAAAAACGGAGCAGTTATGGCATGCAGCAGGAGGTGATGTAGGGTAGATTTTCACTCTCCGAAAACGGAGCAGTTACGGCATGCAGCAGGAGGTGATGTAGGGTAGATTTTCACTCTGCAAAAACGGAGCTGTTGCGGCATGTAGTGGGAGGTGATGTAGGGTAGATTTTCACTCTCCAAAAACGGAGCAGTTGCGGCATGCAGTGGGAGGTGATGTAGGGTAGATTTTCACTCTGCAAAAACGGAGCAGTTGCGGCATGCAGTGGGAGGTGATGTGGGGTAGATTTTCACTCCGCAAAAACGGAGCAGTTGCGGCATGCAGTGGGAGGTGATGTAGGGTAGATTTTCATTCTGCAAAAACGGAGTAGTTGCGGCATGCAGTGGGAGGTGATGTGGGGTAGATTTTCACACTGCAAAAACGGAGCAGTTGCGGCGTGCAGTGGGAGGTGATGTAGGGTAGATTTTCACTCAAAATCGGAGCAGTTGCGGCATGCAGCGGGAGGTGATGTGGTGTAGATTTTCATTCTGCAAAAACGGAGCAGTTACGGCATGCAGCAGGAGGTGATGTAGGGTAGATTTTCACTCTCCGAAAACGGAGCAGTTACGGCATGCAGCAGGAGGTGATGTAGGGTAGATTTTCACTCCGCAAAAACGGAGCAGTTGCGGCATGCAGTGGGAGGTGATGTAGGGTAGATTTTCATTCTGCAAAAACGGAGTAGTTGCGGCATGCAGTGGGAGGTGATGTGGGGTAGATTTTGACACTGCAAAAACGGAGCAGTTGCGGCGTGCAGTGGGAGGTGATGTAGGGTAGATTTTCACTCAAAATCAGAGCAGTTGCGGCATGCAGCAGGAGGTGACGTGGGGTAGGGTAGATTTTCACTCTCCGAAAACGGAGCAGTTACGGCATGCAGTGGGAGGTGATGTGGTGTAGATTTTCACTCTGCAAAAACGGAGCAATTGCAGCATGCAGTGGGAGGTGATGTGTGGTAGATTTTCACTCTGCAAAAAACGGAGCAGTTGCGGCATGCAGTGGGAGGTGATGTGGTGTAGATTTTCATTCTGCAAAAACGGAGCAGTTAGGCATGCATTAGGAGGTGATGTAGGGTAGATTTTCACTCTCTGAAAACGGAGCAGTTACGGCATGCAGCTGGAGTTGATGTAGGGTAGATTTTCACTCTCCAAAAACGGAGCACTTGCGGCATGCAGTGGGAGGTGATGTAGGGTAGAGTTTCACTCTGCAAAAACGGAGCAGTTGCGGCATGCAGTGGGAGGTGATGTGGGGTAGATTTTCACTCTGCAAAAACGGAGCAGTTATGGCATGCAGCTGGAGTTGATGTAGGGTAGATTTTCACTCTCCAAAAACGGAGCAGTTGCGGCATGCAGTGGGAGGTGATGTAGGGTTGATTTTCACTCTGCAAAAACAGAGCAGTTGCGGCATGCAGTGGGAGGTGATGTGGGGTAGATTTTCACTCTGCAAAAACGGAGCAGTTGCGGCATGCAGTGGGAGGTGATGTGGGGTATATTTTCACACTGCAAAAACGGAGCAGTTGCGGCATACAGTGGTAGGTGATGTGGGGTAGTTTTTCACTCTGCAAAAACGGAGCAATTGCGGCATGCAGTGGGAGGTGATGTGTGGTAGATTTTCACTTGGCAAAAATGGAGCTGTTGCGGCATGCAGTGGGAGGTGATGTGGTGTAGATTTTAATTCTGCAAAAAGAGCAGTTACGGCATGCAGCAGGAGGTGATGTAGGGTAGATTTTCACTCTCCGAAAACGGAGCAGTTACGGCATGCAGCAGGAGGTGATGTAGGGTAGATTTTCACTCTGCAAAAATGGAGCAGTTGCGGCATGTAGTGGGAGGTGATGTAGGGTAGATTTTCACTCTGCAAAAACGGAGCAGTTACGGCATGCAGCTGGAGTTGATGTAGGGTAGATTTTCACTCTCCAAAAACGGAGCAGTTGCGGCATGCAGTGGGAGGTGATGTAGGGTAGATTTTCATTCTGCAAAAACGGAGTAGTTGCGGCATGCAGTGGGAGGTGATGTGGGGTAGATTTTGACACTGCAAAAACGGAGCAGTTGCGGCGTGCAGTGGGAGGTGATGTAGGGTAGATTTTCACTCAAAATCAGAGCAGTTGCGGCATGCAGCAGGAGGTGACGGGGGGTAGGGTAGATTTTCACTCTCCGAAAACGGAGCAGTTATGGCATGCAGTGGGAGGTGATGTGGTGTAGATTTTCACTCTGCAAAAACGGAGTAGTTGCGGCATGCAGTGGGAGGTGATGTGGGGTAGATTTTCACACTGCAAAAACGGAGCAGTTGCGGCATGCAGTGGTAGGTGATGTGGGGTAGATTTTCACTCTGCAAAAACGGAGAAATTGCGGCATGCAGTGGGAGGTGATGTGTGGTAGATTTTCACTCTGCAAAAATGGAGCAGTTGTGGCATGCATGGGGGAGGTGATGTGGTGTAGATTTTCGCTCTGCAAAAACGGAGCAGTTACGCCATGCAGCAGGAGGTGATGTAGGGTAGATTTTCACTCTCCGAAAACGGAGAAGTTACGGCATGCAGCAGGAGGTGATGTAGGGTAGATTTTTACTCTGCAAAAACGGAGCAATTGCGGCATGCAGTGGGAGGTGATGTGTGGTAGATTTTCACTCTGCAAAAACGGAGCAGTTGTGGCATGCATGGGGGAGGTGATGTAGGGTAGATTTTCACTCTCCAAAAACTGAGCAGTTACGGCATGCAGCAGGAGGTGATGTAGGGTAGATTTTCACTCTCCGAAAACGGAGCAGTTACGGCATGCAGCAGGAGGTGATGTAGGGTAGATTTTCACTCTGCAAAAAAGGAGCAGTTGCGGCATGTAGTGGGAGGTCATGTAGGGTAGATTTTCACTCTCCAAAAACGGAGCAGTTGCGGCATGCAGTGGGAGGTGATGTAGGGTAGATTTTCACTCTGCAAAAACGGAGCAGTTGCGGCATGCAGTGGGAGGTGATGTGGGGTAGATTTTCACTCTGCAAAAACGGAGCAGTTGCGGCGTGCAGTGGGAGGTGATGTAGGGTAGATTTTCACTCAAAATCGGAGCAGTTGCGGCATGCAGCAGGAGGTGACGTGGGGTAGATTTTCACTCTGCAAAAACGGAGCAGTTACGGCATGCAGCGGGAGGTGATGTGGTGTAGATTTTCATTCTGCAAAAACGGAGCAGTTACGGCATGCAGCAGGAGCTGATGTAGGGTAGATTTTCACTCTCCGAAAACGGAGCAGTTACGGCATGCAGCAGGAGGTGATGTAGGGTAGATTTTCACTCTGCAAAAACGGAGCAGTTGCGGCATGTAGTGGGAGGTGATGTAGGGTAGATTTTCACTCTCCAAAGACGGAGCAGTTGCGGCATGCAGTGGGAGGTGATGTAGGGTAGATTTTCACTCTGCAAAAACGGAGCAGTTACGGCATGCAGCGGGAGGTGATGTGGTGTAGATTTTCATTCTGCAAAAACGGAGCAGTTACGGCATGCAGCAGGAGCTGATGTAGGGTAGATTTTCACTCTCCGAAAACGGAGCAGTTACGGCATGCAGCAGGAGGTGATGTAGGGTAGATTTTCACTCTGCAAAAACGGAGCAGTTGCGGCATGTAGTGGGAGGTGATGTAGGGTAGATTTTCACTCTCCAAAGACGGAGCAGTTGCGGCATGCAGTGGGAGGTGATGTAGGGTAGATTTTCACTCTGCAAAAACGGAGCAGTTGCGGCATGCAGTGGGAGGTGATGTATGGTATATTTTCACTCTGCAAAAACGGAGCAGTTATGGCATGCAGCAGGAGGTGATGTAGGGTAGATTTTCACTCTCCGAAAACGGAGCAGTTACGGCATGCAGCAGGAGGTGATGTAGGGTAGATTTTCACTCTGCAAAAACGGAGCAGTTGCGGCATGTAGTGGGAGGTGATGTAGGGTAGATTTTCACTCTCCAAAAACGGAGCAGTTGCGGCATGCAGTGGGAGGTGATGTAGGGTAGATTTTCACTCTGCAAAAACGGAGCAGTTGCGGCATGCAGTGGGAGGTGATGTGGGGTAGATTTTCACTCCGCAAAAACGGAGCAGTTGCGGCATGCAGTGGGAGGTGATGTAGGGTAGATTTTCATTCTGCAAAAACGGAGTAGTTGCGGCATGCAGTGGGAGGTGATGTGGGGTAGATTTTCACTCTGCAAAAACGGAGCAGTTACGGCATGCAGCGGGAGGTGATGTGGTGTAGATTTTCATTCTGCAAAAACGGAGCAGTTACGGCATGCAGCAGGAGCTGATGTAGGGTAGATTTTCACTCTCCGAAAACGGAGCAGTTACGGCATGCAGCAGGAGGTGATGTAGGGTAGATTTTCACTCTGCAAAAACGGAGCAGTTGCGGCATGTAGTGGGAGGTGATGTAGGGTAGATTTTCACTCTCCAAAGACGGAGCAGTTGCGGCATGCAGTGGGAGGTGATGTAGGGTAGATTTTCACTCTGCAAAAACGGAGCAGTTACGGCATGCAGCGGGAGGTGATGTGGTGTAGATTTTCATTCTGCAAAAACGGAGCAGTTACGGCATGCAGCAGGAGCTGATGTAGGGTAGATTTTCACTCTCCGAAAACGGAGCAGTTACGGCATGCAGCAGGAGGTGATGTAGGGTAGATTTTCACTCTGCAAAAACGGAGCAGTTGCGGCATGTAGTGGGAGGTGATGTAGGGTAGATTTTCACTCTCCAAAGACGGAGCAGTTGCGGCATGCAGTGGGAGGTGATGTAGGGTAGATTTTCACTCTGCAAAAACGGAGCAGTTGCGGCATGCAGTGGGAGGTGATGTATGGTATATTTTCACTCTGCAAAAACGGAGCAGTTATGGCATGCAGCAGGAGGTGATGTAGGGTAGATTTTCACTCTCCGAAAACGGAGCAGTTACGGCATGCAGCAGGAGGTGATGTAGGGTAGATTTTCACTCTGCAAAAACGGAGCAGTTGCGGCATGTAGTGGGAGGTGATGTAGGGTAGATTTTCACTCTCCAAAAACGGAGCAGTTGCGGCATGCAGTGGGAGGTGATGTAGGGTAGATTTTCACTCTGCAAAAACGGAGCAGTTGCGGCATGCAGTGGGAGGTGATGTGGGGTAGATTTTCACTCCGCAAAAACGGAGCAGTTGCGGCATGCAGTGGGAGGTGATGTAGGGTAGATTTTCATTCTGCAAAAACGGAGTAGTTGCGGCATGCAGTGGGAGGTGATGTGGGGTAGATTTTCACACTGCAAAAACGGAGCAATTGCGGCGTGCAGTGGGAGGTGATGTAGGGTAGATTTTCACTCAAAATCGGAGCAGTTGCGGCATGCAGCGGGAGGTGATGTGGTGTAGATTTTCATTCTGCAAAAACGGAGCAGTTACGGCATGCAGCAGGAGGTGATGTAGGGTAGATTTTCACTCTCCGAAAACGGAGCAGTTACGGCATGCAGCAGGAGGTGATGTAGGGTAGATTTTCACTCCGCAAAAACGGAGCAGTTGCGGCATGCAGTGGGAGGTGATGTAGGGTAGATTTTCATTCTGCAAAAACGGAGTAGTTGCGGCATGCAGTGGGAGGTGATGTGGGGTAGATTTTGACACTGCAAAAACGGAGCAGTTGCGGCGTGCAGTGGGAGGTGATGTAGGGTAGATTTTCACTCAAAATCAGAGCAGTTGCGGCATGCAGCAGGAGGTGACGTGGGGTAGGGTAGATTTTCACTCTCCGAAAACGGAGCAGTTACGGCATGCAGTGGGAGGTGATGTGGTGTAGATTTTCACTCTGCAAAAACGGAGTAGTTGCGGCATGCAGTGGGAGGTGATGTGGGGTAGATTTTCACACTGCAAAAACGGAGCAGTTGCGGCATGCAGTGGTAGGTGATGTGGGGTAGATTTTCACTCTGCAAAAACGGAGAAATTGCGGCATGCAGTGGGAGGTGATGTGTGGTAGATTTTCACTCTGCAAAAATGGAGCAGTTGTGGCATGCATGGGGGAGGTGATGTGGTGTAGATTTTCGCTCTGCAAAAACGGAGCAGTTACGCCATGCAGCAGGAGGTGATGTAGGGTAGATTTTCACTCTCCGAAAACGGAGAAGTTACGGCATGCAGCAGGAGGTGATGTAGGGTAGATTTTTACTCTGCAAAAACGGAGCAATTGCGGCATGCAGTGGGAGGTGATGTGTGGTAGATTTTCACTCTGCAAAAACAGAGCAGTTGTGGCATGCATGGGGGAGGTGATGTGGTGTAGATTTTCACTCTGCAAAAACGGAGTATTTGCGGCATGCAGTGGGAGGTGATGTGGGGTAGATTTTCACACTGCAAAAACGGAGCAGTTGCGGCATGCAGTGGTAGGTGATGTGGGGTAGATTTTCACTCTGCAAAAACGGAGAAATTGCGGCATGCAGTGGGAGGTGATGTGTGGTAGATTTTCACTCTGCAAAAATGGAGCAGTTGTGGCATGCATGGGGGAGGTGATGTGGTGTAGATTTTCGCTCTGCAAAAACGGAGTAGTTGCGGCATGCAGTGGGAGGTGATGTGGGGTAGATTTTGACACTGCAAAAACGGAGCAGTTGCGGCGTGCAGTGGGAGGTGATGTAGGGTAGATTTTCACTCAAAATCAGAGCAGTTGCGGCATGCAGCAGGAGGTGACGTGGGGTAGGGTAGATTTTCACTCTCCGAAAACGGAGCAGTTACGGCATGCAGTGGGAGGTGATGTGGTGTAGATTTTCACTCTGCAAAAACGGAGCAGTTGCGGCATGCAGTGGGAGGTGATGTAGGGTAGATTTTCATTCTGCAAAAACGGAGCAGTTACGGCATGCAGCAGGAGGTGATGTAGGGTAGATTTTCACTCTGCAAAAACGGAGCAGTTGCGGCATGTAGTGGGAGGTGATGTAGGGTAGATTTTCACTCTCCAAAAACGGAGCAGTTGCGGCATGCAGTGGGAGGTGATGTAGGGTAGATTTTCACTCTGCAAAAACGGAGCAGTTGCGGCATGCAGTGGTAGGTGATGTGGGGTAGATTTTCACTCTGCAAAAACGGAGAAATTGCGGCATGCAGTGGGAGGTGATGTGTGGTAGATTTTCACTCTGCAAAAATGGAGCAGTTGTGGCATGCATGGGGGAGGTGATGTGGTGTAGATTTTCGCTCTGCAAAAACGGAGTAGTTGCGGCATGCAGTGGGAGGTGATGTGGGGTAGATTTTGACACTGCAAAAACGGAGCAGTTGCGGCGTGCAGTGGGAGGTGATGTAGGGTAGATTTTCACTCAAAATCAGAGCAGTTGCGGCATGCAGCAGGAGGTGACGTGGGGTAGGGTAGATTTTCACTCTCCGAAAACGGAGCAGTTACGGCATGCAGTGGGAGGTGATGTGGTGTAGATTTTCACTCTGCAAAAACGGAGCAGTTGCGGCATGCAGTGGGAGGTGATGTAGGGTAGATTTTCATTCTGCAAAAACGGAGCAGTTACGGCATGCAGCAGGAGGTGATGTAGGGTAGATTTTCACTCTGCAAAAACGGAGCAGTTGCGGCATGTAGTGGGAGGTGATGTAGGGTAGATTTTCACTCTCCAAAAACGGAGCAGTTGCGGCATGCAGTGGGAGGTGATGTAGGGTAGATTTTCACTCTGCAAAAACGGAGCAGTTGCGGCATGCAGTGGGAGGTGATGTGGGGTAGATTTTCACTCCGCAAAAACGGAGCAGTTGCGGCATGCAGTGGGAGGTGATGTAGGGTAGATTTTCACTCAAAATCGGAGCAGTTGCGGCGTGCAGCAGGAGGTGACGTGGGGTAGATTTTCACTCTGCAAAAACGGAGCAGTTACGGCATGCAGCGGGAGGTGATGTGGTGTAGATTTTCATTCTGCAAAAACGGAGCAGTTACGGCATGCAGCAGGAGCTGATGTAGGGTAGATTTTCACTCTCCGAAAACGGAGCAGTTACGGCATGCAGCAGGAGGTGATGTAGGGTAGATTTTCACTCTGCAAAAACGGAGCAGTTGCGGCATGTAGTGGGAGGTGATGTAGGGTAGATTTTCACTCTCCAAAGACGGAGCAGTTGCGGCATGCAGTGGGAGGTGATGTAGGGTAGATTTTCACTCTGCAAAAACGGAGCAGTTACGGCATGCAGCGGGAGGTGATGTGGTGTAGATTTTCATTCTGCAAAAACGGAGCAGTTACGGCATGCAGCAGGAGCTGATGTAGGGTAGATTTTCACTCTCCGAAAACGGAGCAGTTACGGCATGCAGCAGGAGGTGATGTAGGGTAGATTTTCACTCTGCAAAAACGGAGCAGTTGCGGCATGTAGTGGGAGGTGATGTAGGGTAGATTTTCACTCTCCAAAGACGGAGCAGTTGCGGCATGCAGTGGGAGGTGATGTAGGGTAGATTTTCACTCTGCAAAAACGGAGCAGTTGCGGCATGCAGTGGGAGGTGATGTATGGTATATTTTCACTCTGCAAAAACGGAGCAGTTATGGCATGCAGCAGGAGGTGATGTAGGGTAGATTTTCACTCTCCGAAAACGGAGCAGTTACGGCATGCAGCAGGAGGTGATGTAGGGTAGATTTTCACTCTGCAAAAACGGAGCTGTTGCGGCATGTAGTGGGAGGTGATGTAGGGTAGATTTTCACTCTCCAAAAACGGAGCAGTTGCGGCATGCAGTGGGAGGTGATGTAGGGTAGATTTTCACTCTGCAAAAACGGAGCAGTTGCGGCATGCAGTGGGAGGTGATGTGGGGTAGATTTTCACTCCGCAAAAACGGAGCAGTTGCGGCATGCAGTGGGAGGTGATGTAGGGTAGATTTTCATTCTGCAAAAACGGAGTAGTTGCGGCATGCAGTGGGAGGTGATGTGGGGTAGATTTTCACACTGCAAAAACGGAGCAGTTGCGGCGTGCAGTGGGAGGTGATGTAGGGTAGATTTTCACTCAAAATCGGAGCAGTTGCGGCATGCAGCGGGAGGTGATGTGGTGTAGATTTTCATTCTGCAAAAACGGAGCAGTTACGGCATGCAGCAGGAGGTGATGTAGGGTAGATTTTCACTCTCCGAAAACGGAGCAGTTACGGCATGCAGCAGGAGGTGATGTAGGGTAGATTTTCACTCCGCAAAAACGGAGCAGTTGCGGCATGCAGTGGGAGGTGATGTAGGGTAGATTTTCATTCTGCAAAAACGGAGTAGTTGCGGCATGCAGTGGGAGGTGATGTGGGGTAGATTTTGACACTGCAAAAACGGAGCAGTTGCGGCGTGCAGTGGGAGGTGATGTAGGGTAGATTTTCACTCAAAATCAGAGCAGTTGCGGCATGCAGCAGGAGGTGACGTGGGGTAGGGTAGATTTTCACTCTCCGAAAACGGAGCAGTTACGGCATGCAGTGGGAGGTGATGTGGTGTAGATTTTCACTCTGCAAAAACGGAGCAATTGCAGCATGCAGTGGGAGGTGATGTGTGGTAGATTTTCACTCTGCAAAAAACGGAGCAGTTGCGGCATGCAGTGGGAGGTGATGTGGTGTAGATTTTCATTCTGCAAAAACGGAGCAGTTAGGCATGCATTAGGAGGTGATGTAGGGTAGATTTTCACTCTCTGAAAACGGAGCAGTTACGGCATGCAGCTGGAGTTGATGTAGGGTAGATTTTCACTCTCCAAAAACGGAGCACTTGCGGCATGCAGTGGGAGGTGATGTAGGGTAGAGTTTCACTCTGCAAAAACGGAGCAGTTGCGGCATGCAGTGGGAGGTGATGTGGGGTAGATTTTCACTCTGCAAAAACGGAGCAGTTATGGCATGCAGCTGGAGTTGATGTAGGGTAGATTTTCACTCTCCAAAAACGGAGCAGTTGCGGCATGCAGTGGGAGGTGATGTAGGGTTGATTTTCACTCTGCAAAAACAGAGCAGTTGCGGCATGCAGTGGGAGGTGATGTGGGGTAGATTTTCACTCTGCAAAAACGGAGCAGTTGCGGCATGCAGTGGGAGGTGATGTGGGGTATATTTTCACACTGCAAAAACGGAGCAGTTGCGGCATACAGTGGTAGGTGATGTGGGGTAGTTTTTCACTCTGCAAAAACGGAGCAATTGCGGCATGCAGTGGGAGGTGATGTGTGGTAGATTTTCACTTGGCAAAAATGGAGCTGTTGCGGCATGCAGTGGGAGGTGATGTGGTGTAGATTTTAATTCTGCAAAAAGAGCAGTTACGGCATGCAGCAGGAGGTGATGTAGGGTAGATTTTCACTCTCCGAAAACGGAGCAGTTACGGCATGCAGCAGGAGGTGATGTAGGGTAGATTTTCACTCTGCAAAAATGGAGCAGTTGCAGCATGTAGTGGGAGGTGATGTAGGGTAGATTTTCACTCTGCAAAAACGGAGCAGTTACGGCATGCAGCTGGAGTTGATGTAGGGTAGATTTTCACTCTCCAAAAACGGAGCAGTTGCGGCATGCAGTGGGAGGTGATGTAGGGTAGATTTTCATTCTGCAAAAACGGAGTAGTTGCGGCATGCAGTGGGAGGTGATGTGGGGTAGATTTTGACACTGCAAAAACGGAGCAGTTGCGGCGTGCAGTGGGAGGTGATGTAGGGTAGATTTTCACTCAAAATCAGAGCAGTTGCGGCATGCAGCAGGAGGTGACGGGGGGTAGGGTAGATTTTCACTCTCCGAAAACGGAGCAGTTACGGCATGCAGTGGGAGGTGATGTGGTGTAGATTTTCACTCTGCAAAAACGGAGTAGTTGCGGCATGCAGTGGGAGGTGATGTGGGGTAGATTTTCACACTGCAAAAACGGAGCAGTTGCGGCATGCAGTGGTAGGTGATGTGGGGTAGATTTTCACTCTGCAAAAACGGAGAAATTGCGGCATGCAGTGGGAGGTGATGTGTGGTAGATTTTCACTCTGCAAAAATGGAGCAGTTGTGGCATGCATGGGGGAGGTGATGTGGTGTAGATTTTCGCTCTGCAAAAACGGAGCAGTTACGCCATGCAGCAGGAGGTGATGTAGGGTAGATTTTCACTCTCCGAAAACGGAGAAGTTACGGCATGCAGCAGGAGGTGATGTAGGGTAGATTTTTACTCTGCAAAAACGGAGCAATTGCGGCATGCAGTGGGAGGTGATGTGTGGTAGATTTTCACTCTGCAAAAACGGAGCAGTTGTGGCATGCATGGGGGAGGTGATGTAGGGTAGATTTTCACTCTCCAAAAACTGAGCAGTTACGGCATGCAGCAGGAGGTGATGTAGGGTAGATTTTCACTCTCCGAAAACGGAGCAGTTACGGCATGCAGCAGGAGGTGATGTAGGGTAGATTTTCACTCTGCAAAAAAGGAGCAGTTGCGGCATGTAGTGGGAGGTCATGTAGGGTAGATTTTCACTCTCCAAAAACGGAGCAGTTGCGGCATGCAGTGGGAGGTGATGTAGGGTAGATTTTCACTCTGCAAAAACGGAGCAGTTGCGGCATGCAGTGGGAGGTGATGTGGGGTAGATTTTCACTCTGCAAAAACGGAGCAGTTGCGGCGTGCAGTGGGAGGTGATGTAGGGTAGATTTTCACTCAAAATCGGAGCAGTTGCGGCATGCAGCAGGAGGTGACGTGGAGTAGATTTTCACTCTGCAAAAACGGAGCAGTTACGGCATGCAGCGGGAGGTGATGTGGTGTAGATTTTCATTCTGCAAAAACGGAGCAGTTACGGCATGCAGCAGGAGCTGATGTAGGGTAGATTTTCACTCTCCGAAAACGGAGCAGTTACGGCATGCAGCAGGAGGTGATGTAGGGTAGATTTTCACTCTGCAAAAACGGAGCAGTTGCGGCATGTAGTGGGAGGTGATGTAGGGTAGATTTTCACTCTCCAAAGACGGAGCAGTTGCGGCATGCAGTGGGAGGTGATGTAGGGTAGATTTTCACTCTGCAAAAACGGAGCAGTTACGGCATGCAGCGGGAGGTGATGTGGTGTAGATTTTCATTCTGCAAAAACGGAGCAGTTACGGCATGCAGCAGGAGCTGATGTAGGGTAGATTTTCACTCTCCGAAAACGGAGCAGTTACGGCATGCAGCAGGAGGTGATGTAGGGTAGATTTTCACTCTGCAAAAACGGAGCAGTTGCGGCATGTAGTGGGAGGTGATGTAGGGTAGATTTTCACTCTCCAAAGACGGAGCAGTTGCGGCATGCAGTGGGAGGTGATGTAGGGTAGATTTTCACTCTGCAAAAACGGAGCAGTTGCGGCATGCAGTGGGAGGTGATGTATGGTATATTTTCACTCTGCAAAAACGGAGCAGTTATGGCATGCAGCAGGAGGTGATGTAGGGTAGATTTTCACTCTCCGAAAACGGAGCAGTTACGGCATGCAGCAGGAGGTGATGTAGGGTAGATTTTCACTCTGCAAAAACGGAGCAGTTGCGGCATGTAGTGGGAGGTGATGTAGGGTAGATTTTCACTCTCCAAAAACGGAGCAGTTGCGGCATGCAGTGGGAGGTGATGTAGGGTAGATTTTCACTCTGCAAAAACGGAGCAGTTGCGGCATGCAGTGGGAGGTGATGTGGGGTAGATTTTCACTCCGCAAAAACGGAGCAGTTGCGGCATGCAGTGGGAGGTGATGTAGGGTAGATTTTCATTCTGCAAAAACGGAGTAGTTGCGGCATGCAGTGGGAGGTGATGTGGGGTAGATTTTCACTCTGCAAAAACGGAGCAGTTACGGCATGCAGCGGGAGGTGATGTGGTGTAGATTTTCATTCTGCAAAAACGGAGCAGTTACGGCATGCAGCAGGAGCTGATGTAGGGTAGATTTTCACTCTCCGAAAACGGAGCAGTTACGGCATGCAGCAGGAGGTGATGTAGGGTAGATTTTCACTCTGCAAAAACGGAGCAGTTGCGGCATGTAGTGGGAGGTGATGTAGGGTAGATTTTCACTCTCCAAAGACGGAGCAGTTGCGGCATGCAGTGGGAGGTGATGTAGGGTAGATTTTCACTCTGCAAAAACGGAGCAGTTACGGCATGCAGCGGGAGGTGATGTGGTGTAGATTTTCATTCTGCAAAAACGGAGCAGTTACGGCATGCAGCAGGAGCTGATGTAGGGTAGATTTTCACTCTCCGAAAACGGAGCAGTTACGGCATGCAGCAGGAGGTGATGTAGGGTAGATTTTCACTCTGCAAAAACGGAGCAGTTGCGGCATGTAGTGGGAGGTGATGTAGGGTAGATTTTCACTCTCCAAAGACGGAGCAGTTGCGGCATGCAGTGGGAGGTGATGTAGGGTAGATTTTCACTCTGCAAAAACGGAGCAGTTGCGGCATGCAGTGGGAGGTGATGTATGGTATATTTTCACTCTGCAAAAACGGAGCAGTTATGGCATGCAGCAGGAGGTGATGTAGGGTAGATTTTCACTCTCCGAAAACGGAGCAGTTACGGCATGCAGCAGGAGGTGATGTAGGGTAGATTTTCACTCTGCAAAAACGGAGCAGTTGCGGCATGTAGTGGGAGGTGATGTAGGGTAGATTTTCACTCTCCAAAAACGGAGCAGTTGCGGCATGCAGTGGGAGGTGATGTAGGGTAGATTTTCACTCTGCAAAAACGGAGCAGTTGCGGCATGCAGTGGGAGGTGATGTGGGGTAGATTTTCACTCCGCAAAAACGGAGCAGTTGCGGCATGCAGTGGGAGGTGATGTAGGGTAGATTTTCATTCTGCAAAAACGGAGTAGTTGCGGCATGCAGTGGGAGGTGATGTGGGGTAGATTTTCACACTGCAAAAACGGAGCAATTGCGGCGTGCAGTGGGAGGTGATGTAGGGTAGATTTTCACTCAAAATCGGAGCAGTTGCGGCATGCAGCGGGAGGTGATGTGGTGTAGATTTTCATTCTGCAAAAACGGAGCAGTTACGGCATGCAGCAGGAGGTGATGTAGGGTAGATTTTCACTCTCCGAAAACGGAGCAGTTACGGCATGCAGCAGGAGGTGATGTAGGGTAGATTTTCACTCCGCAAAAACGGAGCAGTTGCGGCATGCAGTGGGAGGTGATGTAGGGTAGATTTTCATTCTGCAAAAACGGAGTAGTTGCGGCATGCAGTGGGAGGTGATGTGGGGTAGATTTTGACACTGCAAAAACGGAGCAGTTGCGGCGTGCAGTGGGAGGTGATGTAGGGTAGATTTTCACTCAAAATCAGAGCAGTTGCGGCATGCAGCAGGAGGTGACGTGGGGTAGGGTAGATTTTCACTCTCCGAAAACGGAGCAGTTACGGCATGCAGTGGGAGGTGATGTGGTGTAGATTTTCACTCTGCAAAAACGGAGTAGTTGCGGCATGCAGTGGGAGGTGATGTGGGGTAGATTTTCACACTGCAAAAACGGAGCAGTTGCGGCATGCAGTGGTAGGTGATGTGGGGTAGATTTTCACTCTGCAAAAACGGAGAAATTGCGGCATGCAGTGGGAGGTGATGTGTGGTAGATTTTCACTCTGCAAAAATGGAGCAGTTGTGGCATGCATGGGGGAGGTGATGTGGTGTAGATTTTCGCTCTGCAAAAACGGAGCAGTTACGCCATGCAGCAGGAGGTGATGTAGGGTAGATTTTCACTCTCCGAAAACGGAGAAGTTACGGCATGCAGCAGGAGGTGATGTAGGGTAGATTTTTACTCTGCAAAAACGGAGCAATTGCGGCATGCAGTGGGAGGTGATGTGTGGTAGATTTTCACTCTGCAAAAACAGAGCAGTTGTGGCATGCATGGGGGAGGTGATGTGGTGTAGATTTTCACTCTGCAAAAACGGAGTATTTGCGGCATGCAGTGGGAGGTGATGTGGGGTAGATTTTCACACTGCAAAAACGGAGCAGTTGCGGCATGCAGTGGTAGGTGATGTGGGGTAGATTTTCACTCTGCAAAAACGGAGAAATTGCGGCATGCAGTGGGAGGTGATGTGTGGTAGATTTTCACTCTGCAAAAATGGAGCAGTTGTGGCATGCATGGGGGAGGTGATGTGGTGTAGATTTTCGCTCTGCAAAAACGGAGTAGTTGCGGCATGCAGTGGGAGGTGATGTGGGGTAGATTTTGACACTGCAAAAACGGAGCAGTTGCGGCGTGCAGTGGGAGGTGATGTAGGGTAGATTTTCACTCAAAATCAGAGCAGTTGCGGCATGCAGCAGGAGGTGACGTGGGGTAGGGTAGATTTTCACTCTCCGAAAACGGAGCAGTTACGGCATGCAGTGGGAGGTGATGTGGTGTAGATTTTCACTCTGCAAAAACGGAGCAGTTGCGGCATGCAGTGGGAGGTGATGTAGGGTAGATTTTCATTCTGCAAAAACGGAGCAGTTACGGCATGCAGCAGGAGGTGATGTAGGGTAGATTTTCACTCTGCAAAAACGGAGCAGTTGCGGCATGTAGTGGGAGGTGATGTAGGGTAGATTTTCACTCTCCAAAAACGGAGCAGTTGCGGCATGCAGTGGGAGGTGATGTAGGGTAGATTTTCACTCTGCAAAAACGGAGCAGTTGCGGCATGCAGTGGGAGGTGATGTGGGGTAGATTTTCACTCCGCAAAAACGGAGCAGTTGCGGCATGCAGTGGGAGGTGATGTAGGGTAGATTTTCATTCTGCAAAAACGGAGTAGTTGCGGCATGCAGTGGGAGGTGATGTGGGGTAGATTTTCACACTGCAAAAACGGAGCAATTGCGGCGTGCAGTGGGAGGTGATGTAGGGTAGATTTTCACTCAAAATCGGAGCAGTTGCGGCATGCAGCGGGAGGTGATGTGGTGTAGATTTTCATTCTGCAAAAACGGAGCAGTTACGGCATGCAGCAGGAGGTGATGTAGGGTAGATTTTCACTCTCCGAAAACGGAGCAGTTACGGCATGCAGCAGGAGGTGATGTAGGGTAGATTTTCACTCCGCAAAAACGGAGCAGTTGCGGCATGCAGTGGGAGGTGATGTAGGGTAGATTTTCATTCTGCAAAAACGGAGTAGTTGCGGCATGCAGTGGGAGGTGATGTGGGGTAGATTTTGACACTGCAAAAACGGAGCAGTTGCGGCGTGCAGTGGGAGGTGATGTAGGGTAGATTTTCACTCAAAATCAGAGCAGTTGCGGCATGCAGCAGGAGGTGACGTGGGGTAGGGTAGATTTTCACTCTCCGAAAACGGAGCAGTTACGGCATGCAGTGGGAGGTGATGTGGTGTAGATTTTCACTCTGCAAAAACGGAGTAGTTGCGGCATGCAGTGGGAGGTGATGTGGGGTAGATTTTCACACTGCAAAAACGGAGCAGTTGCGGCATGCAGTGGTAGGTGATGTGGGGTAGATTTTCACTCTGCAAAAACGGAGAAATTGCGGCATGCAGTGGGAGGTGATGTGTGGTAGATTTTCACTCTGCAAAAATGGAGCAGTTGTGGCATGCATGGGGGAGGTGATGTGGTGTAGATTTTCGCTCTGCAAAAACGGAGCAGTTACGCCATGCAGCAGGAGGTGATGTAGGGTAGATTTTCACTCTCCGAAAACGGAGAAGTTACGGCATGCAGCAGGAGGTGATGTAGGGTAGATTTTTACTCTGCAAAAACGGAGCAATTGCGGCATGCAGTGGGAGGTGATGTGTGGTAGATTTTCACTCTGCAAAAACAGAGCAGTTGTGGCATGCATGGGGGAGGTGATGTGGTGTAGATTTTCACTCTGCAAAAACGGAGTATTTGCGGCATGCAGTGGGAGGTGATGTGGGGTAGATTTTCACACTGCAAAAACGGAGCAGTTGCGGCATGCAGTGGTAGGTGATGTGGGGTAGATTTTCACTCTGCAAAAACGGAGAAATTGCGGCATGCAGTGGGAGGTGATGTGTGGTAGATTTTCACTCTGCAAAAATGGAGCAGTTGTGGCATGCATGGGGGAGGTGATGTGGTGTAGATTTTCGCTCTGCAAAAACGGAGTAGTTGCGGCATGCAGTGGGAGGTGATGTGGGGTAGATTTTGACACTGCAAAAACGGAGCAGTTGCGGCGTGCAGTGGGAGGTGATGTAGGGTAGATTTTCACTCAAAATCAGAGCAGTTGCGGCATGCAGCAGGAGGTGACGTGGGGTAGGGTAGATTTTCACTCTCCGAAAACGGAGCAGTTACGGCATGCAGTGGGAGGTGATGTGGTGTAGATTTTCACTCTGCAAAAACGGAGCAATTGCAGCATGCAGTGGGAGGTGATGTGTGGTAGATTTTCACTCTGCAAAAAACGGAGCAGTTGCGGCATGCAGTGGGAGGTGATGTGGTGTAGATTTTCATTCTGCAAAAACGGAGCAGTTAGGCATGCATTAGGAGGTGATGTAGGGTAGATTTTCACTCTCCAAAAACGGAGCACTTGCGGCATGCAGTGGGAGGTGATGTAGGGTAGAGTTTCACTCTGCAAAAACGGAGCAGTTGCGGCATGCAGTGGGAGGTGATGTGGGGTAGATTTTCACTCTGCAAAAACGGAGCAGTTATGGCATGCAGCTGGAGTTGATGTAGGGTAGATTTTCACTCTCCAAAAACGGAGCAGTTGCGGCATGCAGTGGGAGGTGATGTAGGGTTGATTTTCACTCTGCAAAAACAGAGCAGTTGCGGCATGCAGTGGGAGGTGATGTGGGGTAGATTTTCACTCTGCAAAAACGGAGCAGTTGCGGCATGCAGTGGGAGGTGATGTGGGGTATATTTTCACACTGCAAAAACGGAGCAGTTGCGGCATGCAGTGGTAGGTGATGTGGGGTAGTTTTTCACTCTGCAAAAACGGAGCAATTGCGGCATGCAGTGGGAGGTGATGTGTGGTAGATTTTCACTCGGCAAAAATGGAGCTGTTGCGGCATGCAGTGGGAGGTGATGTGGTGTAGATTTTAATTCTGCAAAAAGAGCAGTTACGGCATGCAGCAGGAGGTGATGTAGGGTAGATTTTCACTCTCCGAAAACGGAGCAGTTACGGCATGCAGCAGGAGGTGATGTAGGGTAGATTTTCACTCTGCAAAAACGGAGCAGTTGCGGCATGCAGTGGGAGGTGATGTGGGGTAGATTTTCACTCTGCAAAAACAGAGCAGTTACGGCATGCAGCGGGAGGTGATGTAGGGTAGATTTTCATTCTGCAAAAACGGAGTAGTTGCGGCATGCAGTGGGAGGTGATGTGGGGTAGATTTTCACACTGCAAAAACGGAGCAGTTGCGGCATGCAGCGGGAGGTGATGTGGTGTAGATTTTCATTCTGCAAAAACGGAGCAGTTACGGCATGCAGCAGGAGGTGATGCAGGGTAGATTTTCACTCTCCGAATACGGAGCAGTTACGGCATGCAGCAGGAGGTGATGTAGGGTAGATTTTCACTCTGCAAAAACGGAGCAGTTGCGGCATGCAGCGGGAGGTGATGTAGGGTAGATTTTCACTCTCTGAAAATGGAGCAGTTACGGCATGCAGCAGGAGGTGATGTAGGGTAGATTTTCACTCTGCAAAAATGGAGCAGATGCGGCATGTAGTGGGAGGTGATGTAGGGTAGATTTTCACTCTGCAAAAACGGAGCAGTTACGGCATGCAGCTGGAGTTGATGTAGGGTAGATTTTCACTGTCCAAAAACGGAGCAGTTGCGGCATGCAGTGGGAGGTGATGTAGGGTAGATTTTCACTCTGCAAAAACGGAGCAGTTGCGGCATGCAGTGGGAGGTGATGTGGGGTAGATTTTCACTCTGCAAAAACGGAGCAGTTACGGCATGCAGCGGGAGGTGATGTAGGGTAGATTTTCATTCTGCAAAAACGGAGTAGTTGCGGCATGCAGTGGGAGGTGATGTGGGGTAGATTTTCACACTGCAAAAACGGAGCAGTTGCGGCGTGGAGTGGGAGGTGATGTGGGGTAGATTTTCACTCAAAATCGGAGCAGTTGCGGCATGCAGTGGGAGGTGACGTGGGGTAGATTTTCACTCTGCAAAAACGGAGCAGTTAGGGCATGCATGGGGGAGGTGATGTGGTGTAGATTTTCGCTCTGCAAAAACGGAGCAGTTACGCCATGCAGCAGGAGGCGATGTAGGGTAGATTTTCACTCTCCGAAAACGGAGAAGTTACGGCATGCAGCAGGAGGTGATGTAGGGTAGATTTTTACTCTGCAAAAACGGAGCAATTGCGGCATGCAGTGGGAGGTGATGTGTGGTAGATTTTCACTCTGCAAAAACGGAGCAGTTGTGGCATGCATGGGGGAGGTGATGTAGGGTAGATTTTCACTCTCCAAAAACTGAGCAGTTACGGCATGCAGCAGGAGGTGATGTAGGGTAGATTTTCACTCTCCGAAAACGGAGCAGTTACGGCATGCAGCAGGAGGTGATGTAGGGTAGATTTTCACTCTGCAAAAACGGAGCAGTTGCGGCATGTAGTGGGAGGTCATGTAGGGTAGATTTTCACTCTCCAAAAACGGAGCAGTTGCGGCATGCAGTGGGAGGTGATGTAGGGTAGATTTTCACTCTGCAAAAACGGAGCAGTTGCGGCATGCAGTGGGAGGTGATGTGGGGTAGATTTTCACTCTGCAAAAACGGAGCAGTTGCGGCGTGCAGTGGGAGGTGATGTAGGGTAGATTTTCACTCAAAATCGGAGCAGTTGCGGCATGCAGCAGGAGGTGACGTGGGGTAGATTTTCACTCTGCAAAAACGGAGCAGTTACGGCATGCAGCGGGAGGTGATGTGGTGTAGATTTTCATTCTGCAAAAACGGAGCAGTTACGGCATGCAGCAGGAGCTGATGTAGGGTAGATTTTCACTCTCCGAAAACGGAGCAGTTACGGCATGCAGCAGGAGGTGATGTAGGGTAGATTTTCACTCTGCAAAAACGGAGCAGTTGCGGCATGTAGTGGGAGGTGATGTAGGGTAGATTTTCACTCTCCAAAGACGGAGCAGTTGCGGCATGCAGTGGGAGGTGATGTAGGGTAGATTTTCACTCTGCAAAAACGGAGCAGTTACGGCATGCAGCGGGAGGTGATGTGGTGTAGATTTTCATTCTGCAAAAACGGAGCAGTTACGGCATGCAGCAGGAGCTGATGTAGGGTAGATTTTCACTCTCCGAAAACGGAGCAGTTACGGCATGCAGCAGGAGGTGATGTAGGGTAGATTTTCACTCTGCAAAAACGGAGCAGTTGCGGCATGTAGTGGGAGGTGATGTAGGGTAGATTTTCACTCTCCAAAGACGGAGCAGTTGCGGCATGCAGTGGGAGGTGATGTAGGGTAGATTTTCACTCTGCAAAAACGGAGCAGTTGCGGCATGCAGTGGGAGGTGATGTATGGTATATTTTCACTCTGCAAAAACGGAGCAGTTATGGCATGCAGCAGGAGGTGATGTAGGGTAGATTTTCACTCTCCGAAAACGGAGCAGTTACGGCATGCAGCAGGAGGTGATGTAGGGTAGATTTTCACTCTGCAAAAACGGAGCAGTTGCGGCATGTAGTGGGAGGTGATGTAGGGTAGATTTTCACTCTCCAAAAACGGAGCAGTTGCGGCATGCAGTGGGAGGTGATGTAGGGTAGATTTTCACTCTGCAAAAACGGAGCAGTTGCGGCATGCAGTGGGAGGTGATGTGGGGTAGATTTTCACTCCGCAAAAACGGAGCAGTTGCGGCATGCAGTGGGAGGTGATGTAGGGTAGATTTTCATTCTGCAAAAACGGAGTAGTTGCGGCATGCAGTGGGAGGTGATGTGGGGTAGATTTTCACACTGCAAAAACGGAGCAGTTGCGGCGTGCAGTGGGAGGTGATGTAGGGTAGATTTTCACTCAAAATCGGAGCAGTTGCGGCATGCAGCGGGAGGTGATGTGGTGTAGATTTTCATTCTGCAAAAACGGAGCAGTTACGGCATGCAGCAGGAGGTGATGTAGGGTAGATTTTCACTCTCCGAAAACGGAGCAGTTACGGCATGCAGCAGGAGGTGATGTAGGGTAGATTTTCACTCCGCAAAAACGGAGCAGTTGCGGCATGCAGTGGGAGGTGATGTAGGGTAGATTTTCATTCTGCAAAAACGGAGTAGTTGCGGCATGCAGTGGGAGGTGATGTGGGGTAGATTTTGACACTGCAAAAACGGAGCAGTTGCGGCGTGCAGTGGGAGGTGATGTAGGGTAGATTTTCACTCAAAATCAGAGCAGTTGCGGCATGCAGCAGGAGGTGACGTGGGGTAGGGTAGATTTTCACTCTCCGAAAACGGAGCAGTTACGGCATGCAGTGGGAGGTGATGTGGTGTAGATTTTCACTCTGCAAAAACGGAGCAATTGCAGCATGCAGTGGGAGGTGATGTGTGGTAGATTTTCACTCTGCAAAAAACGGAGCAGTTGCGGCATGCAGTGGGAGGTGATGTGGTGTAGATTTTCATTCTGCAAAAACGGAGCAGTTAGGCATGCATTAGGAGGTGATGTAGGGTAGATTTTCACTCTCTGAAAACGGAGCAGTTACGGCATGCAGCTGGAGTTGATGTAGGGTAGATTTTCACTCTCCAAAAACGGAGCACTTGCGGCATGCAGTGGGAGGTGATGTAGGGTAGAGTTTCACTCTGCAAAAACGGAGCAGTTGCGGCATGCAGTGGGAGGTGATGTGGGGTAGATTTTCACTCTGCAAAAACGGAGCAGTTATGGCATGCAGCTGGAGTTGATGTAGGGTAGATTTTCACTCTCCAAAAACGGAGCAGTTGCGGCATGCAGTGGGAGGTGATGTAGGGTTGATTTTCACTCTGCAAAAACAGAGCAGTTGCGGCATGCAGTGGGAGGTGATGTGGGGTAGATTTTCACTCTGCAAAAACGGAGCAGTTGCGGCATGCAGTGGGAGGTGATGTGGGGTATATTTTCACACTGCAAAAACGGAGCAGTTGCGGCATACAGTGGTAGGTGATGTGGGGTAGTTTTTCACTCTGCAAAAACGGAGCAATTGCGGCATGCAGTGGGAGGTGATGTGTGGTAGATTTTCACTCGGCAAAAATGGAGCTGTTGCGGCATGCAGTGGGAGGTGATGTGGTGTAGATTTTAATTCTGCAAAAAGAGCAGTTACGGCATGCAGCAGGAGGTGATGTAGGGTAGATTTTCACTCTCCGAAAACGGAGCAGTTACGGCATGCAGCAGGAGGTGATGTAGGGTAGATTTTCACTCTGCAAAAATGGAGCAGTTGCGGCATGTAGTGGGAGGTGATGTAGGGTAGATTTTCACTCTGCAAAAACGGAGCAGTTACGGCATGCAGCTGGAGTTGATGTAGGGTAGATTTTCACTCTCCAAAAACGGAGCAGTTGCGGCATGCAGTGGGAGGTGATGTAGGGTAGATTTTCATTCTGCAAAAACGGAGTAGTTGCGGCATGCAGTGGGAGGTGATGTGGGGTAGATTTTGACACTGCAAAAACGGAGCAGTTGCGGCGTGCAGTGGGAGGTGATGTAGGGTAGATTTTCACTCAAAATCAGAGCAGTTGCGGCATGCAGCAGGAGGTGACGTGGGGTAGGGTAGATTTTCACTCTCCGAAAACGGAGCAGTTACGGCATGCAGTGGGAGGTGATGTGGTGTAGATTTTCACTCTGCAAAAACGGAGTAGTTGCGGCATGCAGTGGGAGGTGATGTGGGGTAGATTTTCACACTGCAAAAACGGAGCAGTTGCGGCATGCAGTGGTAGGTGATGTGGGGTAGATTTTCACTCTGCAAAAACGGAGAAATTGCGGCATGCAGTGGGAGGTGATGTGTGGTAGATTTTCACTCTGCAAAAATGGAGCAGTTGTGGCATGCATGGGGGAGGTGATGTGGTGTAGATTTTCGCTCTGCAAAAACGGAGCAGTTACGCCATGCAGCAGGAGGTGATGTAGGGTAGATTTTCACTCTCCGAAAACGGAGAAGTTACGGCATGCAGCAGGAGGTGATGTAGGGTAGATTTTTACTCTGCAAAAACGGAGCAATTGCGGCATGCAGTGGGAGGTGATGTGTGGTAGATTTTCACTCTGCAAAAACGGAGCAGTTGTGGCATGCATGGGGGAGGTGATGTAGGGTAGATTTTCACTCTCCAAAAACTGAGCAGTTACGGCATGCAGCAGGAGGTGATGTAGGGTAGATTTTCACTCTCCGAAAACGGAGCAGTTACGGCATGCAGCAGGAGGTGATGTAGGGTAGATTTTCACTCTGCAAAAACGGAGCAGTTGCGGCATGTAGTGGGAGGTCATGTAGGGTAGATTTTCACTCTCCAAAAACGGAGCAGTTGCGGCATGCAGTGGGAGGTGATGTAGGGTAGATTTTCACTCTGCAAAAACGGAGCAGTTGCGGCATGCAGTGGGAGGTGATGTGGGGTAGATTTTCACTCTGCAAAAACGGAGCAGTTGCGGCGTGCAGTGGGAGGTGATGTAGGGTAGATTTTCACTCAAAATCGGAGCAGTTGCGGCATGCAGCAGGAGGTGACGTGGGGTAGATTTTCACTCTGCAAAAACGGAGCAGTTACGGCATGCAGCGGGAGGTGATGTGGTGTAGATTTTCATTCTGCAAAAACGGAGCAGTTACGGCATGCAGCAGGAGCTGATGTAGGGTAGATTTTCACTCTCCGAAAACGGAGCAGTTACGGCATGCAGCAGGAGGTGATGTAGGGTAGATTTTCACTCTGCAAAAACGGAGCAGTTGCGGCATGTAGTGGGAGGTGATGAAGGGTAGATTTTCACTCTCCAAAGACGGAGCAGTTGCGGCATGCAGTGGGAGGTGATGTAGGGTAGATTTTCACTCTGCAAAAACGGAGCAGTTACGGCATGCAGCGGGAGGTGATGTGGTGTAGATTTTCATTCTGCAAAAGCGGAGCAGTTACGGCATGCAGCAGGAGCTGATGTAGGGTAGATTTTCACTCTCCGAAAACGGAGCAGTTACGGCATGCAGCAGGAGGTGATGTAGGGTAGATTTTCACTCTGCAAAAACGGAGCAGTTGCGGCATGTAGTGGGAGGTGATGTAGGGTAGATTTTCACTCTCCAAAGACGGAGCAGTTGCGGCATGCAGTGGGAGGTGATGTAGGGTAGATTTTCACTCTGCAAAAACGGAGCAGTTGCGGCATGCAGTGGGAGGTGATGTATGGTATATTTTCACTCTGCAAAAACGGAGCAGTTATGGCATGCAGCAGGAGGTGATGTAGGGTAGATTTTCACTCTCCGAAAACGGAGCAGTTACGGCATGCAGCAGGAGGTGATGTAGGGTAGATTTTCACTCTGCAAAAACGGAGCAGTTGCGGCATGTAGTGGGAGGTGATGTAGGGTAGATTTTCACTCTCCAAAAACGGAGCAGTTGCGGCATGCAGTGGGAGGTGATGTAGGGTAGATTTTCACTCTGCAAAAACGGAGCAGTTGCGGCATGCAGTGGGAGGTGATGTGGGGTAGATTTTCACTCCGCAAAAACGGAGCAGTTGCGGCATGCAGTGGGAGGTGATGTAGGGTAGATTTTCATTCTGCAAAAACGGAGTAGTTGCGGCATGCAGTGGGAGGTGATGTGGGGTAGATTTTCACTCTGCAAAAACGGAGCAGTTACGGCATGCAGCGGGAGGTGATGTGGTGTAGATTTTCATTCTGCAAAAACGGAGCAGTTACGGCATGCAGCAGGAGCTGATGTAGGGTAGATTTTCACTCTCCGAAAACGGAGCAGTTACGGCATGCAGCAGGAGGTGATGTAGGGTAGATTTTCACTCTGCAAAAACGGAGCAGTTGCGGCATGTAGTGGGAGGTGATGTAGGGTAGATTTTCACTCTCCAAAGACGGAGCAGTTGCGGCATGCAGTGGGAGGTGATGTAGGGTAGATTTTCACTCTGCAAAAACGGAGCAGTTACGGCATGCAGCGGGAGGTGATGTGGTGTAGATTTTCATTCTGCAAAAACGGAGCAGTTACGGCATGCAGCAGGAGCTGATGTAGGGTAGATTTTCACTCTCCGAAAACGGAGCAGTTACGGCATGCAGCAGGAGGTGATGTAGGGTAGATTTTCACTCTGCAAAAACGGAGCAGTTGCGGCATGTAGTGGGAGGTGATGTAGGGTAGATTTTCACTCTCCAAAGACGGAGCAGTTGCGGCATGCAGTGGGAGGTGATGTAGGGTAGATTTTCACTCTGCAAAAACGGAGCAGTTGCGGCATGCAGTGGGAGGTGATGTATGGTATATTTTCACTCTGCAAAAACGGAGCAGTTATGGCATGCAGCAGGAGGTGATGTAGGGTAGATTTTCACTCTCCGAAAACGGAGCAGTTACGGCATGCAGCAGGAGGTGATGTAGGGTAGATTTTCACTCTGCAAAAACGGAGCAGTTGCGGCATGTAGTGGGAGGTGATGTAGGGTAGATTTTCACTCTCCAAAAACGGAGCAGTTGCGGCATGCAGTGGGAGGTGATGTAGGGTAGATTTTCACTCTGCAAAAACGGAGCAGTTGCGGCATGCAGTGGGAGGTGATGTGGGGTAGATTTTCACTCCGCAAAAACGGAGCAGTTGCGGCATGCAGTGGGAGGTGATGTAGGGTAGATTTTCATTCTGCAAAAACGGAGTAGTTGCGGCATGCAGTGGGAGGTGATGTGGGGTAGATTTTCACACTGCAAAAACGGAGCAGTTGCGGCGTGCAGTGGGAGGTGATGTAGGGTAGATTTTCACTCAAAATCGGAGCAGTTGCGGCATGCAGCGGGAGGTGATGTGGTGTAGATTTTCATTCTGCAAAAACGGAGCAGTTACGGCATGCAGCAGGAGGTGATGTAGGGTAGATTTTCACTCTCCGAAAACGGAGCAGTTACGGCATGCAGCAGGAGGTGATGTAGGGTAGATTTTCACTCCGCAAAAACGGAGCAGTTGCGGCATGCAGTGGGAGGTGATGTAGGGTAGATTTTCATTCTGCAAAAACGGAGTAGTTGCGGCATGCAGTGGGAGGTGATGTGGGGTAGATTTTGACACTGCAAAAACGGAGCAGTTGCGGCGTGCAGTGGGAGGTGATGTAGGGTAGATTTTCACTCAAAATCAGAGCAGTTGCGGCATGCAGCAGGAGGTGACGTGGGGTAGGGTAGATTTTCACTCTCCGAAAACGGAGCAGTTACGGCATGCAGTGGGAGGTGATGTGGTGTAGATTTTCACTCTGCAAAAACGGAGTAGTTGCGGCATGCAGTGGGAGGTGATGTGGGGTAGATTTTCACACTGCAAAAACGGAGCAGTTGCGGCATGCAGTGGTAGTTGATGTGGGGTAGATTTTCACTCTGCAAAAACGGAGAAATTGCGGCATGCAGTGGGAGGTGATGTGTGGTAGATTTTCACTCTGCAAAAATGGAGCAGTTGTGGCATGCATGGGGGAGGTGATGTGGTGTAGATTTTCGCTCTGCAAAAACGGAGCAGTTACGCCGTGCAGCAGGAGGTGATGTAGGGTAGATTTTCACTCTCCGAAAACGGAGAAGTTACGGCATGCAGCAGGAGGTGATGTAGGGTAGATTTTTACTCTGCAAAAACGGAGCAATTGCAGCATGCAGTGGGAGGTGATGTGTGGTAGATTTTCACTCTGCAAAAACAGAGCAGTTGTGGCATGCATGGGGGAGGTGATGTAGGGTAGATTTTCACTCTCCAAAAACTGAGCAGTTACGGCATGCAGCAGGAGGTGATGTAGGGTAGATTTTCACTCTCCGAAAACGGAGCAGTTACGGCATGCAGCAGGAGGTGATGTAGGGTAGATTTTCACTCCGCAAAAACGGAGCAGTTGCGGCATGTAGTGGGAGGTCATGTAGGGTAGATTTTCACTCTCCAAAAACGGAGCAGTTGCAGCATGCAGTGGGAGGTGATGTAGGGTAGATTTTCACTCTGCAAAAACGGAGCAGTTGCGGCATGCAGTGGGAGGTGATGTGGGGTAGATTTTCACTCTGCAAAAACGGAGCAGTTGCGGCGTGCAGTGGGAGGTGATGTAGGGTAGATTTTCACTCAAAATCGGAGCAGTTGCGGCATGCAGCAGGAGGTGACGTGGGGTAGATTTTCACTCTGCAAAAACGGAGCAGTTACGGCATGCAGCGGGAGGTGATGTGGTGTAGATTTTCATTCTGCAAAAACGGAGCAGTTACGGCATGCAGCAGGAGCTGATGTAGGGTAGATTTTCACTCTCCGAAAACGGAGCAGTTACGGCATGCAGCAGGAGGTGATGTAGGGTAGATTTTCACTCTGCAAAAACGGAGCAGTTGCGGCATGTAGTGGGAGGTGATGTAGGGTAGATTTTCACTCTCCAAAGACGGAGCAGTTGCGGCATGCAGTGGGAGGTGATGTAGGGTAGATTTTCACTCTGCAAAAACGGAGCAGTTACGGCATGCAGCGGGAGGTGATGTGGTGTAGATTTTCATTCTGCAAAAACGGAGCAGTTACGGCATGCAGCAGGAGCTGATGTAGGGTAGATTTTCACTCTCCGAAAACGGAGCAGTTACGGCATGCAGCAGGAGGTGATGTAGGGTAGATTTTCACTCTGCAAAAACGGAGCAGTTGCGGCATGTAGTGGGAGGTGATGTAGGGTAGATTTTCACTCTCCAAAGACGGAGCAGTTGCGGCATGCAGTGGGAGGTGATGTAGGGTAGATTTTCACTCTGCAAAAACGGAGCAGTTGCGGCATGCAGTGGGAGGTGATGTATGGTATATTTTCACTCTGCAAAAACGGAGCAGTTATGGCATGCAGCAGGAGGTGATGTAGGGTAGATTTTCACTCTCCGAAAACGGAGCAGTTACGGCATGCAGCAGGAGGTGATGTAGGGTAGATTTTCACTCTGCAAAAACGGAGCAGTTGCGGCATGTAGTGGGAGGTGATGTAGGGTAGATTTTCACTCTCCAAAAACGGAGCAGTTGCGGCATGCAGTGGGAGGTGATGTAGGGTAGATTTTCACTCTGCAAAAACGGAGCAGTTGCGGCATGCAGTGGGAGGTGATGTGGGGTAGATTTTCACTCCGCAAAAACGGAGCAGTTGCGGCATGCAGTGGGAGGTGATGTTGGGTAGATTTTCATTCTGCAAAAACGGAGTAGTTGCGGCATGCAGTGGGAGGTGATGTGGGGTAGATTTTCACACTGCAAAAACGGAGCAGTTGCGGCGTGCAGTGGGAGGTGATGTAGGGTAGATTTTCACTCAAAATAGGAGCAGTTGCGGCATGCAGCGGGAGGTGATGTGGTGTAGATTTTCATTCTGCAAAAACGGAGCAGTTACGGCATGCAGCAGGAGGTGATGTAGGGTAGATTTTCACTCTCCGAAAACGGAGCAGTTACGGCATGCAGCAGGAGGTGATGTAGGGTAGATTTTCACTCCGCAAAAACGGAGCAGTTGCGGCATGCAGTGGGAGGTGATGTAGGGTAGATTTTCATTCTGCAAAAACGGAGTAGTTGCGGCATGCAGTGGGAGGTGATGTGGGGTAGATTTTGACACTGCAAAAACGGAGCAGTTGCGGCGTGCAGTGGGAGGTGATGTAGGGTAGATTTTCACTCAAAATCAGAGCAGTTGCGGCATGCAGCAGGAGGTGACGTGGGGTAGGGTAGATTTTCACTCTCCGAAAACGGAGCAGTTACGGCATGCAGTGGGAGGTGATGTGGTGTAGATTTTCACTCTGCAAAAACGGAGCAATTGCAGCATGCAGTGGGAGGTGATGTGTGGTAGATTTTCACTCTGCAAAAAACGGAGCAGTTGCGGCATGCAGTGGGAGGTGATGTGGTGTAGATTTTCATTCTGCAAAAACGGAGCAGTTAGGCATGCATTAGGAGGTGATGTAGGGTAGATTTTCACTCTCCAAAAACTGAGCAGTTACGGCATGCAGCAGGAGGTGATGTAGGGTAGATTTTCACTCTCCGAAAACGGAGCAGTTACGGCATGCAGCAGGAGGTGATGTAGGGTAGATTTTCACTCTGCAAAAACGGAGCAGTTGCGGCATGTAGTGGGAGGTCATGTAGGGTAGATTTTCACTCTCCAAAAACGGAGCAGTTGCGGCATGCAGTGGGAGGTGATGTAGGGTAGATTTTCACTCTGCAAAAACGGAGCAGTTGCGGCATGCAGTGGGAGGTGATGTGGGGTAGATTTTCACTCTGCAAAAACGGAGCAGTTGCGGCGTGCAGTGGGAAGTGATGTAGGGTAGATTTTCACTCAAAATCGGAGCAGTTGCGGCATGCAGCAGGAGGTGACGTGGGGTAGATTTTCACTCTGCAAAAACGGAGCAGTTACGGCATGCAGCGGGAGGTGATGTGGTGTAGATTTTCATTCTGCAAAAACGGAGCAGTTACGGCATGCAGCAGGAGCTGATGTAGGGTAGATTTTCACTCTCCGAAAACGGAGCAGTTACGGCATGCAGCAGGAGGTGATGTAGGGTAGATTTTCACTCTGCAAAAACGGAGCAGTTGCGGCATGTAGTGGGAGGTGATGTAGGGTAGATTTTCACTCTCCAAAGACGGAGCAGTTGCGGCATGCAGTGGGAGGTGATGTAGGGTAGATTTTCACTCTGCAAAAACGGAGCAGTTACGGCATGCAGCGGGAGGTGATGTGGTGTAGATTTTCATTCTGCAAAAACGGAGCAGTTACGGCATGCAGCAGGAGCTGATGTAGGGTAGATTTTCACTCTCCGAAAACGGAGCAGTTACGGCATGCAGCAGGAGGTGATGTAGGGTAGATTTTCACTCTGCAAAAACGGAGCAGTTGCGGCATGTAGTGGGAGGTGATGTAGGGTAGATTTTCACTCTCCAAAGACGGAGCAGTTGCGGCATGCAGTGGGAGGTGATGTAGGGTAGATTTTCACTCTGCAAAAACGGAGCAGTTGCGGCATGCAGTGGGAGGTGATGTATGGTATATTTTCACTCTGCAAAAACGGAGCAGTTATGGCATGCAGCAGGAGGTGATGTAGGGTAGATTTTCACTCTCCGAAAACGGAGCAGTTACGGCATGCAGCAGGAGGTGATGTAGGGTAGATTTTCACTCTGCAAAAACGGAGCAGTTACGGCATGCAGCAGGAGGTGATGTAGGGTAGATTTTCACTCTGCAAAACCGGAGCAGTTATGGCATGCAGCGGGAGGTGATTTCACTCTCCAAAAACGGAGCAGTTACGGCATGCAGTGGGAGGTGATGTAGGGTAGATTTTCATTCTGCAAAAACGGAGTAGTTGCGGCATGCAGTGGGAGGTGATGTGGGGTAGATTTTCACACTGCAAAAACGGAGCAGTTGCGGCATGCAGTGGTAGGTGATGTGGGGTAGATTTTCACTCTGCAAAAACGGAGAAATTGCAGCATGCAGTGGGAGGTGATGTGTGGTAGATTTTCACTCTGCAAAAATGGAGCAGTTGTGGCATGCATGGGGGAGGTGATGTGGTGTAGATTTTCGCTCTGCAAAAACGGAGCAGTTACGCCATGCAGCAGGAGGTGATGTAGGGTAGATTTTCACTCTCCGAAAACGGAGAAGTTACGGCATGCAGCAGGAGGTGATGTAGGGTAGATTTTTACTCTGCAAAAACGGAGCAATTGCGGCATGCAGTGGGAGGTGATGTGTGGTAGATTTTCACTCTGCAAAAACGGAGCAGTTGTGGCATGCATGGGGGAGGTGATGTAGGGTAGATTTTCACTCTCCAAAAACTGAGCAGTTACGGCATGCAGCAGGAGGTGATGTAGGGTAGATTTTCACTCTCCGAAAACGGAGCAGTTACGGCATGCAGCAGGAGGTGATGTAGGGTAGATTTTCACTCTGCAAAAACGGAGCAGTTGCGGCATGTAGTGGGAGGTCATGTAGGGTAGATTTTCACTCTCCAAAAACGGAGCAGTTGCGGCATGCAGTGGGAGGTGATGTAGGGTAGATTTTCACTCTGCAAAAACGGAGCAGTTGCGGCATGCAGTGGGAGGTGATGTGGGGTAGATTTTCACTCTGCAAAAACGGAGCAGTTGCGGCGTGCAGTGGGAGGTGATGTAGGGTAGATTTTCACTCAAAATCGGAGCAGTTGCGGCATGCAGCAGGAGGTGACGTGGGGTAGATTTTCACTCTGCAAAAACGGAGCAGTTACGGCATGCAGCGGGAGGTGATGTGGTGTAGATTTTCATTCTGCAAAAACGGAGCAGTTACGGCATGCAGCAGGAGCTGATGTAGGGTAGATTTTCACTCTGCAAAAACGGAGCAGTTACGGCATGCAGCAGGAGGTGATGTAGGGTAGATTTTCACTCTGCAAAACCGGAGCAGTTATGGCATGCAGCGGGAGGTGATTTCACTCTCCAAAAACGGAGCAGTTACGGCATGCAGTGGGAGGTGATGTAGGGTAGATTTTCATTCTGCAAAAACGGAGTAGTTGCGGCATGCAGTGGGAGGTGATGTGGGGTAGATTTTCACACTGCAAAAACGGAGCAGTTGCGGCATGCAGTGGTAGGTGATGTGGGGTAGATTTTCACTCTGCAAAAACGGAGAAATTGCGGCATGCAGTGGGAGGTGATGTGTGGTAGATTTTCACTCTGCAAAAATGGAGCAGTTGTGGCATGCATGGGGGAGGTGATGTGGTGTAGATTTTCGCTCTGCAAAAACGGAGCAGTTACGCCATGCAGCAGGAGGTGATGTAGGGTAGATTTTCACTCTCCGAAAACGGAGAAGTTACGGCATGCAGCAGGAGGTGATGTAGGGTAGATTTTTACTCTGCAAAAACGGAGCAGTTACGCCATGCAGCAGGAGGTGATGTAGGGTAGATTTTCACTCTCCGAAAACGGAGAAGTTACGGCATGCAGCAGGAGGTGATGTAGGGTAGATTTTTACTCTGCAAAAACGGAGCAATTGCGGCATGCAGTGGGAGGTGATGTGTGGTAGATTTTCACTCTGCAAAAACGGAGCAGTTGTGGCATGCATGGGGGAGGTGATGTAGGTAGATTTTCACTCTCCAAAAACTGAGCAGTTACGGCATGCAGCAGGAGGTGATGTAGGGTAGATTTTCACTCTCCGAAAACGGAGCAGTTACGGCATGCAGCAGGAGGTGATGTAGGGTAGATTTTCACTCTGCAAAAACGGAGCAGTTGCGGCATGTAGTGGGAGGTCATGTAGGGTAGATTTTCACTCTCCAAAAACGGAGCAGTTGCGGCATGCAGTGGGAGGTGATGTAGGGTAGATTTTCACTCTGCAAAAACGGAGCAGTTGCGGCATGCAGTGGGAGGTGATGTGGGGTAGATTTTCACTCTGCAAAAACGGAGCAGTTGCGGCGTGCAGTGGGAGGTGATGTAGGGTAGATTTTCACTCAAAATCGGAGCAGTTACGGCATGCAGCAGGAGGTGACGTGGGGTAGATTTTCACTCTGCAAAAACGGAGCAGTTACGGCATGCAGCGGGAGGTGATGTGGTGTAGATTTTCATTCTGCAAAAACGGAGCAGTTACGGCATGCAGCAGGAGCTGATGTAGGGTAGATTTTCACTCTCCGAAAACGGAGCAGTTACGGCATGCAGCAGGAGGTGATGTAGGGTAGATTTTCACTCTGCAAAAACGGAGCAGTTGCGGCATGTAGTGGGAGGTGATGTAGGGTAGATTTTCACTCTCCAAAGACGGAGCAGTTGCGGCATGCAGTGGGAGGTGATGTAGGGTAGATTTTCACTCTGCAAAAACGGAGCAGTTACGGCATGCAGCGGGAGGTGATGTGGTGTAGATTTTCATTCTGCAAAAACGGAGCAGTTACGGCATGCAGCAGGAGCTGATGTAGGGTAGATTTTCACTCTCCGAAAACGGAGCAGTTACGGCATGCAGCAGGAGGTGATGTAGGGTAGATTTTCACTCTGCAAAAACGGAGCAGTTGCGGCATGTAGTGGCAGGTGATGTAGGGTAGATTTTCACTCTCCAAAGACGGAGCAGTTGCGGCATGCAGTGGGAGGTGATGTAGGGTAGATTTTCACTCTGCAAAAACGGAGCAGTTGCGGCATGCAGTGGGAGGTGATGTATGGTATATTTTCACTCTGCAAAAACGGAGCAGTTATGGCATGCAGCAGGAGGTGATGTAGGGTAGATTTTCACTCTCCGAAAACGGAGCAGTTACGGCATGCAGCAGGAGGTGATGTAGGGTAGATTTTCACTCTGCAAAAACGGAGCAGTTGCGGCATGTAGTGGGAGGTGATGTAGGGTAGATTTTCACTCTCCAAAAACGGAGCAGTTGCGGCATGCAGTGGGAGGTGATGTAGGGTAGATTTTCACTCTGCAAAAACGGAGCAGTTGCGGCATGCAGTGGGAGGTGATGTGGGGTAGATTTTCACTCCGCAAAAACGGAGCAGTTGCGGCATGCAGTGGGAGGTGATGTAGGGTAGATTTTCATTCTGCAAAAACGGATTAGTTGCGGCATGCAGTGGGAGGTGATGTGGGGTAGATTTTCACACTGCAAAAACGGAGCAGTTGCGGCGTGCAGTGCGAGGTGATGTAGGGTAGATTTTCACTCAAAATCGGAGCAGTTGCGGCATGCAGCGGGAGGTGATGTGGTGTAGATTTTCATTCTGCAAAAACGGAGCAGTTACGGCATGCAGCAGGAGGTGATGTAGGGTAGATTTTCACTCTCCGAAAACGGAGCAGTTACGGCATGCAGCAGGAGGTGATGTAGGGTAGATTTTCACTCCGCAAAAACGGAGCAGTTGCGGCATGCAGTGGGAGGTGATGTAGGGTAGATTTTCATTCTGCAAAAACGGAGTAGTTGCGGCATGCAGTGGGAGGTGATGTGGGGTAGATTTTGACACTGCAAAAACGGAGCAGTTGCGGCGTGCAGTGGGAGGTGATGTAGGGTAGATTTTCACTCAAAATCAGAGCAGTTGCGGCATGCAGCAGGAGGTGATGTAGGGTAGATTTTCACTCCGCAAAAACGGAGCAGTTGCGGCATGCAGTGGGAGGTGATGTAGGGTAGATTTTCACTCTGCAAAAACGGAGCAGTTGCGGCATGTAGTGGGAGGTGATGTAGGGTAGATTTTCACTCTCCAAAAACGGAGCAGTTGCGGCATGCAGTGGGAGGTGATGTAGGGTAGATTTTCACTCTGCAAAAACGGAGCAGTTGCGGCATGCAGTGGGAGGTGATGTGGGGTAGATTTTCACTCCGCAAAAACGGAGCAGTTGCGGCATGCAGTGGGAGGTGATGTAGGGTAGATTTTCATTCTGCAAAAACGGATTAGTTGCGGCATGCAGTGGGAGGTGATGTGGGGTAGATTTTCACACTGCAAAAACGGAGCAGTTGCGGCGTGCAGTGCGAGGTGATGTAGGGTAGATTTTCACTCAAAATCGGAGCAGTTGCGGCATGCAGCGGGAGGTGATGTGGTGTAGATTTTCATTCTGCAAAAACGGAGCAGTTACGGCATGCAGCAGGAGGTGATGTAGGGTAGATTTTCACTCTCCGAAAACGGAGCAGTTACGGCATGCAGCAGGAGGTGATGTAGGGTAGATTTTCACTCCGCAAAAACGGAGCAGTTGCGGCATGCAGTGGGAGGTGATGTAGGGTAGATTTTCATTCTGCAAAAACGGAGTAGTTGCGGCATGCAGTGGGAGGTGATGTGGGGTAGATTTTGACACTGCAAAAACGGAGCAGTTGCGGCGTGCAGTGGGAGGTGATGTAGGGTAGATTTTCACTCAAAATCAGAGCAGTTGCGGCATGCAGCAGGAGGTGATGTAGGGTAGATTTTCACTCCGCAAAAACGGAGCAGTTGCGGCATGCAGTGGGAGGTGATGTAGGGTAGATTTTCATTCTGCAAAAACGGAGTAGTTGCGGCATGCAGTGGGAGGTGATGTGGGGTAGATTTTGACACTGCAAAAACGGAGCAGTTGCGGCGTGCAGTGGGAGGTGATGTAGGGTAGATTTTCACTCAAAATCGGAGCAGTTGCGGCATGCAGCAGGAGGTGACGTGGGGTAGATTTTCACTCTGCAAAAACGGAGCAGTTACGGCATGCAGCGGGAGGTGATGTGGTGTAGATTTTCATTCTGCAAAAACGGAGCAGTTACGGCATGCAGCAGGAGCTGATGTAGGGTAGATTTTCACTCTGCAAAAACGGAGCAGTTACGGCATGCAGCAGGAGGTGATGTAGGGTAGATTTTCACTCTGCAAAACCGGAGCAGTTATGGCATGCAGCGGGAGGTGATTTCACTCTCCAAAAACGGAGCAGTTACGGCATGCAGTGGGAGGTGATGTAGGGTAGATTTTCATTCTGCAAAAACGGAGCGGTTGCGGCATGCAGTGGTAGGTGATGTGGGGTAGATTTTCACTCTGCAAAAACGGAGAAATTGCGGCATGCAGTGGGAGGTGATGTGTGGTAGATTTTCACTCTGCAAAAATGGAGCAGTTGTGGCATGCATGGGGGAGGTGATGTGGTGTAGATTTTCGCTCTGCAAAAACGGAGCAGTTACGCCATGCAGCAGGAGGTGATGTAGGGTAGATTTTCACTCTCCGAAAACGGAGAAGTTACGGCATGCAGCAGGAGGTGATGTAGGGTAGATTTTTACTCTGCAAAAACGGAGCAGTTACGCCATGCAGCAGGAGGTGATGTAGGGTAGATTTTCACTCTCCGAAAACGGAGAAGTTACGGCATGCAGCAGGAGGTGATGTAGGGTAGATTTTTACTCTGCAAAAACGGAGCAATTGCGGCATGCAGTGGGAGGTGATGTGTGGTAGATTTTCACTCTGCAAAAACGGAGCAGTTGTGGCATGCATGGGGGAGGTGATGTAGGTAGATTTTCACTCTCCAAAAACTGAGCAGTTACGGCATGCAGCAGGAGGTGATGTAGGGTAGATTTTCACTCTCCGAAAACGGAGCAGTTACGGCATGCAGCAGGAGGTGATGTAGGGTAGATTTTCACTCTGCAAAAACGGAGCAGTTGCGGCATGTAGTGGGAGGTCATGTAGGGTAGATTTTCACTCTCCAAAAACGGAGCAGTTGCGGCATGCAGTGGGAGGTGATGTAGGGTAGATTTTCACTCTGCAAAAACGGAGCAGTTGCGGCATGCAGTGGGAGGTGATGTGGGGTAGATTTTCACTCTGCAAAAACGGAGCAGTTGCGGCGTGCAGTGGGAGGTGATGTAGGGTAGATTTTCACTCAAAATCGGAGCAGTTACGGCATGCAGCAGGAGGTGACGTGGGGTAGATTTTCACTCTGCAAAAACGGAGCAGTTACGGCATGCAGCGGGAGGTGATGTGGTGTAGATTTTCATTCTGCAAAAACGGAGCAGTTACGGCATGCAGCAGGAGCTGATGTAGGGTAGATTTTCACTCTCCGAAAACGGAGCAGTTACGGCATGCAGCAGGAGGTGATGTAGGGTAGATTTTCACTCTGCAAAAACGGAGCAGTTACGGCATGCAGCGGGAGGTGATGTGGTGTAGATTTTCATTCTGCAAAAACGGAGCAGTTACGGCATGCAGCAGGAGCTGATGTAGGGTAGATTTTCACTCTCCGAAAACGGAGCAGTTACGGCATGCAGCAGGAGGTGATGTAGGGTAGATTTTCACTCTGCAAAAACGGAGCAGTTGCGGCATGTAGTGGCAGGTGATGTAGGGTAGATTTTCACTCTCCAAAGACGGAGCAGTTATGGCATGCAGCAGGAGGTGATGTAGGGTAGATTTTCACTCTCCGAAAACGGAGCAGTTACGGCATGCAGCAGGAGGTGATGTAGGGTAGATTTTCACTCTGCAAAAACGGAGCAGTTGCGGCATGTAGTGGGAGGTGATGTAGGGTAGATTTTCACTCTCCAAAAACGGAGCAGTTGCGGCATGCAGTGGGAGGTGATGTAGGGTAGATTTTCACTCTGCAAAAACGGAGCAGTTGCGGCATGCAGTGGGAGGTGATGTGGGGTAGATTTTCACTCCGCAAAAACGGAGCAGTTGCGGCATGCAGTGGGAGGTGATGTAGGGTAGATTTTCATTCTGCAAAAACGGATTAGTTGCGGCATGCAGTGGGAGGTGATGTGGGGTAGATTTTCACACTGCAAAAACGGAGCAGTTGCGGCGTGCAGTGCGAGGTGATGTAGGGTAGATTTTCACTCAAAATCGGAGCAGTTGCGGCATGCAGCGGGAGGTGATGTGGTGTAGATTTTCATTCTGCAAAAACGGAGCAGTTACGGCATGCAGCAGGAGGTGATGTAGGGTAGATTTTCACTCTCCGAAAACGGAGCAGTTACGGCATGCAGCAGGAGGTGATGTAGGGTAGATTTTCACTCCGCAAAAACGGAGCAGTTGCGGCATGCAGTGGGAGGTGATGTAGGGTAGATTTTCATTCTGCAAAAACGGAGTAGTTGCGGCATGCAGTGGGAGGTGATGTGGGGTAGATTTTGACACTGCAAAAACGGAGCAGTTGCGGCGTGCAGTGGGAGGTGATGTAGGGTAGATTTTCACTCAAAATCAGAGCAGTTGCGGCATGCAGCAGGAGGTGACGTGGGGTAGGGTAGATTTTCACTCTCCGAAAACGGAGCAGTTACGGCATGCAGTGGGAGGTGATGTGGTGTAGATTTTCACTCTGCAAAAACGGAGTAGTTGCGGCATGCAGTGGGAGGTGATGTGGGGTAGATTTTCACACTGCAAAAACGGAGCAGTTGCGGCATGCAGTGGTAGGTGATGTGGGGTAGATTTTCACTCTGCAAAAACGGAGAAATTGCGGCATGCAGTGGGAGGTGATGTGTGGTAGATTTTCACTCTGCAAAAATGGAGCAGTTGTGGCATGCATGGGGGAGGTGATGTGGTGTAGATTTTCGCTCTGCAAAAACGGAGCAGTTACGCCATGCAGCAGGAGGTGATGTAGGGTAGATTTTCACTCTCCGAAAACGGAGAAGTTACGGCATGCAGCAGGAGGTGATGTAGGGTAGATTTTTACTCTGCAAAAACGGAGCAATTGCGGCATGCAGTGGGAGGTGATGTGTGGTAGATTTTCACTCTGCAAAAACGGAGCAGTTGTGGCATGCATGGGGGAGGTGATGTAGGGTAGATTTTCACTCTCCAAAAACTGAGCAGTTACGGCATGCAGCAGGAGGTGATGTAGGGTAGATTTTCACTCTCCGAAAACGGAGCAGTTACGGCATGCAGCAGGAGGTGATGTAGGGTAGATTTTCACTCTGCAAAAACGGAGCAGTTGCGGCATGTAGTGGGAGGTCATGTAGGGTAGATTTTCACTCTCCAAAAACGGAGCAGTTGCGGCATGCAGTGGGAGGTGATGTAGGGTAGATTTTCACTCTGCAAAAACGGAGCAGTTGCGGCATGCAGTGGGAGGTGATGTGGGGTAGATTTTCACTCTGCAAAAACGGAGCAGTTGCGGCGTGCAGTGGGAGGTGATGTAGGGTAGATTTTCACTCTGCAAAAACGGAGCAGTTACGGCATGCAGCGGGAGGTGATGTGGTGTAGATTTTCATTCTGCAAAAACGGAGCAGTTACGGCATGCAGCAGGAGCTGATGTAGGGTAGATTTTCACTCTCCGAAAACGGAGCAGTTACGGCATGCAGCAGGAGGTGATGTAGGGTAGATTTTCACTCTGCGAAAACGGAGCAGTTGCGGCATGTAGTGGGAGGTGATGTAGGGTAGATTTTCACTCTCCAAAGACGGAGCAGTTGCGGCATGCAGTGGGAGGTGATGTAGGGTAGATTTTCACTCTGCAAAAACGGAGCAGTTGCGGCATGCAGTGGGAGGTGATGTATGGTATATTTTCACTCTGCAAAAACGGAGCAGTTATGGCATGCAGCAGGAGGTGATGTAGGGTAGATTTTCACTCTCCGAAAACGGAGCAGTTACGGCATGCAGCAGGAGGTGATGTAGGGTAGATTTTCACTCCGCAAAAACGGAGCAGTTACGGCATGCAGCAGGAGGTGATGTAGGGTAGATTTTCACTCTGCAAAACCGGAGCAGTTATGGCATGCAGCGGGAGGTGATTTCACTCTCCAAAAACGGAGCAGTTACGGCATGCAGTGGGAGGTGATGTAGGGTAGATTTTCATTCTGCAAAAACGGAGTAGTTGCGGCATGCAGTGGGAGGTGATGTGGGGTAGATTTTCACACTGCAAAAACGGAGCAGTTGCGGCATGCAGTGGTAGGTGATGTGGGGTAGATTTTCACTCTGCAAAAACGGAGAAATTGCGGCATGCAGTGGGAGGTGATGTGTGGTAGATTTTCACTCTGCAAAAATGGAGCAGTTGTGGCATGCATGGGGGAGGTGATGTGGTGTAGATTTTCGCTCTGCAAAAACGGAGCAGTTACGCCATGCAGCAGGAGGTGATGTAGGGTAGATTTTCACTCTCCGAAAACGGAGAAGTTACGGCATGCAGCAGGAGGTGATGTAGGGTAGATTTTTACTCTGCAAAAACGGAGCAATTGCGGCATGCAGTGGGAGGTGATGTGTGGTAGATTTTCACTCTGCAAAAACGGAGCAGTTGTGGCATGCATGGGGGAGGTGATGTAGGGTAGATTTTCACTCTCCAAAAACTGAGCAGTTACGGCATGCAGCAGGAGGTGATGTAGGGTAGATTTTCACTCTCCGAAAACGGAGCAGTTACGGCATGCAGCAGGAGGTGATGTAGGGTAGATTTTCACTCTGCAAAAACGGAGCAGTTGCGGCATGTAGTGGGAGGTCATGTAGGGTAGATTTTCACTCTCCAAAAACGGAGCAGTTGCGGCATGCAGTGGGAGGTGATGTAGGGTAGATTTTCACTCTGCAAAAACGGAGCAGTTGCGGCATGCAGTGGGAGGTGATGTGGGGTAGATTTTCACTCTGCAAAAACGGAGCAGTTGCGGCGTGCAGTGGGAGGTGATGTAGGGTAGATTTTCACTCAAAATCGGAGCAGTTGCGGCATGCAGCAGGAGGTGACGTGGGGTAGATTTTCACTCTGCAAAAACGGAGCAGTTACGGCATGCAGCGGGAGGTGATGTGGTGTAGATTTTCATTCTGCAAAAACGGAGCAGTTACGGCATGCAGCAGGAGCTGATGTAGGGTAGATTTTCACTCTGCAAAAACGGAGCAGTTACGGCATGCAGCAGGAGGTGATGTAGGGTAGATTTTCACTCTGCAAAACCGGAGCAGTTATGGCATGCAGCGGGAGGTGATTTCACTCTCCAAAAACGGAGCAGTTACGGCATGCAGTGGGAGGTGATGTAGGGTAGATTTTCATTCTGCAAAAACGGAGTAGTTGCGGCATGCAGTGGGAGGTGATGTGGGGTAGATTTTCACACTGCAAAAACGGAGCAGTTGCGGCATGCAGTGGTAGGTGATGTGGGGTAGATTTTCACTCTGCAAAAACGGAGAAATTGCGGCATGCAGTGGGAGGTGATGTGTGGTAGATTTTCACTCTGCAAAAATGGAGCAGTTGTGGCATGCATGGGGGAGGTGATGTGGTGTAGATTTTCGCTCTGCAAAAACGGAGCAGTTACGCCATGCAGCAGGAGGTGATGTAGGGTAGATTTTCACTCTCCGAAAACGGAGAAGTTACGGCATGCAGCAGGAGGTGATGTAGGGTAGATTTTTACTCTGCAAAAACGGAGCAGTGACGCCATGCAGCAGGAGGTGATGTAGGGTAGATTTTCACTCTCCGAAAACGGAGAAGTTACGGCATGCAGCAGGAGGTGATGTAGGGTAGATTTTTACTCTGCAAAAACGGAGCAATTGCGGCATGCAGTGGGAGTTGATGTGTGGTAGATTTTCACTCTGCAAAAACGGAGCAGTTGTGGCATGCATGGGGGAGGTGATGTAGGGTAGATTTTCACTCTCCAAAAACTGAGCAGTTACGGCATGCAGCAGGAGGTGATGTAGGGTAGATTTTCACTCTGCAAAAACGGAGCAGTTGCGGCATGTAGTGGGAGGTCATGTAGGGTAGATTTTCACTCTCCAAAAACGGAGCAGTTGCGGCATGCAGTGGGAGGTGATGTAGGGTAGATTTTCACTCTGCAAAAACGGAGCAGTTGCGGCATGCAGTGGGAGGTGATGTGGGGTAGATTTTCACTCTGCAAAAACGGAGCAGTTGCGGCGTGCAGTGGGAGGTGATGTAGGGTAGATTTTCACTCAAAATCGGAGCAGTTGCGGCATGCAGCAGGAGGTGACGTGGGGTAGATTTTCACTCTGCAAAAACGGAGCAGTTACGGCATGCAGCGGGAGGTGATGTGGTGTAGATTTTCATTCTGCAAAAACGGAGCAGTTACGGCATGCAGCAGGAGCTGATGTAGGGTAGATTTTCACTCTCCGAAAACGGAGCAGTTACGGCATGCAGCAGGAGGTGATGTAGGGTAGATTTTCACTCTGCAAAAACGGAGCAGTTGCGGCATGTAGTGGGAGGTGATGTAGGGTAGATTTTCACTCTCCAAAGACGGAGCAGTTGCGGCATGCAGTGGGAGGTGATGTAGGGTAGATTTTCACTCTGCAAAAACGGAGCAGTTACGGCATGCAGCGGGAGGTGATGTGGTGTAGATTTTCATTCTGCAAAAACGGAGCAGTTACGGCATGCAGCAGGAGCTGATGTAGGGTAGATTTTCACTCTCCGAAAACGGAGCAGTTACGGCATGCAGCAGGAGGTGATGTAGGGTAGATTTTCACTCTGCAAAAACGGAGCAGTTGCGGCATGTAGTGGCAGGTGATGTAGGGTAGATTTTCACTCTCCAAAGACGGAGCAGTTGCGGCATGCAGTGGGAGGTGATGTAGGGTAGATTTTCACTCTGCAAAAACGGAGCAGTTGCGGCATGCAGTGGGAGGTGATGTATGGTATATTTTCACTCTGCAAAAACGGAGCAGTTATGGCATGCAGCAGGAGGTGATGTAGGGTAGATTTTCACTCTCCGAAAACGGAGCAGTTACGGCATGCAGCAGGAGGTGATGTAGGGTAGATTTTCACTCTGCAAAAACGGAGCAGTTGCGGCATGTAGTGGGAGGTGATGTAGGGTAGATTTTCACTCTCCAAAAACGGAGCAGTTGCGGCATGCAGTGGGAGGTGATGTAGGGTAGATTTTCACTCTGCAAAAACGGAGCAGTTGCGGCATGCAGTGGGAGGTGATGTGGGGTAGATTTTCACTCCGCAAAAACGGAGCAGTTGCGGCATGCAGTGGGAGGTGATGTAGGGTAGATTTTCATTCTGCAAAAACGGAGTAGTTGCGGCATGCAGTGGGAGGTGATGTGGGGTAGATTTTCACACTGCAAAAACGGAGCAGTTGCGGCGTGCAGTGGGAGGTGATGTAGGGTAGATTTTCACTCAAAATCGGAGCAGTTGCGGCATGCAGCGGGAGGTGATGTGGTGTAGATTTTCATTCTGCAAAAACGGAGCAGTTACGGCATGCAGCAGGAGGTGATGTAGGGTAGATTTTCACTCCGCAAAAACGGAGCAGTTGCGGCATGCAGTGGGAGGTGATGTAGGGTAGATTTTCATTCTGCAAAAACGGAGTAGTTGCGGCATGCAGTGGGAGGTGATGTGGGGTAGATTTTGACACTGCAAAAACGGAACAGTTGCGGCGTGCAGTGGGAGGTGATGTAGGGTAGATTTTCACTCAAAATCAGAGCAGTTGCGGCATGCAGCAGGAGGTGACGTGGGGTAGGGTAGATTTTCACTCTCCGAAAACGGAGCAGTTACGGCATGCAGTGGGAGGTGATGTGGTGTAGATTTTCACTCTGCAAAAACGGAGTAGTTGCGGCATGCAGTGGGAGGTGATGTGGGGTAGATTTTCACACTGCAAAAACGGAGCAGTTGCGGCATGCAGTGGTAGGTGATGTGGGGTAGATTTTCACTCTGCAAAAACGGAGAAATTGCGGCATGCAGTGGGAGGTGATGTGTGGTAGATTTTCACTCTGCAAAAATGGAGCAGTTGTGGCATGCATGGGGGAGGTGATGTGGTGTAGATTTTCGCTCTGCAAAAACGGAGCAGTTACGCCATGCAGCAGGAGGTGATGTAGGGTAGATTTTCACTCTCCGAAAACGGAGAAGTTACGGCATGCAGCAGGAGGTGATGTAGGGTAGATTTTTACTCTGCAAAAACGGAGCAATTGCGGCATGCAGTGGGAGGTGATGTGTGGTAGATTTTCACTCTGCAAAAACGGAGCAGTTGTGGCATGCATGGGGGAGGTGATGTAGGGTAGATTTTCACTCTCCAAAAACTGAGCAGTTACGGCATGCAGCAGGAGGTGATGTAGGGTAGATTTTCACTCTCCGAAAACGGAGCAGTTACGGCATGCAGCAGGAGGTGATGTAGGGTAGATTTTCACTCTGCAAAAACGGAGCAGTTGCGGCATGTAGTGGGAGGTCATGTAGGGTAGATTTTCACTCTCCAAAAACGGAGCAGTTGCGGCATGCAGTGGGAGGTGATGTAGGGTAGATTTTCACTCTGCAAAAACGGAGCAGTTGCGGCATGCAGTGGGAGGTGATGTGGGGTAGATTTTCACTCTGCAAAAACGGAGCAGTTGCGGCGTGCAGTGGGAGGTGATGTAGGGTAGATTTTCACTCAAAATCGGAGCAGTTGCGGCATGCAGCAGGAGGTGACGTGGGGTAGATTTTCACTCTGCAAAAACGGAGCAGTTACGGCATGCAGCGGGAGGTGATGTGGTGTAGATTTTCATTCTGCAAAAACGGAGCAGTTACGGCATGCAGCAGGAGCTGATGTAGGGTAGATTTTCACTCTCCGAAAACGGAGCAGTTACGGCATGCAGCAGGAGGTGATGTAGGGTAGATTTTCACTCTGCAAAAACGGAGCAGTTGCGGCATGTAGTGGGAGGTGATGTAGGGTAGATTTTCACTCTCCAAAGACGGAGCAGTTGCGGCATGCAGTGGGAGGTGATGTAGGGTAGATTTTCACTCTGCAAAAACGGAGCAGTTACGGCATGCAGCGGGAGGTGATGTGGTGTAGATTTTCATTCTGCAAAAACGGAGCAGTTACGGCATGCAGCAGGAGCTGATGTAGGGTAGATTTTCACTCTCCGAAAACGGAGCAGTTACGGCATGCAGCAGGAGGTGATGTAGGGTAAATTTTCACTCTGCAAAAACGGAGCAGTTGCGGCATGTAGTGGGAGGTGATGTGGTGTAGATTTTCATTCTGCAAAAACGGAGCAGTTACGGCATGCAGCAGGAGCTGATGTAGGGTAGATTTTCACTCTCCGAAAACGGAGCAGTTACGGCATGCAGCAGGAGGTGATGTAGGGTAGATTTTCACTCTGCAAAAACGGAGCAGTTGCGGCATGTAGTGGGAGGTGATGTAGGGTAGATTTTCACTCTCCAAAGACGGAGCAGTTACGGCATGCAGTGGGAGGTGATGTAGGGTAGATTTTCATTCTGCAAAAACGGAGTAGTTGCGGCATGCAGTGGGAGGTGATGTGGGGTAGATTTTCACACTGCAAAAACGGAGCAGTTGCGGCATGCAGTGGTAGGTGATGTGGGGTAGATTTTCACTCTGCAAAAACGGAGAAATTGCGGCATGCAGTGGGAGGTGATGTGTGGTAGATTTTCACTCTGCAAAAATGGAGCAGTTGTGGCATGCATGGGGGAGGTGATGTGGTGTAGATTTTTGCTCTGCAAAAACGGAGCAGTTACGCCATGCAGCAGGAGGTGATGTAGGGTAGATTTTCACTCTCCGAAAACGGAGAAGTTACGGCATGCAGCAGGAGGTGATGTAGGGTAGATTTTTACTCTGCAAAAACGGAGCAATTGCGGCATGCAGTGGGAGGTGATGTGTGGTAGATTTTCACTCTGCAAAAACGGAGCAGTTGTGGCATGCATGGGGGAGGTGATGTAGGGTAGATTTTCACTCTCCAAAAACTGAGCAGTTACGGCATGCAGCAGGAGGTGATGTAGGGTAGATTTTCACTCTCCGAAAACGGAGCAGTTACGGCATGCAGCAGGAGGTGATGTAGGGTAGATTTTCACTCTGCAAAAACGGAGCAGTTGCGGCATGTAGTGGGAGGTCATGTAGGGTAGATTTTCACTCTCCAAAAACGGAGCAGTTGCGGCATGCAGTGGGAGGTGATGTAGGGTAGATTTTCACTCTGCAAAAACGGAGCAGTTGCGGCATGCAGTGGGAGGTGATGTGGGGTAGATTTTCACTCTGCAAAAACGGAGCAGTTGCGGCGTGCAGTGGGAGGTGATGTAGGGTAGATTTTCACTCAAAATCGGAGCAGTTGCGGCATGCAGCAGGAGGTGACGTGGGGTAGATTTTCACTCTGCAAAAACGGAGCAGTTACGGCATGCAGCGGGAGGTGATGTGGTGTAGATTTTCATTCTGCAAAAACGGAGCAGTTACGGCATGCAGCAGGAGCTGATGTAGGGTAGATTTTCACTCTCCGAAAACGGAGCAGTTACGGCATGCAGCAGGAGGTGATGTAGGGTAGATTTTCACTCTGCAAAAACGGAGCAGTTGCGGCATGTAGTGGGAGGTGATGTAGGGTAGATTTTCACTCTCCAAAGACGGAGCAGTTGCGGCATGCAGTGGGAGGTGATGTAGGGTAGATTTTCACTCTGCAAAAACGGAGCAGTTACGGCATGCAGCGGGAGGTGATGTGGTGTAGATTTTCATTCTGCAAAAACGGAGCAGTTACGGCATGCAGCAGGAGCTGATGTAGGGTAGATTTTCACTCTCCGAAAACGGAGCAGTTACGGCATGCAGCAGGAGGTGATGTAGGGTAGATTTTGACTCTGCAAAAACGGAGCAGTTGCGGCATGTAGTGGGAGGTGATGTAGGGTAGATTTTCACTCTCCAAAGACGGAGCAGTTGCGGCATGCAGTGGGAGGTGATGTAGGGTAGATTTTCACTCTGCAAAAACGGAGCAGTTGCGGCATGCAGTGGGAGGTGATGTATGGTATATTTTCACTCTGCAAAAACGGAGCAGTTATGGCATGCAGCAGGAGGTGATGTAGGGTAGATTTTCACTCTCCGAAAACGGAGCAGTTACGGCATGCAGCAGGAGGTGATGTAGGGTAGATTTTCACTCTGCAAAAACGGAGCAGTTGCGGCATGTAGTGGGAGGTGATGTAGGGTAGATTTTCACTCTCCAAAAACGGAGCAGTTGCGGCATGCAGTGGGAGGTGATGTAGGGTAGATTTTCACTCTGCAAAAACGGAGCAGTTGCGGCATGCAGTGGGAGGTGATGTGGGGTAGATTTTCATTCTGCAAAAACGGAGCAGTTACGGCATGCAGCAGGAGGTGATGTAGGGTAGATTTTCACTCTCCGAAAATGGAGCAGTTACGACATGCAGCGGGAGGTGATGTGGTGTAGATTTTCATTCTGCAAAAACGGAGCAGTTACGGCATGCAGCAGGAGCTGATGTAGGGTAGATTTTCACTCTCCGAAAACGGAGCAGTTACGGCATGCAGCAGGAGGTGATGTAGGGTAGATTTTCACTCTGCAAAAACGGAGCAGTTGCGGCATGTAGTGGGAGGTGATGTAGGGTAGATTTTCACTCTCCAAAGACGGAGCAGTTGCGGCATGCAGTGGGAGGTGATGTAGGGTAGATTTTCACTCTGCAAAAACGGAGCAGTTACGGCATGCAGCGGGAGGTGATGTGGTGTAGATTTTCATTCTGCAAAAACGGAGCAGTTACGGCATGCAGCAGGAGCTGATGTAGGGTAGATTTTCACTCTCCGAAAACGGAGCAGTTACGGCATGCAGCAGGAGGTGATGTAGGGTAGATTTTCACTCTGCAAAAACGGAGCAGTTGCGGCATGTAGTGGGAGGTGATGTAGGGTAGATTTTCACTCTCCAAAGACGGAGCAGTTGCGGCATGCAGTGGGAGGTGATGTAGGGTAGATTTTCACTCTGCAAAAACGGAGCAGTTGCGGCATGCAGTGGGAGGTGATGTATGGTATATTTTCACTCTGCAAAAACGGAGCAGTTATGGCATGCAGCAGGAGGTGATGTAGGGTAGATTTTCACTCTCCGAAAACGGAGCAGTTACGGCATGCAGCAGGAGGTGATGTAGGGTAGATTTTCACTCTGCAAAAACGGAGCAGTTGCGGCATGTAGTGGGAGGTGATGTAGGGTAGATTTTCACTCTCCAAAAACGGAGCAGTTGCGGCATGCAGTGGGAGGTGATGTAGGGTAGATTTTCACTCTGCAAAAACGGAGCAGTTGCGGCATGCAGTGGGAGGTGATGTGGGGTAGATTTTCACACTGCAAAAACGGAGCAGTTGCGGCATGCAGTGGTAGGTGATGTGGGGTAGATTTTCACTCTGCAAAAACGGAGAAATTGCGGCATGCAGTGGGAGGTGATGTGTGGTAGATTTTCACTCTGCAAAAATGGAGCAGTTGTGGCATGCATGGGGGAGGTGATGTGGTGTAGATTTTAGCTCTGCAAAAACGGAGCAGTTACGCCATGCAGCAGGAGGTGATGTAGGGTAGATTTTCACTCTCCGAAAACGGAGAAGTTACGGCATGCAGCAGGAGGTGATGTAGGGTAGATTTTTACTCTGCAAAAACGGAGCAGTTACGCCATGCAGCAGGAGGTGATGTAGGGTAGATTTTCACTCTCCGAAAATGGAGAAGTTACGGCATGCAGCAGGAGGTGATGTAGGGTAGATTTTTACTCTGCAAAAACGGAGCAATTGCGGCATGCAGTGGGAGGTGATGTGTGGTAGATTTTCACTCTGCAAAAACGGAGCAGTTGTGGCATGCATGGGGGAGGTGATGTAGGGTAGATTTTCACTCTCCAAAAACTGAGCAGTTACGGCATGCAGCAGGAGGTGATGTACGGTAGATTTTCACTCTCCGAAAACGGAGCAGTTACGGCATGCAGCAGGAGGTGATGTAGGGTAGATTTTCACTCTGCAAAAACGGAGCAGTTGCGGCATGTAGTGGGAGGTCATGTAGGGTAGATTTTCACTCTCCAAAAACGGAGCAGTTGCGGCATGCAGTGGGAGGTGATGTAGGGTAGATTTTCACTCTGCAAAAACGGAGCAGTTGCGGCATGCAGTGGGAGGTGATGTGGGGTAGATTTTCACTCAAAATCGGAGCAGTTGCGGCATGCAGCAGGAGGTGACGTGGGGTAGATTTTCACTCTGCAAAAACGGAGCAGTTACGGCATGCAGCGGGAGGTGATGTGGTGTAGATTTTCATTCTGCAAAAACGGAGCAGTTACGGCATGCAGCAGGAGCTGATGTAGGGTAGATTTTCACTCTCCGAAAACGGAGCAGTTACGGCATGCAGCAGGAGGTGATGTAGGGTAGATTTTCACTCTGCAAAAACGGAGCAGTTGCGGCATGTAGTGGGAGGTGATGTAGGGTAGATTTTCACTCTCCAAAGACGGAGCAGTTGCGGTATGCAGTGGGAGGTGATGTAGGGTAGATTTTCACTCTGCAAAAACGGAGCAGTTACGGCATGCAGCGGGAGGTGATGTGGTGTAGATTTTCATTCTGCAAAAACGGAGCAGTTATGGCATGCAGCAGGAGCTGATGTAGGGTAGATTTTCACTCTCCGAAAACGGAGCAGTTACGGCATGCAGCAGGAGGTGATGTAGGGTAGATTTTCACTCTGCAAAAACGGAGCAGTTGCGGCATGTAGTGGGAGGTGATGTAGGGTAGATTTTCACTCTCCAAAGACGGAGCAGTTGCGGCATGCAGTGGGAGGTGATGTAGGGTAGATTTTCACTCTGCAAAAACGGAGCAGTTGCGGCATGCAGTGGGAGGTGATGTATGGTATATTTTCACTCTGCAAAAACGGAGCAGTTATGGCATGCAGCAGGAGGTAATGTAGGGTAGATTTTCACTCTCCGAAAACGGAGAAGTTACGGCATGCAGCAGGAGGTGATGTAGGGTAGATTTTCACTCTGCAAAAACGGAGCAGTTGCGGCATGTAGTGGGAGGTGATGTAGGGTAGATTTTCACTCTCCAAAAACGGAGCAGTTGCGGCATGCAGTGGGAGGTGATGTAGGGTAGATTTTCACTCTGCAAAAACGGAGCAGTTGCGGCATGCAGTGGGAGGTGATGTGGGGTAGATTTTCACTCCGCAAAAACGGAGCAGTTGCGGCATGCAGTGGGAGGTGATGTAGGGTAGATTTTCATTCTGCAAAAACGGAGTAGTTGCGGCATGCAGTGGGAGGTGATGTGGGGTAGATTTTCACACTGCAAAAACGGAGCAGTTGCGGCGTGCAGTGGGAGGTGATGTAGGGTAGATTTTCACTCAAAATCGGAGCAGTTGCGGCATGCAGCGGGAGGTGATGTGGTGTAGATTTTCATTCTGCAAAAACGGAGCAGTTACGGCATGCAGCAGGAGGTGATGTAGGGTAGATTTTCACTCTCCGAAAACGGAGCAGTTACGGCATGCAGCAGGAGGTGATGTAGGGTAGATTTTCACTCCGCAAAAACGGAGCAGTTGCGGCATGCAGTGGGAGGTGATGTAGGGTAGATTTTCATTCTGCAAAAACGGAGTAGTTGCGGCATGCAGTGGGAGGTGATGTGGGGTAGATTTTGACACTGCAAAAACGGAGCAGTTGCGGCGTGCAGTGGGAGGTGATGTAGGGTAGATTTTCACTCAAAATCAGAGCAGTTGCGGCATGCAGCAGGAGGTGACGTGGGGTAGGGTAGATTTTCACTCTCCGAAAACGGAGCAGTTACGGCATGCAGTGGGAGGTGATGTGGTGTAGATTTTCACTCTGCAAAAACGGAGTAGTTGCGGCATGCAGTGGGAGGTGATGTGGGGTAGATTTTCACACTGCAAAAACGGAGCAGTTGCGGCATGCAGTGGTAGGTGATGTGGGGTAGATTTTCACTCTGCAAAAACGGAGAAATTGCGGCATGCAGTGGGAGGTGATGTGTGGTAGATTTTCACTCTGCAAAAATGGAGCAGTTGTGGCATGCATGGGGGAGGTGATGTGGTGTAGATTTTCGCTCTGCAAAAACGGAGCAGTTACGCCATGCAGCAGGAGGTGATGTAGGGTAGATTTTCACTCTCCGAAAACGGAGAAGTTACGGCATGCAGCAGGAGGTGATGTAGGGTAGATTTTTACTCTGCAAAAACGGAGCAATTGCGGCATGCAGTGGGAGGTGATGTGTGGTAGATTTTCACTCTGCAAAAACGGAGCAGTTGTGGCATGCATGGGGGAGGTGATGTAGGGTAGATTTTCACTCTCCAAAAACTGAGCAGTTACGGCATGCAGCAGGAGGTGATGTAGGGTAGATTTTCACTCTCCGAAAACGGAGCAGTTACGGCATGCAGCAGGAGGTGATGTAGGGTAGATTTTCACTCTGAAAAAACGGAGCAGTTGCGGCATGTAGTGAGAGGTCATGTAGGGTAGATTTTCACTCTCCAAAAACGGAGCAGTTGCGGCATGCAGTGGGAGGTGATGTAGGGTAGATTTTCACTCTGCAAAAACGGAGCAGTTGCGGCATGCAGTGGGAGGTGATGTGGGGTAGATTTTCACTCTGCAAAAACGGAGCAGTTGCGGCGTGCAGTGGGAGGTGATGTAGGGTAGATTTTCACTCAAAATCGGAGCAGTTGCGGCATGCAGCAGGAGGTGACGTGGGGTAGATTTTCACTCTGCAAAAACGGAGCAGTTACGGCATGCAGCGGGAGGTGATGTGGTGTAGATTTTCATTCTGCAAAAACGGAGCAGTTACGGCATGCAGCAGGAGCTGATGTAGGGTAGATTTTCACTCTCCGAAAACGGAGCAGTTACGGCATGCAGCAGGAGGTGATGTAGGGTAGATTTTCACTCTGCAAAAACGGAGCAGTTGCGGCATGTAGTGGGAGGTGATGTAGGGTAGATTTTCACTCTCCAAAGACGGAGCAGTTGCGGCATGCAGTGGGAGGTGATGTAGGGTAGATTTTCACTCTGCAAAAACGGAGCAGTTACGGCATGCAGCGGGAGGTGATGTGGTGTAGATTTTCATTCTGCAAAAACGGAGCAGTTACGGCATGCAGCAGGAGCTGATGTAGGGTAGATTTTCACTCTCCGAAAACGGAGCAGTTACGGCATGCAGCAGGAGGTGATGTAGGGTAGATTTTCACTCTGCAAAAACGGAGCAGTTGCGGCATGTAGTGGGAGGTGATGTGGTGTAGATTTTCATTCTGCAAAAACGGAGCAGTTACGGCATGCAGCAGGAGCTGATGTAGGGTAGATTTTCACTCTCCGAAAACGGAGCAGTTACGGCATGCAGCAGGAGGTGATGTAGGGTAGATTTTCACTCTGCAAAAACGGAGCAGTTGCGGCATGTAGTGGGAGGTGATGTAGGGTAGATTTTCACTCTCCAAAGACGGAGCAGTTACGGCATGCAGTGGGAGGTGATGTAGGGTAGATTTTCATTCTGCAAAAACGGAGTAGTTGCGGCATGCAGTGGGAGGTGATGTGGGGTAGATTTTCACACTGCAAAAACGGAGCAGTTGCGGCATGCAGTGGTAGGTGATGTGGGGTAGATTTTCACTCTGCAAAAACGGAGAAATTGCGGCATGCAGTGGGAGGTGATGTGTGGTAGATTTTCACTCTGCAAAAATGGAGCAGTTGTGGCATGCATGGGGGAGGTGATGTGGTGTAGATTTTCGCTCTGCAAAAACGGAGCAGTTACGCCATGCAGCAGGAGGTGATGTAGGGTAGATTTTCACTCTCCGAAAACGGAGAAGTTACGGCATGCAGCAGGAGGTGATGTAGGGTAGATTTTTACTCTGCAAAAACGGAGCAATTGCGGCATGCAGTGGGAGGTGATGTGTGGTAGATTTTCACTCTGCAAAAACGGAGCAGTTGTGGCATGCATGGGGGAGGTGATGTAGGGTAGATTTTCACTCTCCAAAAACTGAGCAGTTACGGCATGCAGCAGGAGGTGATGTAGGGTAGATTTTCACTCTCCGAAAATGGAGCAGTTACGGCATGCAGCAGGAGGTGATGTAGGGTAGATTTTCACTCTGCAAAAACGGAGCAGTTGCGGCATGTAGTGGGAGGTCATGTAGGGTAGATTTTCACTCTCCAAAAACGGAGCAGTTGCGGCATGCAGTGGGAGGTGATGTAGGGTAGATTTTCACTCTGCAAAAACGGAGCAGTTGCGGCATGCAGTGGGAGGTGATGTGGGGTAGATTTTCACTCTGCAAAAACGGAGCAGTTGCGGCGTGCAGTGGGAGGTGATGTAGGGTAGATTTTCACTCAAAATCGGAGCAGTTGCGGCATGCAGCAGGAGGTGACGTGGGGTAGATTTTCACTCTGCAAAAACGGAGCAGTTACGGCATGCAGCGGGAGGTGATGTGGTGTAGATTTTCATTCTGCAAAAATGGAGCAGTTACGGCATGCAGCAGGAGCTGATGTAGGGTAGATTTTCACTCTCCGAAAACGGAGCAGTTACGGCATGCAGCAGGAGGTGATGTAGGGTAGATTTTTACTCTGCAAAAACGGAGCAATTGCGGCATGCAGTGGGAGGTGATGTGTGGTAGATTTTCACTCTGCAAAAACGGAGCAGTTGTGGCATGCATGGGGGAGGTGATGTAGGGTAGATTTTCACTCTCCAAAAACTGAGCAGTTACGGCATGCAGCAGGAGGTGATGTAGGGTAGATTTTCACTCTCCGAAAACGGAGCAGTTACGGCATGCAGCAGGAGGTGATGTAGGGTAGATTTTCACTCTGCAAAAACGGAGCAGTTGCGGCATGTAGTGGGAGGTCATGTAGGGTAGATTTTCACTCTCCAAAAACGGAGCAGTTGCGGCATGCAGTGGGAGGTGATGTAGGGTAGATTTTCACTCTGCAAAAACGGAGCAGTTGCGGCATGCAGTGGGAGGTGATGTGGGGTAGATTTTCACTCTGCAAAAACGGAGCAGTTGCGGCGTGCAGTGGGAGGTGATGTAGGGTAGATTTTCACTCAAAATCGGAGCAGTTGCGGCATGCAGCAGGAGGTGACGTGGGGTAGATTTTCACTCTGCAAAAACGGAGCAGTTACGGCATGCAGCGGGAGGTGATGTGGTGTAGATTTTCATTCTGCAAAAACGGAGCAGTTACGGCATGCAGCAGGAGCTGATGTAGGGTAGATTTTCACTCTCCGAAAACGGAGCAGTTACGGCATGCAGCAGGAGGTGATGTAGGGTAGATTTTCACTCTGCAAAAACGGAGCAGTTGCGGCATGTAGTGGGAGGTGATGTAGGGTAGATTTTCACTCTCCAAAGACGGAGCAGTTGCGGCATGCAGTGGGAGGTGATGTAGGGTAGATTTTCACTCTGCAAAAACGGAGCAGTTACGGCATGCAGCGGGAGGTGATGTGGTGTAGATTTTCATTCTGCAAAAACGGAGCAGTTACGGCATGCAGCAGGAGCTGATGTAGGGTAGATTTTCACTCTCCGAAAACGGAGCAGTTACGGCATGCAGCAGGAGGTGATGTAGGGTAGATTTTCACTCTGCAAAAACGGAGCAGTTGAGGCATGTAGTGGGAGGTGATGTAGGGTAGATTTTCACTCTCCAAAGACGGAGCAGTTGCGGCATGCAGTGGGAGGTGATGTAGGGTAGATTTTCACTCTGCAAAAACGGAGCAGTTGCGGCATGCAGTGGGAGGTGATGTATGGTATATTTTCACTCTGCAAAAACGGAGCAGTTATGGCATGCAGCAGGAGGTGATGTAGGGTAGATTTTCACTCTCCGAAAACGGAGCAGTTACGGCATGCAGCAGGAGGTGATGTAGGGTAGATTTTCACTCTGCAAAAACGGAGCAGTTGCGGCATGTAGTGGGAGGTGATGTAGGGTAGATTTTCATTCTGCAAAAACGGAGTAGTTGCGGCATGCAGTGGGAGGTGATGTGGGGTAGATTTTCACACTGCAAAAACGCAGCAGTTGCGGCATGCAGTGGTAGGTGATGTGGGGTAGATTTTCACTCTGCAAAAACGGAGAAATTGCGGCATGCAGTGGGAGGTGATGTGTGGTAGATTTTCACTCTGCAAAAATGGAGCAGTTGTGGCATGCATGGGGGAGGTGATGTGGTGTAGATTTTCGCTCTGCAAAAACGGAGCAGTTACGCCATGCAGCAGGAGGTGATGTAGGGTAGATTTTCACTCTCCGAAAACGGAGAAGTTACGGCATGCAGCAGGAGGTGATGTAGGGTAGATTTTTACTCTGCAAAAACGGAGCAATTGCGGCATGCAGTGGGAGGTGATGTGTGGTAGATTTTCACTCTGCAAAAACGGAGCAGTTGTGGCATGCATGGGGGAGGTGATGTAGGGTAGATTTTCACTCTCCAAAAACTGAGCAGTTACGGCATGCAGCAGGAGGTGATGTAGGGTAGATTTTCACTCTCCGAAAATGGAGCAGTTACGGCATGCAGCAGGAGGTGATGTAGGGTAGATTTTCACTCTGCAAAAACGGAGCAGTTGCGGCATGTAGTGGGAGGTCATGTAGGGTAGATTTTCACTCTCCAAAAACGGAGCAGTTGCGGCATGCAGTGGGAGGTGATGTAGGGTAGATTTTCACTCTGCAAAAACGGAGCAGTTGCGGCATGCAGTGGGAGGTGATGTGGGGTAGATTTTCACTCTGCAAAAACGGAGCAGTTGCGGCGTGCAGTGGGAGGTGATGTAGGGTAGATTTTCACTCAAAATCGGAGCAGTTGCGGCATGCAGCAGGAGGTGACGTGGGGTAGATTTTCACTCTGCAAAAACGGAGCAGTTACGGCATGCAGCGGGAGGTGATGTGGTGTAGATTTTCATTCTGCAAAAATGGAGCAGTTACGGCATGCAGCAGGAGCTGATGTAGGGTAGATTTTCACTCTCCGAAAACGGAGCAGTTACGGCATGCAGCAGGAGGTGATGTAGGGTAGATTTTTACTCTGCAAAAACGGAGCAATTGCGGCATGCAGTGGGAGGTGATGTGTGGTAGATTTTCACTCTGCAAAAACGGAGCAGTTGTGGCATGCATGGGGGAGGTGATGTAGGGTAGATTTTCACTCTCCAAAAACTGAGCAGTTACGGCATGCAGCAGGAGGTGATGTAGGGTAGATTTTCACTCTCCGAAAACGGAGCAGTTACGGCATGCAGCAGGAGGTGATGTAGGGTAGATTTTCACTCTGCAAAAACGGAGCAGTTGCGGCATGTAGTGGGAGGTCATGTAGGGTAGATTTTCACTCTCCAAAAACGGAGCAGTTGCGGCATGCAGTGGGAGGTGATGTAGGGTAGATTTTCACTCTGCAAAAACGGAGCAGTTGCGGCATGCAGTGGGAGGTGATGTGGGGTAGATTTTCACTCTGCAAAAACGGAGCAGTTGCGGCGTGCAGTGGGAGGTGATGTAGGGTAGATTTTCACTCAAAATCGGAGCAGTTGCGGCATGCAGCAGGAGGTGACGTGGGGTAGATTTTCACTCTGCAAAAACGGAGCAGTTACGGCATGCAGCGGGAGGTGATGTGGTGTAGATTTTCATTCTGCAAAAACGGAGCAGTTACGGCATGCAGCAGGAGCTGATGTAGGGTAGATTTTCACTCTCCGAAAACGGAGCAGTTACGGCATGCAGCAGGAGGTGATGTAGGGTAGATTTTCACTCTGCAAAAACGGAGCAGTTGCGGCATGTAGTGGGAGGTGATGTAGGGTAGATTTTCACTCTCCAAAGACGGAGCAGTTGCGGCATGCAGTGGGAGGTGATGTAGGGTAGATTTTCACTCTGCAAAAACGGAGCAGTTACGGCATGCAGCGGGAGGTGATGTGGTGTAGATTTTCATTCTGCAAAAACGGAGCAGTTACGGCATGCAGCAGGAGCTGATGTAGGGTAGATTTTCACTCTCCGAAAACGGAGCAGTTACGGCATGCAGCAGGAGGTGATGTAGGGTAGATTTTCACTCTGCAAAAACGGAGCAGTTGAGGCATGTAGTGGGAGGTGATGTAGGGTAGATTTTCACTCTCCAAAGACGGAGCAGTTGCGGCATGCAGTGGGAGGTGATGTAGGGTAGATTTTCACTCTGCAAAAACGGAGCAGTTGCGGCATGCAGTGGGAGGTGATGTATGGTATATTTTCACTCTGCAAAAACGGAGCAGTTATGGCATGCAGCAGGAGGTGATGTAGGGTAGATTTTCACTCTCCGAAAACGGAGCAGTTACGGCATGCAGCAGGAGGTGATGTAGGGTAGATTTTCACTCTGCAAAAACGGAGCAGTTGCGGCATGTAGTGGGAGGTGATGTAGGGTAGATTTTCACTCTCCAAAAACGGAGCAGTTGCGGCATGCAGTGGGAGGTGATGTAGGGTAGATTTTCACTCTGCAAAAACGGAGCAGTTGCGGCATGCAGTGGGAGGTGATGTGGGGTAGATTTTCACTCCGCAAAAACGGAGCAGTTGCGGCATGCAGTGGGAGGTGATGTAGGGTAGATTTTCACTCTGCAAAAACGGAGCAGTTGCGGCATGCAGTGGGAGGTGATGTGGGGTAGATTTTCACTCCGCAAAAACGGAGCAGTTGCGGCATGCAGTGGGAGGTGATGTAGGGTAGATTTTCATTCTGCAAAAACGGAGTAGTTGCGGCATGCAGTGGGAGGTGATGTGGGGTAGATTTTCACACTGCAAAAACGGAGCAGTTGCGGCGTGCAGTGGGAGGTGATGTAGGGTAGATTTTCACTCAAAATCGGAGCAGTTGCGGCATGCAGCGGGAGGTGATGTGGTGTAGATTTTCATTCTGCAAAAACGGAGCAGTTACGGCATGCAGCAGGAGGTGATGTAGGGTAGATTTTCACTCTCCGAAAACGGAGCAGTTACGGCATGCAGCAGGAGGTGATGTAGGGTAGATTTTCACTCCGCAAAAACGGAGCAGTTGCGGCATGCAGTGGGAGGTGATGTAGGGTAGATTTTCATTCTGCAAAAACGGAGTAGTTGCGGCATGCAGTGGGAGGTGATGTGGGGTAGATTTTGACACTGCAAAAACGGAGCAGTTGCGGCGTGCAGTGGGAGGTGATGTAGGGTAGATTTTCACTCAAAATCGGAGCAGTTGCGGCATGCAGCGGGAGGTGATGTGGTGTAGATTTTCATTCTGCAAAAACGGAGCAGTTACGGCATGCAGCAGGAGGTGATGTAGGGTAGATTTTCACTCTCCGAAAACGGAGCAGTTACGGCATGCAGCAGGAGGTGATGTAGGGTAGATTTTCACTCCGCAAAAACGGAGCAGTTGCGGCATGCAGTGGGAGGTGATGTAGGGTAGATTTTCACTCTGCAAAAATGGAGCAGTTGTGGCATGCATGGGGGAGGTGATGTGGTGTAGATTTTCGCTCTGCAAAAACGGAGCAGTTACGGCATGCAGCAGGAGGTGATGTAGGGTAGATTTTCACTCTCCGAAAACGGAGCAGTTACGGCATGCAGCAGGAGGTGATGTAGGGTAGATTTTCACTCCGCAAAAACGGAGCAGTTGCGGCATGCAGTGGGAGGTGATGTAGGGTAGATTTTCATTCTGCAAAAACGGAGTAGTTGCGGCATGCAGTGGGAGGTGATGTGGGGTAGATTTTGACACTGCAAAAACGGAGCAGTTGCGGCGTGCAGTGGGAGGTGATGTAGGGTAGATTTTCACTCAAAATCAGAGCAGTTGCGGCATGCAGCAGGAGGTGACGTGGGGTAGGGTAGATTTTCACTCTCCGAAAACGGAGCAGTTACGGCATGCAGTGGGAGGTGATGTGGTGTAGATTTTCACTCTGCAAAAACGGAGTAGTTGCGGCATGCAGTGGGAGGTGATGTGGGGTAGATTTTCACACTGCAAAAACGGAGCAGTTGCGGCATGCAGTGGTAGGTGATGTGGGGTAGATTTTCACTCTGCAAAAACGGAGAAATTGCGGCATGCAGTGGGAGGTGATGTGTGGTAGATTTTCACTCTGCAAAAATGGAGCAGTTGTGGCATGCATGGGGGAGGTGATGTGGTGTAGATTTTCACTCTGCAAAAACGGAGCAGTTGCGGCATGTAGTGGGAGGTGATGTAGGGTAGATTTTCACTCTCCAAAGACGGAGCAGTTGCGGCATGCAGTGGGAGGTGATGTAGGGTAGATTTTCACTCTGCAAAAACGGAGCAGTTACGGCATGCAGCGGGAGGTGATGTGGTGTAGATTTTCATTCTGCAAAAACGGAGCAGTTACGGCATGCAGCAGGAGCTGATGTAGGGTAGATTTTCACTCTCCGAAAACGGAGCAGTTACGGCATGCAGCAGGAGGTGATGTAGGGTAGATTTTCACTCTGCAAAAACGGAGCAGTTGCGGCATGTAGTGGGAGGTGATGTAGGGTAGATTTTCACTCTCCAAAGACGGAGCAGTTGTGGCATGCAGTGGCAGGTGATGTAGGGTAGATTTTCACTCTGCAAAAACGGAGCAGTTGCGGCATGCAGTGGGAGGTGATGTGGGGTAGATTTTCACTCTGCAAAAACGGAGCAGTTGCGGCGTGCAGTGGGAGGTGATGTAGGGTAGATTTTCACTCAAAATCGGAGCAGTTGCGGCATGCAGCAGGAGGTGACGTGGGGTAGATTTTCACTCTGCAAAAACGGAGCAGTTACGGCATGCAGCGGGAGGTGATGTGGTGTAGATTTTCATTCTGCAAAAACGGAGCAGTTACGGCATGCAGCAGGAGCTGATGTAGGGTAGATTTTCACTCTCCGAAAACGGAGCAGTTACGGCATGCAGCAGGAGGTGATGTAGGGTAGATTTTCACTCTGCAAAAACGGAGCAGTTGCGGCATGTAGTGGGAGGTGATGTAGGGTAGATTTTCACTCTCCAAAGACGGAGCAGTTGCGGCATGCAGTGGGAGGTGATGTAGGGTAGATTTTCACTCTGCAAAAACGGAGCAGTTACGGCATGCAGCGGGAGGTGATGTGGTGTAGATTTTCATTCTGCAAAAACGGAGCAGTTACGGCATGCAGCAGGAGCTGATGTAGGGTAGATTTTCACTCTCCGAAAACGGAGCAGTTACGGCATGCAGCAGGAGGTGATGTAGGGTAGATTTTCACTCTGCAAAAACGGAGCAGTTGCGGCATGTAGTGGGAGGTGATGTGGTGTAGATTTTCATTCTGCAAAAACGGAGCAGTTACGGCATGCAGCAGGAGCTGATGTAGGGTAGATTTTCACTCTCCGAAAACGGAGCAGTTACGGCATGCAGCAGGAGGTGATGTAGGGTAGATTTTCACTCTGCAAAAACGGAGCAGTTGCGGCATGTAGTGGGAGGTGATGTAGGGTAGATTTTCACTCTCCAAAGACGGAGCAGTTACGGCATGCAGTGGGAGGTGATGTAGGGTAGATTTTCATTCTGCAAAAACGGAGTAGTTGCGGCATGCAGTGGGAGGTGATGTGGGGTAGATTTTCACACTGCAAAAACGGAGCAGTTGCGGCATGCAGTGGTAGGTGATGTGGGGTAGATTTTCACTCTGCAAAAACGGAGAAATTGCGGCATGCAGTGGGAGGTGATGTGTGGTAGATTTTCACTCTGCAAAAATGGAGCAGTTGTGGCATGCATGGGGGAGGTGATGTGGTGTAGATTTTCGCTCTGCAAAAACGGAGCAGTTACGCCATGCAGCAGGAGGTGATGTAGGGTAGATTTTCACTCTCCGAAAACGGAGAAGTTACGGCATGCAGCAGGAGGTGATGTAGGGTAGATTTTTACTCTGCAAAAACGGAGCAATTGCGGCATGCAGTGGGAGGTGATGTGTGGTAGATTTCCACTCTGCAAAAACGGAGCAGTTGTGGCATGCATGGGGGAGGTGATGTAGGGTAGATTTTCACTCTCCAAAAACTGAGCAGTTACGGCATGCAGCAGGAGGTGATGTAGGGTAGATTTTCACTCTCCGAAAACGGAGCAGTTACGGCATGCAGCAGGAGGTGATGTAGGGTAGATTTTCACTCTGCAAAAACGGAGCAGTTGCGGCATGTAGTGGGAGGTCATGTAGGGTAGATTTTCACTCTCCAAAAACGGAGCAGTTGCGGCATGCAGTGGGAGGTGATGTAGGGTAGATTTTCACTCTGCAAAAACGGAGCAGTTGCGGCATGCAGTGGGAGGTGATGTGGGGTAGATTTTCACTCTGCAAAAACGGAGCAGTTGCGGCGTGCAGTGGGAGGTGATGTAGGGTAGATTTTCACTCAAAATCGGAGCAGTTGCGGCATGCAGCAGGAGGTGACGTGGGGTAGATTTTCACTCTGCAAAAACGGAGCAGTTACGGCATGCAGCGGGAGGTGATGTGGTGTAGATTTTCATTCTGCAAAAATGGAGCAGTTACGGCATGCAGCAGGAGCTGATGTAGGGTAGATTTTCACTCTCCGAAAACGGAGCAGTTACGGCATGCAGCAGGAGGTGATGTAGGGTAGATTTTTACTCTGCAAAAACGGAGCAATTGCGGCATGCAGTGGGAGGTGATGTGTGGTAGATTTTCACTCTGCAAAAACGGAGCAGTTGTGGCATGCATGGGGGAGGTGATGTAGGGTAGATTTTCACTCTCCAAAAACTGAGCAGTTACGGCATGCAGCAGGAGGTGATGTAGGGTAGATTTTCACTCTCCGAAAACGGAGCAGTTACGGCATGCAGCAGGAGGTGATGTAGGGTAGATTTTCACTCTGCAAAAACGGAGCAGTTGCGGCATGTAGTGGGAGGTCATGTAGGGTAGATTTTCACTCTCCAAAAACGGAGCAGTTGCGGCATGCAGTGGGAGGTGATGTAGGGTAGATTTTCACTCTGCAAAAACGGAGCAGTTGCGGCATGCAGTGGGAGGTGATGTGGGGTAGATTTTCACTCTGCAAAAACGGAGCAGTTGCGGCGTGCAGTGGGAGGTGATGTAGGGTAGATTTTCACTCAAAATCGGAGCAGTTGCGGCATGCAGCAGGAGGTGACGTGGGGTAGATTTTCACTCTGCAAAAACGGAGCAGTTACGGCATGCAGCGGGAGGTGATGTGGTGTAGATTTTCATTCTGCAAAAACGGAGCAGTTACGGCATGCAGCAGGAGCTGATGTAGGGTAGATTTTCACTCTCCGAAAACGGAGCAGTTACGGCATGCAGCAGGAGGTGATGTAGGGTAGATTTTCACTCTGCAAAAACGGAGCAGTTGCGGCATGTAGTGGGAGGTGATGTAGGGTAGATTTTCACTCTCCAAAGACGGAGCAGTTGCGGCATGCAGTGGGAGGTGATGTAGGGTAGATTTTCACTCTGCAAAAACGGAGCAGTTACGGCATGCAGCGGGAGGTGATGTGGTGTAGATTTTCATTCTGCAAAAACGGAGCAGTTACGGCATGCAGCAGGAGCTGATGTAGGGTAGATTTTCACTCTCCGAAAACGGAGCAGTTACGGCATGCAGCAGGAGGTGATGTAGGGTAGATTTTCACTCTGCAAAAACGGAGCAGTTGCGGCATGTAGTGGGAGGTGATGTAGGGTAGATTTTCACTCTCCAAAGACGGAGCAGTTGCGGCATGCAGTGGGAGGTGATGTAGGGTAGATTTTCACTCTGCAAAAACGGAGCAGTTGCGGCATGCAGTGGGAGGTGATGTATGGTATATTTTCACTCTGCAAAAACGGAGCAGTTATGGCATGCAGCAGGAGGTGATGTAGGGTAGATTTTCACTCTCCGAAAACGGAGCAGTTACGGCATGCAGCAGGAGGTGATGTAGGGTAGATTTTCACTCTGCAAAAACGGAGCAGTTGCGGCATGTAGTGGGAGGTGATGTAGGGTAGATTTTCACTCTCCAAAAACGGAGCAGTTGCGGCATGCAGTGGGAGGTGATGTAGGGTAGATTTTCACTCTGCAAAAACGGAGCAGTTGCGGCATGCAGTGGGAGGTGATGTGGGGTAGATTTTCACTCCGCAAAAACGGAGCAGTTGCGGCATGCAGTGGGAGGTGATGTAGGGTAGATTTTCATTCTGCAAAAACGGAGTAGTTGCGGCATGCAGTGGGAGGTGATGTGGGGTAGATTTTCACACTGCAAAAACGGAGCAGTTGCGGCGTGCAGTGGGAGGTGATGTAGGGTAGATTTTCACTCAAAATCGGAGCAGTTGCGGCATGCAGCGGGAGGTGATGTGGTGTAGATTTTCATTCTGCAAAAACGGAGCAGTTACGGCATGCAGCAGGAGGTGATGTAGGGTAGATTTTCACTCTCCGAAAACGGAGCAGTTACGGCATGCAGCAGGAGGTGATGTAGGGTAGATTTTCACTCCGCAAAAACGGAGCAGTTGCGGCATGCAGTGGGAGGTGATGTAGGGTAGATTTTCATTCTGCAAAAACGGAGTAGTTGCGGCATGCAGTGGGAGGTGATGTGGGGTAGATTTTGACACTGCAAAAACGGAGCAGTTGCGGCGTGCAGTGGGAGGTGATGTAGGGTAGATTTTCACTCAAAATCGGAGCAGTTGCGGCATGCAGCGGGAGGTGATGTGGTGTAGATTTTCATTCTGCAAAAACGGAGCAGTTACGGCATGCAGCAGGAGGTGATGTAGGGTAGATTTTCACTCTCCGAAAACGGAGCAGTTACGGCATGCAGCAGGAGGTGATGTAGGGTAGATTTTCACTCCGCAAAAACGGAGCAGTTGCGGCATGCAGTGGGAGGTGATGTAGGGTAGATTTTCACTCTGCAAAAATGGAGCAGTTGTGGCATGCATGGGGGAGGTGATGTGGTGTAGATTTTCGCTCTGCAAAAACGGAGCAGTTACGGCATGCAGCAGGAGGTGATGTAGGGTAGATTTTCACTCTCCGAAAACGGAGCAGTTACGGCATGCAGCAGGAGGTGATGTAGGGTAGATTTTCACTCCGCAAAAACGGAGCAGTTGCGGCATGCAGTGGGAGGTGATGTAGGGTAGATTTTCATTCTGCAAAAACGGAGTAGTTGCGGCATGCAGTGGGAGGTGATGTGGGGTAGATTTTGACACTGCAAAAACGGAGCAGTTGCGGCGTGCAGTGGGAGGTGATGTAGGGTAGATTTTCACTCAAAATCAGAGCAGTTGCGGCATGCAGCAGGAGGTGACGTGGGGTAGGGTAGATTTTCACTCTCCGAAAACGGAGCAGTTACGGCATGCAGTGGGAGGTGATGTGGTGTAGATTTTCACTCTGCAAAAACGGAGTAGTTGCGGCATGCAGTGGGAGGTGATGTGGGGTAGATTTTCACACTGCAAAAACGGAGCAGTTGCGGCATGCAGTGGTAGGTGATGTGGGGTAGATTTTCACTCTGCAAAAACGGAGAAATTGCGGCATGCAGTGGGAGGTGATGTGTGGTAGATTTTCACTCTGCAAAAATGGAGCAGTTGTGGCATGCATGGGGGAGGTGATGTGGTGTAGATTTTCACTCTGCAAAAACGGAGCAGTTGCGGCATGTAGTGGGAGGTGATGTAGGGTAGATTTTCACTCTCCAAAGACGGAGCAGTTGCGGCATGCAGTGGGAGGTGATGTAGGGTAGATTTTCACTCTGCAAAAACGGAGCAGTTACGGCATGCAGCGGGAGGTGATGTGGTGTAGATTTTCATTCTGCAAAAACGGAGCAGTTACGGCATGCAGCAGGAGCTGATGTAGGGTAGATTTTCACTCTCCGAAAACGGAGCAGTTACGGCATGCAGCAGGAGGTGATGTAGGGTAGATTTTCACTCTGCAAAAACGGAGCAGTTGCGGCATGTAGTGGGAGGTGATGTAGGGTAGATTTTCACTCTCCAAAGACGGAGCAGTTGCGGCATGCAGTGGGAGGTGATGTAGGGTAGATTTTCACTCTGCAAAAACGGAGCAGTTGCGGCATGCAGTGGGGAGGTGATGTGGGGTAGATTTTCACTCCGCAAAAACGGAGAAGTTGCGGCATGCAGTGGGAGGTGATGTAGGGTAGATTTTCATTCTGCAAAAACGGAGTAGTTGCGACATGCAGTGGGAGTGATGTGGGGTAGATTTTGACACTGAAAAAACGGAGCAGTTGCGGCGTGCAGTGGGAGGTGATGTAGGGTAGATTTTCACTCAAAATCGGAGCAGTTGCGGCATGCAGCAGGAGGTGACGTGGGGTAGATTTTCACTCTGCAAAAACGGAGCAGTTACGGCATGCAGCGGGAGGTGATGTGGTGTAGATTTTCATTCTGCAAAAACGGAGCAGTTACGGCATGCAGCAGGAGGTGATGTAGGGTAGATTTTCACTCTCCGAAAATGGAGCAGTTACGACATGCAGCAGGAGGTGATGTAGGGTACGATTTTCACTCTGCAAAAATGGAGCAGTTGTGGCATGTAGTGGGAGGTGATGTAGGGTAGATTTTCACTCTGCAAAAACGGAGCAGTTATGGCATGCAGCTGGAGTTGATGTAGGGTAGATTTTCACTCTCCAAAAACGGAGCAGTTGCGGCATGCAGTGGGAGGTGATGTAGGGTAGATTTTCACTCTGCAAAAACGGAGCAGTTGCGGCATGCAGTGGGCAGTGATGTGGGGTAGATTTTCACTCTGCAAAAACGGAGCAGTTACGGCATGCAGCGGGAAGTGATGTAGGGTAGATTTTTCATTCTGCAAAAACGGAGTAGTTGCGGCATGCAGTGGGAGGTGATGTGGGGTAGATTTTCACTCTGCAAAAACGGAGCAGTTGCGGCATGCAGCGGGAGGTGATGTAGGGTAGATTTTCACTCAAAATCGGAGCAGTTGCGGCATGCAGCAGGAGGTGACGTGGGGTAGATTTTCACTCTGCAAAAACGGAGCAGTTACGGCATGCAGCGGGAGGTGATATGGTGTAGATTTTCATTCTGCAAAAACGGAGCAGTTACGGCATGCAGCAGGAGCTGGATGTAGGGTAGATTTTCACTCTCCGAAAACGGAGCAGTTACGGCATGCAGCAGGAGGTGATGTAGGGTAGATTTTCACTCTGCAAAAACGGAGCAGTTGCGGCATGTAGTGGGAGGTGATGTAGGGTAGATTTTCACTCTGCAAAAACGGAGCAGTTGCGGCATGCAGTGGGAGGTGATGTAGGGTAGATTTTCATTCTGCAAAAACGGAGTAGTTGCGGCATGCAGTGGGGAGGTGATGTGGGGTAGATTTTCACACTGCAAAAATGGAGCAGTTGCGGCGTGAAGTGGGAGGGTGATGTGGGGTAGATTTTCACTCTGCAAAAACGGAGCAGTTACGGCATGCAGCGGGAAGTGATGTAGGGTAGATTTTCATTCTGCAAAAACGGAGTAGTTACGGCATGCAGCAGGAGGTGATGCAGGGTAGATTTTCACTCTGCAAAAACGGAGCAGTTGCGGCATGCAGTGGGAGGGTGATGTGGGGTAGATTTTCACTCCGCAAAAACGGAGCAGTTGCGGCATGCAGTGGGAGGTGATGTAGGGTAGATTTTTCATTCTGCAAAAACGGAGTAGTTGCGGCATGCAGTGGGAGGTGATGTGGGGTAGATTTTGACACTGCAAAAACGGAGCAGTTGCGGCGTGCAGTGGGAGGTGATGTAGGGTATATTTTCCACTCAAAATCGGAGCAGTTGCGGCATGCAGCAGGAGGGTGACGTGGGGTAGATTTTCACTTCTGCTAAAAACGGAGCAGTTACGGCATGCAGCGGGGAGGTGATGTGGTGTAGATTTTCATTCTGCTAAAACGGAGCAGTGTACGGCATGCAGCAGGAGGTGATGTAGGGTAGATTTTCACTCTCCGAAAATGGAGCAGTTACGGCATGCAGCAGGAGGGTGATGTAGGGTAGATTTTCACTCTGCAAAAATGGAGCAGTTGCGGCATGTAGTGGGAGGTGATGTAGGGTAGATTTTCACACTGCAAAAACGGAGCAGTTACGGCATGCAGCTGGAGTTGATGTAGGGTAGATTTTCACTCTCCAAAAAACGGAGCAGTTGCGGCATGCAGTGGGAGGTGGATGTAGGGTAGATTTTCACTCTGCAAAAACGGAGCAGTTGCGGCATGCAGTGGGAGGTGATGTGGGGTAGATTTTCACTCTGCAAAAACGGAGCAGTTACGGCATGCAGCGGGAGGTGATGTAGGGTAGATTTTCATTCTGCAAAAACGGAGTAGTTGCGGCATGCAGTGGGAGGTGATGTGGGGTAGATTTTCACACTGCAAAAACGGAGCAGTTGCGGCGTGCAGTGGGAGGTGATGTAGGGTAGATTTTCACTCAAAATCGGAGCAGTTGCGGCATGCAGCAGGAGGTGACGTGGGGTAGATTTTCACTCTGCAAAAACGGAGCAGTTACGGCATGCAGCGGGAGGTGATGTGGTGTAGATTTTTCATTCTGCAAAAACGGGAGCAGTTACGGCATGCAGCAGGAGCTGATGTAGGGTAGATTTTCACTCTCCGAAAACGGAGCAGTTACGGCATGCAGCAGGAGGTGATGTAGGGTAGATTTTCACTCTGCAAAAACGGAGCAGTTGCGGCATGTAGTGGGAGGTGATGTAGGGTTGATTTTCACTCTGCAAAAACGGAGCAGGTTGCGGCATGCAGTGGGAGGTGATGTAGGGTAGATTTTTCATTCTGCAAAAACGGAGTAGTTGCGGCATGCAGTGGGGAGGTGATGTGGGGTAGATTTTCACACTGCAAAAATGGAGCAGTTGCGGCGTGAAGTGGGAGGTGATGTGGGGTAGATTTTCACTCTGCAAAAACGGAGCAGTTACGGCATGCAGCGGGAAGTGATGTAGGGTAGATTTTCATTCTGCAAAAACGGAGTAGTTGCGGCATGCAGTGGGAGGTGATGTGGGGTAGATTTTCACTCTGCAAAAACGGAGCAGTTGCGGCATGCAGTGGGAGGTGATGTAGGGTAGATTTTCACTCAAAATCGGAGCAGTTGCGGCATGCAGCAGGAGGTGACGTGGGGTAGATTTTCACTCTGCAAAAACGAAGCAGTTACGGCATGCAGCGGGACGGTGATGTGGTGTAGATTTTCATTCTGCAAAAACGGAGCAGTTATGACATGCAGCAGGACGGTGATGTAGGGGTAGATTTTCACTCTCCGAAAACGGAGCAGTTACGGCATGCAGCAGGAGGTGATGCAGGGTAGATTTTCACTCTGCAAAAACGGAGCAGTTGCGGCATGCAGTGGGAGGTGAGTGTGGGGTAGATTTTCACTACGCAAAAACGGAGCAGTTGCGGCATGCAGTGGGAGGTGATGTAGGGTAGATTTTCATTCTGCAAAAACGGAGTAGTTGTGGCATGCAGTGGGGGAGGTGATGTGGGGTAGATTTTGACACTGCAAAAACGGAGCAGTTGCGGCGTGCAGTGGGAGGTGATGTAGGGTAGATTTGCACTCAAAATCGGAGCAGTTGCGGCGCATGCAGCAGGAGGTGACGTGGGGTAGATTTTCACTCTGCAAAAACGGAGCAGTTACGGCATGCAGCGGCGAGGGTGATGTGGTGTAGATTTTCATTCTGCTAAAACGGAGCAGCTTACGGCATGCAGCAGAGGAGATGTAGGGTAGATTTTCACTCTCGAAAATGGAGCAGTTACGGCATGCAGCAGGAGGTGATGTAGGGTAGATTTTCACTCTGCAAAAATGGAGCAGTTGCGGCATGTAGTGGGAGGTGATGTAGGGTAGATTTTTCACTCTGCAAAAAACGGAGGCAGTTACGGCATGCAGCTGGAGTTGATGTAGGGTAGATTTTCACTCTCCAAAAACGGAGCAGTTGCGGCATGCAGTGGGAGGTGATGTAGGGTAGATTTTCACTCTGCAAAAACAGAGCAGTTGCGCGTGCAGTGGGAGGTGATGTAGGGTAGATTTTCACTCAAAATCGGAGCAGTTGCGGGCATGCAGCAGGAGGTGACGTGGGGGTAGATTTTCACGTCTGCAAAAACGGAGCAGTTACGGCATGCAGCGGGATGTGATGTGGTGTAGATTTTCATTCTGCAAAAACGGAGCAGTTACGGAATGCAGCAGGAGCTGATGTAGGGTAGATTTTCACTCTCCGAAAACGGAGCAGTTACGGCATGCAGCAGGAGGTGATGTAGGTGTAGATTTTCACTCTGCAAAAACGGAGCAGTTGCGGCATGTAGTGGGAGGTGATGTAGGGTAGATTTCACCTCTCCAAAAACGGAGTAGTTGCGGCATGCAGTGGGAGGTGATGTGGGGTAGATTTTCACACTGCAAAAACGGAGCAGTTGCGGCGTGCAGTGGGAGGTGATGTGGGGTAGATTTTCACTCTGCAAAAACGGAGCAGTTACGGCATGCAGCAGGAGGTGACGTGGGGTAGATTTTTCACTCTGCAAAAACGGAGCAAGTTACGGCATGCAGCGGGAGGTGATGTGGTGTAGATTTTCACACTGCAAAAACGGAGCAGTTGCGGCGTGCAGTGGGAGGTGATGTGGGGTAGATTTTCTCTCTGCAAAAACGGAGCAGTTACGGCATGCAGCAGGAGGTGACGTGGGGTAGATTTTCACTCTGCAAAAACGGAGCAGGTTACGGCATGCACGCGGGAGGTGATGTGGTGTAGATTTTCATTCTGCAAAAACGGAGCAGTTACGGCATGCAGCAGGAGCTGATGTAGGGTAGATTTTCACTCTCCGAAAAACGGAGCAGTTACGGCATGCAGCAGGAGGTGATGTAGGGTAGATTTCACACTGCAAAAATGGAGCAGTTGCGGCGTGCAGTGGGAGGGTGATGTGGGTAGATTTTCACTCTGCAAAAACGGAGCAGTTACGGCATGCAGCGGGAAGTTATTGTAGGGTAGATTGTTCATTCTGCAAAAACGGAGTAGTTGCGGCATGCAGTGGGAGGGTGATGTGGGGTAGATTTTCACTCTGCAAAAACGGAGCAGTTGCGGCATGCAGTGGGAGGTGATGTAGGGTAGATTTTCATTCTGCAAAAACGGAGTAGTTGCGGCATGCAGTGGGAGGTGATGTGGGGTAGATTTTCACACTGCAAAAACGGAGCAGTTGCGGCGTGCAGTGGGAGGTGATGTAGGGTAGATTTTCACTCAAAATCGGAGCAGTTGCGGCATGCAGCGGGAGGTGATGTGGGGTAGATTTTCATTCTGCAAAAACGGAGCAGTTACGGCATGCAGCAGGAGGTGATGTAGGGGTAGGATTTTCACTCTCCGAAAACGGAGCAGTTACGGCATGCAGCAGGAGGTGATGTAGGGTAGATTTTCAC